>NC_134412.1:71036445-71361143 GCF_038048845.1 Mixophyes fleayi | reverse complement strand
TCTGGCTCGCCATGACAGATGAGATACATGTTTTGTAGTATAGGAGTTAGGTATGTAATGTGTAGTAACATTTATTATTTAGGGCATCGTGAAGTAAGTCTTATCTACGTGGGTGCATTCATGCCATCGTCAAACACAGTATATCACCATTAAAATATGTTGTTATATCTATTCTGGAAGTTTGCGTTCATATAATCAAATGTGCACTCAAAGATAATATGCACATAATATACACATATATAACATACTAAGGGCCCCATTCAATTGGCCACATTATTCTCCCAAATAGCGTGGAATGCGCACTATTACCTGTGAGCCGCAAGCAAAAATCAGTGTTGAAATTACCGTACTAACGATAAAACTGTGCGGGCTTCGTTATTACTAGAATTGAATTCAATTATCCGCGTTCTTTAAAACAAGGTGGGGTGCGCACAATTAACGTTAGTACAGTAATTGCTGTGCATTACTGCGCTTGGAATGGAACAATTGTATGTTTTTGTTAAATACTCTAAGATGTTAAACTGAATCCAAACCATAATTTGCTGACTAGAATTAAGCTGGCGCCAGTGCTCTAGCCACCAGTTTGCCCATTTTAGACAGATACTATTACGCTAGTACATGTGAATGCAGACACAGTGCACAACAGAGGCAGATTACGCATTGTCTGTTGATGTTTTCACCACTACCCATTCGCTGTGCTAATTATGCTGCCAGTTCTGCCTCAGTGACAGTCACACTGCCTGAAAAACACTTGTCTGTGCCCACTTTGATATCTTCATCTTGGGCATCGGAGACTTTTGACGTAGTAAGATATGAAGATATCAAAGAGGGCACACAGCCAGCATTGTTGTTACTCAGAGCTCCTGTCAATTGAGGCAGCAAATAATGAACAAAGCTCTAAGAGGGAGGCAGTACCGGTGCTAGGCGTCTGGAACAGATTGGATCGAGATCAAGATAGTTTCATAACCAAGAAATGTATGGTACCAAAGAGAAAAGCCATGATGACAGCTGTCTCTCACATATGAATTCAGATCTAAAACACTGGGGAGAGTTTGTGTGGGGAATCTGGTTGTAAATAGACTTTCACTGTTGTAATTCTTGTATGTCTCAAAGTTATGACATGTATTGTATATCATGCTTACCTAGTTTTTGGTGGAGGGGAGGTCCAAGGGACAAGGTTGGGGTGCATGACATCACAAATTGCATCATCATGGCCCCGCCTCCCGTTGAAGAACAACGTGATTAGCTTAATCGCGCAGCGGGAGGTGGGGCCATGTTGACGCGTTTCACATTGAACCAAATCATTACGACACCACCTCAGAGGAAAGTGAATTTCAGGACTGCCTGAAATTTGAGATTCTCCCAGACATTCTGGGAGAGTAGGCAAGTATGGGTGTATGTGGGAGGGCAGCGGTGGGGGAGTGTGTGTAAGCAGAAGTAGCAGTCACAAACCGAAATCAAACGTTTGTTGCTTCTCCCACTTACCTCTCCCTATGTTTCAGCCAGGGATGTAAGCGGAGCGTGTGGTCCAATCAGCATTCTCAATACATTTACACTGCTCGATGTATTCATTAAAAGTGCTCCAGTGTGTCGATCCCTGGAGCATTGGTCATTACAACAGGATCTGTGACATTGGAGGGCTGTGCTGGGAGGAGTATTAAAAAAACAAAAGAATAATTAAGTTGTCTTCTTTAACTCAAGACATAAATGAGAGCCCTTTCCCCCTGTTTTTTCTTCTGTCACTACAGCCTAATACCTGTACACACTAAAGGGGGAACATAGGGGGATAGTCACTAATCTCACAGGTCACTGTAAAAAAAAAAAAAAGTGCTCTAGCGCCATAGTAACTTGTTTTTTTCTTTGTTCTTTTTAAAACATGAAAGCACTGGTTGCCATGGGTTACATGGTCTAATTATAAACGGATGAAACGTCATAGTTCTAGTTTAAATAAAAATGTTAATTTCATTAAATGTTTTGGTAAAAAGTATCTGATAGATCATCGGGAATCTTATGTGACAAATATCTTTTCTTCTGGGTAGATTCGGTGCATGAGGCTATAAGGAAGGACCTGTTCCTCCCGAAAGAGTCTCTTTTCTAAGAAGTTATATGTTCTTTCTCGGTTGACTTGCAGCGGTCTGGTGCGGCTAGAGAATGAACGCAAGGGATCAGAAACGCTGTTATCTCAGTGCTTGTAATGGGCCCTGTCACTCGCGCCCTCCCCCAACCCCCTCTCAGTCTCCTTATCCTGGGCAGCAGAATCAAGCAGTTAGAGATTGATTTTATTTTAGCAGCTGGAGCAGAGCATTGATCCATTCACAGCTCTAATCCATCCTGTTCATGGCCCCGGGCCATTGAGTCTTTTCCTGCTAGCCCTAAAAAGAAAGAAATCAGAGACACAGAGGGTCACGGGTATAGAGCTTCATGTGGTTCTGTGACTGCTCCGGCTCTAGAGTGGGGGGGAACATGTGGGAGTGTGAAGACAAGTTCTGAGAGGAGAGTTTCTCTCTTCAAGAAATTCATTCCGAACCTAAAACTCTCAAAGGCCCTGCTGTCAGAAAATGGCATTTACATTATTAAGCAGCGCGTCTGGTTGTTTGTTTGTTTGTATTGGCTTTTTGTTCTCATAAACGTTTATATCGCCATGTTGTTTAAGAAATATGGGGGTGTAATTTATAATTTGTATGTAGTTTGACGACCTGCCACTGAGTTTGCCGGTTCACACATGCTTAGTGGGACCGAAAGCACAGATTTTGTCTTTCAGTTCCACTTGGGGAAAGAAAAAAGTTAAAATAGAATTAATTTATAGAAAAAATTGTTTTAAAGTATTCCCAAATGGAGTAATGCTTCATTTAAATAATAAAGCATATTTTCATTCATTTACTCTGTTACCGCCATCCTGACTTAACAGAAGGATTGCTGCAATACTTGTACCGCAGTGATCCTTATTAATGATTAATTATTCTTTGTAAAGCGCTGCATAATTTGTAGGCACTATATAAAAAACTGTTACTAAAACAAAAATATGAATATTGTCTACACAAGGTTAAAGCACTTATTGTTTGGGCTGAACAATGCCTCGTGCCTCATGCCTCGCTAATATCACTGGTTGCTATTCAATTGACAGGTTACATTTTTAGAAATATTGGTTCAGCGACAATATGGCTACCTTTACTGGGCGTAGGCTGTGGATACACTGAGCTGGATTATTTTACTCACTGACTTATTGTTACGTCATTGCTATGTAATGACACTTTACCTGTTTGTCTTAGTTCTTTGCTTTATTAGTTCATATTGTTGTCTCCTAATAGGTTGACATTGTAACAGCAGGACATGACAGATGTTTCATTTGTTAAATTACATTTATGCAAATATTTTCTCTCACCATTTATTTTAATTTCACAGTTGTTTTTTTTTTTTTTTTTGGGGATTAACAGAGTGTTGTGCACATGAAGGAAAGTGGTATAGCTGTAACCCAGATCCATAATAATGTATGTTTCTGGGAGATACAGTGGGAGAATAGCCCAAGGAATTACAGATCCCCATCACATGCAGTAAGAGATTGGCACACTCCCGCTCATTATCACTCATAACTGGGGACATGTTTTTATAGGCCTCCAGATTTAAGCCTCTATGCATAGCTGAATGTGTTGAAATGGAAATGAATAAATCACTGGAGGAGAGAGGTTTAAATAACCTATTTTAGTCTTTGTGCTTGCCATGAGCATCCACCCCTATGCTATCTAGAGTTGATAATCCTCAGCAAATTGATTATCTATAAATGTAGTGTGTTCCCAAGGTCTTAGATGGGGGGGGGTCTTTGAAACTTTCAAGAATCCTTAATTTTTATAAGAATCCAATATTTTAAGAGGGGTTTTCCACTTTAAATTTGGAATGTACTAAATCTACTCCCATTCCAATAATATCACTTTAGTGGCGTGCATCCCCTGGCACCCTTCATTTGCTGTATTTAGCAGGGTCTCAGCACACCAAGGGTAGGCTGGGCATGGGGGCATCTGCCTCCCCCCGGGCCAGTCCCATAGTGGATAACTTTGGACTGGGTCACTGAGTCATCTGTATTTTCTTTCTTTAAAATGTTCCTAATAGGCTGCTGAGCCGAGTCTTGCCCTTCCGTGGTAAAATTTGATTGCCCTGTCCTGTAGCACACACATAAAGCTTGGACCTCTGACGATCACCTTCAGGGGAGGTCTGGTGCAACGTCTTTATGGCTTTTTATTAGAGCTGCTGCTTCGCATGTAGGGAGCGGTTTCCCTGACAAGAGAACGTATGTGTGTAAAAGAGAAGTTGTTTGGATGAGGTGATCATACTTTAATGTTGTCTTCTGTTACAAATATATACTGTGTTATCGGTCAACACAAATAAATTTGTTTCTTGAGCACTGACTGACTGCTAAAGTGGACCTGTCATCTACACCCAGCAAAGGCAGCCATTTTGTGAGCTGAATTATTATTCATGGGAATAATCCCATCGCTGGGAGCCAGTGACATCAGTGTGCCACAGTGAAATCACAAATTCCCAATGTGGGGATTGACAATGTCCTGTAAAATAGAAATTCAACTGACAAAACTACTGCCTCCAGTGTTTGAGTAACTCCCCCTCAGAAAGGGTCCTCGATACCTGTGGGGCGGCCATTTTAACGGTCATAGGGACAGGTGGACTATGGTTATGGCAGCTGAGGAAAAGGGAAGGAGTACATTTCACACTGTGACATGTTAAAAAAAAAACAAAAAACATTTCATGGTGATTCACCTCATTTAATGTCATGTGTGCTCTCTGGCATTTCCAGGGAAATAAAATTATCAATTGTAATTTTAATTCTGTGACAGCTGACAGAAACCCACGGCCTTCAGTGGTTTTAAATGGATGTCCACGCTCACTGTTTACCAGTAATTAACTGCAGGAGGCTAATTTGGTACCTCTGTACGTGTGTGACTAGAAATACAACACATAAGTTATGTTGATCTGATGCTGGGTTAAAAATAGATTGCGAGAGATAAATGGATGTGGAATCAATTAGGCTGGCGAGTTCCAGCCTGCTGGATGTTCTGGGTTTTCATGGAGAAAGGCATATGGATTAAACACAGAATGATGAAGGAAAACTTTAGGAAACATTCCAGTTTTCTGTCATTAATTTCTGTCTGACAGTTTGCCTAATAGAAAATGAACGTGTAACCGCGCTGCAGATCAGACACGTACCAGATCAGCAATGACAATTACCAGTGAAAGAATTCCGGGGAGCTGTAGTGTTCTGTGTCCTTAGTGAATGCTACTTCCAGGTGTCTGCACAATTTGTAAAGATATCCCATTCATGAATTACATTTTATGACAATGTTATTTACACCATCGCGGCCCTGGTCCGCGTTGCACGATGGCGCGATCGTATCACACAGTGGGGGCGAGGATGGAGAGGAGGGATCCAGGAAGGTCCTCATCGCATGAGTCCAGGAGAACTCCCCAAAATTCGGGAGTCTCCTGGATGTTCTGACAAGTATGAACTAGGGACATCACTGGTGGTAAACTCATCATCTTAATGGAAAAGTACATTATTCTTTTTTTTTTTTTTTTTAATTAGCATCACTGGACCATTGCCCTGAATATTTTTTTTCTAATTTCTAGTTAATATGATGCACCAAATGCAAAAATGTAATTATCTGTGACGGATTCCAAGATTCATATTGGGCATGATTCTTTATTAATAACTCATTCAATTCTATATTATGATTATTATTATAAATATTGTTTATTTATATTGCACTACCAAATTGTGCAGCTGCTGTAGAGAGAATAGTAGTCATTCACCTCAGTCCCTGCCCCGTTGAAGCTCACAGGGGCTTGTGATAAGTTGAACGTAAATTGCGGTCTTTGCGTACAATGCGCTTTTTTTACATCTACGCATGTGCACAAACCGTTAATTTAGGAACTAGTACTTGGTGCTCTTGCCCAGAAGTAATAAAGCGTATTATACGCCAAGAACGCAATTTGCATTCAACTTACCGTAATCCCCGCGGTTTAAATTCTGTTCTAACACATGGATTCATTTTGTCAGCAGCCAGTTAACCTACTTTAATGTTTTTTGGGAGTGTCGGAGGAAGCTGGGGCAAACCCACGCTAACACAGGTAGAACATTCAAACTCCACACAGATACTGTCCTGGTTGGGAATCAAGCTCATGACCGAAGGACTATTAGACAGCGATGCTAACTACTGTGCCACAGTGCTTATTAGTTTTACTATAAAGATCAAAGTATTGTCTGACATGTAGTAAATTACAGAACATCACAATGTTATCTTAGATGTTTATTCTTTAATATCATTATTAAAATTAGTATCTGAATTTGGTCTAGTAGCCCTGACGATATTAGGGTTTATTTAAAGGATTCTCACTCCTGTCCGGGGAAATAGATTTCACAATTTGAGCGGTGCAGTTTGACTTGAAAATAATCCTTAACCCAAGATGTGCAGGCATCGATCATTGGCTCAGTCTTACTCCTGCTTCCTGTAATGTTTCTTGTAGTATGTTCCCTGCATAAAAGAAAAATAAACGTTTAAATATTGCATGCAAGAGAAATGTCATGTCTCCATGTTGGGGAAATAGAGTAGACGGTGAATTTAACTGGGCTTATCTCATTCTATGTAGGATAGATAGATGCAGGGAGAAGAAGCTTGTTAATATTTATAAGGGAGATGCTCTCCTTGTACAGAGCACGTTTCGGTGGGTTAAATATTACAACTCAAGGTCCTTCCGCCTGTGACATCATAGACACATCAGTGCCTTGTTGCACAAGGAATAATGTTTTCTGTAATGAGGGAGTGGGAGGGCTACAAGAATATATTCTACAGAACAGTAGGATGTTACAATGACCCATGTGTGCTTTATATTCCCGATGCAAATATGCGAAATATAGGGACATTAAATAGGAAAATAAATATTTAATCCTCTAATTAAAAGATGTCAGTACCCACTCATATTAATTAACATTAATATATAATAATATGATATATAGTTGCATGCAGAGCTGTAGTTACCATACAGGACAACCAAGCACATGTCTTTTGCAGCACATGTTTGGGGTCTTTACGAACTATCTAATAGCATACTTACCAACTTGCCAAAGTTGGTTTCCGGGAGAAGTGGACGTAATTGGGGCGGGGCTCCAAAATGCGCGTCATTTTTGGCCCGCCCCCAGTGACGCAATGACGCAAACGTGTCATTTGACAGCGGGGGGGCGGGCCAAACCGTGGCGTTTGGGAGCTAATTCTGCCCACTTCACTAGTAAGTGGGCAGATCCGGGATATTGCCCACACTCACCCGGGAGTCTGTGAGACTCTCGCAAAATGCGGGAGTCTCCCGGACATTCCAGGAGAGTTGGCATGTATGTCTAATAGGGCAGGGGGTCTTGGATAAAGGGGTATAAGTATGTAGGGTAAGGGTACTCATTTTGTTTTTAACATGTTACACTGCCTCATATTAAATGTTTACCAATTACCACCTAAAGTGTGTTCATGTATACTCGGCATTCCTAATATTTGTAAATGCATTCAAAGCACCCCTAATTTGAGTCAATGTATACCAAGTTTATTCATTTCAATCTTGTAAAAATGTATCTTCTGATTAGTTTTGTATATGTGTTTCTGGGAGAATGGACAAGTAAGGAGTAATCTCACCCCACTAAACAAAATCTAGGAGAAACTTCTTTTGTTTTTGTTTCTTGTTTTCTTTTAAAAATAACTTTCTATATGTTTTGTTTTGTTTTGTTTTTTTAAACAAATAGCAATTTATACAAACAGCATACAGATGCATAGATAAGGGGCTAGGGTAGAAGAGGAAGCATAAGGAGGTAGGGGATAGTAATAGGTAAACAATCAGCATTTATTTATATAGCGCCACTAATTCCGCAGCGCTGTACAGAGAACTCACTCACATCAGTCCCTGCCCCATTGGGGCTTACAGTCTAAATTCCCTAACATACACACACACACAGACAGAGAGAGAGACTAGAGTCAATTTGTTAGCAGCCAATTAATCTACTAGTATGTTTTTGGAGTGTGGGAGGAAACCAGAGCACCCAGAGGAAACCCACGCAAACACAGGGAGAACATACAAACTCCACACAGATAAGGGCATGGTCGGGAATTGAACTCATGACCCCAGTTCTGTGAGGCAGAAGTGCTAACCACTTAGCCACCGTGCTGCCCTCTAATGAATGAAATGACAGTTACACATAACATAAGTAAAATAAGTAAAGTATAAAAATACACAAGGGTGAGTGGGGGATTTGTTGCCTGCCTATATGATTAGTACGTTTGGGGAATAATGGATCAGATAGTATTTGCACAATCTCGTAGTTTCATATGGGTACCTGTGCCCAGCCTGCAAACTGCAAGGAAACCCATCTCACATGAAAACGGGTACAGTTTTGCACCCCTGCACTATACCGCCATTGTGGCCATCAAATACACGCTCTTAGAGAGAACCGGGGGTAAATTTATCAAGCTGCGGGTTTGAAAAAGTGGAGATGTCGCCTAAAGCAACCAATCAAATTCTAGCTGTCATATTTTGTAGAATGTACTAAATAAATGATAACTAGAATCTGATTGGTTGCTATAGGCAGCATCTCCACTTTTTCAAACCCGCAGCTTGATAAATTTATCCCCTAGAGTTCACGTCAAGGAACAGCAGCAAAGCGTCCCTGGGAATGTTGTGTACAACTATATAGATATAGGTGTATATGAAATCAGAACGTAGTAGCTGTCAGTGCAAGCTGTGAGTTGTACTTGAACAATAGCTGGAGAGACACAGGTTGCCTACTCCTGTAAAGGTTAAAGAAATCCAATTTCTTGCTGGCAAAATGCCCTGTTTTACGTAGAAAGCATTAATCACTGTCATTAGTCAGTTTGGCTATTCAGTACTGTTCTCTCTCTTGCCCTTCTGAAATGGAGAAAGGGAAGGACACACATCTATTCCAGAGCGTGCTGCCAGACAGTGCTGCCCCAGAGGAGTTTGCTTGTCAATATGTTTTTATCTCTACTAACTCTAGGATCCCCCCTCCTCCCGCCTGATTTGAAATCTATCCTGAGATTAGAGTTTGTGATAAGAGAGAAGGAGGCGGGTTCAGGTTGGGTGATTGCACAACAGGGTGCTAATGGAATGGTGGTGGCGCGTCTCTACAAATTAAACTGACTGCTTCTACAATGATTTTTTTTTTTGTACACCCAGTTTTCTAATTAAATTATTGATCTCGGTGTGGAAACTTTGACGGAAGTAACTACTAGAGAGCCTAATTAAATGTATGCGCGTGTTTATGTGCGAGTCTTTGAATAGGACCTGTCAAAAGGCTGCGCCTTTAACTTGCACAGCAAAGGGAGCAGAGTGGGACTCGTCATGAAATATTAATACATCTGCAATATTTTCAAACCATTTGACACAGAATAATGTCAGCATTGCCCTCTTTTTCTCAAACCTTGATATCTTCGTTCCGCTGATGTTCAGAAAGAAAAACAACTTATACGGGAACTGTACAACTTCCTTTATTTATTCATATTTTGATTTATTTATTTTTTACACCAAGGTATGCATTTTTTAATGCTACAAGCACAATTCAAAGAGGGCTGCTTTTTAATCTCTTGAAAAAGTAGTGAAGTAATGCAGTTAGAAATCTGCCATGCCTTCTCCTTGTGTTCAGTTTAATATCTGGTGCTGTTTTCAACTCAAAACATTTATTAGAATTTCTAACCCCACATTAGAACGTTGAGAGAGGTACAGTGCGCTTCACGCTATTCTCCAGCTTCAAGAGCTCTGATTCACTGAATAATTATGGAAACAAAACCTAGTAAAATTAAGATGTATTTTGCATTTAAATTGTATTCATGGTCATCAAAACGTTGGCACCTGTCAGATGACAAATGAAAACGAATGACAGATTTTTATTATATGCTTCTTAATCATATTTTTATAACTAAATGCATATATTTTCATATAATTTAAATAGTTTTTTACTTTGGTGCATGCAGATAGCAGTCACAGAGAGTACTAAAACTTCCCAAGAGGTTCACGTGTAAACAAATACTAACAGTATTGTGGATTTACATCAGAAGTCCCAGTACAGCTATTTAGCTGCCTGCTGAGATGTGCCATACTGTTGTCCTGTCTGAAAGTGGAAGCCAGGGGCATAACAATAGGGGTTGATGGGATACAGTGGCTATCGGGCTTGAAGTTGACGGGGGTTTGCTAATGCCAGGCTACCACCTCCCCACTCTGCCCTCCTTCCAGACCTTGGCTCTACCCTGAGGTCCCTGCTCTGCTCTCCTAAGAGAGAAAGCTACCTCTGAGCGCCACATGCGCCGGTCCATGCTCAGAATAAGCCCCACCCTCTGCTCTATTGCGAGTAGAGTGGGGAAGGGGTGTCGGGAGGAGAGAACGACTTTGCCGGGCCTATTCACAATTATTGCTATGAGGTACAACTTTGCCTTTTTCCACCCCCTCATTCACTGACTTTTCCAGAGTTCTTTCACATAATTATTTAGTTGCAGGATTTTAACATTACAACCATTTATTTGTATATGTTAATTATATAGCGCCAGCATAGATATACAGGACAATACAAAATATTGCCTTGTTTCAAAAACTTTCCAATCTACAAATGTGGTCCTTTATTAGTCTAGATGTTAATGTATGCAATAAGTCCTTCTAAAAATGAACATTAATTTGAATACACAGCCAATTAAAATAGTACTGTCAGTGTAATTACAAGAGGTCAGTGAGTTTAGGACTGTTCTGTAATCTGATGTAGTTATTCCAATCAAGGAAAGTGAGAGTAACTTGCAGATCACATACTTACAAGCTAGATGTGTTGTGGGAATTTCCATGGCACGGATAGATCCATGTCACAATAACACCGCTCACACATTTCCTACTGGGAGTGCATATTGATTTAGGTTTCAGTCTGTGATTGCATGTGCCTTGGTAACAATCGTAGCAAATAGGATGAACTGTGCCCAGTGGGGCTGTTCACATAGCAGCTGTCACAACATTTTTCCACGTAAAATTTGTCGGAATTTGTTAGTGCTTCGATGACATTTAAATGCATAGAATTAATGAGTGACTTAATGAATAACTAGAGTGAAACATTGGTGTAGTTGTTGGCTATGGCATCATATGCTTTTTTAAGCAGAGATACCGCACAAACAACATGAGGTTTTTTTTCCAAGTAAACTGGAGCAATGTAATGTAAAATCTTTGCACCATATGTATAAAATAAAACGTGAATTCTTATCTAATGGGGCATGGATCGCCATGGCGATTAGGTCGCTAACCAATAGGCACTTTGAGTGGATTTTAGCAACACATAACACTTCCCTTTGTGGTGTCCAGGTGCAAGCTGGGATGGGGCGCAGGGAGTATCTGACCTCGGTCCGGTCCCATAGTGGGCTACCTTAGGCTGGGTCACTGGGCAATCTGCATTTTCTTTCCTTTAAAATGCTCACTCCCCAATAGGCTGCTGAGTCAAGTCTTGCCCCTTCGGGGATAAAACTTGCCAGCCCTCCCCTGCTGGTTTCTGTTGTATATCTTACTACAGAGGAACATTTTTTCTTGATGTAAATAAATATATATATATATATATATATATGTGTGTGTATATATATATATATATATATATATATATATATATATATATATATATATATATATATATTTATTATGCACACTCACACACTCTGTGATTTTATTGTCAGGAGAAATAAATATTTTCTTTTATGTGAGGAACAAGATCATTTATGAAAGCTCATTTAACAATTTACTTATTGTAATATTATATAAATGTAACAAAAATTTAGCAATAAGTAGTGGTTGATGTGAGAAGCGCTATTTTACAGGAGACATACATTTAATTTACAGGCTGTCTGATTGTCTGTGCAGGATCCCGGGCCTGCTTTAGTTTCCATGGGAACGTACACCTCTGCTCATGCACAATTCATGCTGACCTTTTTCTTTTTCACACACACAATCCTCCTCTTCCTCACTGTCCTTCCAATTGCTGCTATAACTATCCCCCTGCTTCGCCGCCTTTCAAGTTCTCCTCAGGAGAGGGGCACAGGCCTTGATGCACAGGGCGAGGAGGCTCTGGCCTATACCCTCCCACCTTCCTGCCCTTTGAAGCCTGTGCCTATCATATGAAAGCAATGGTTGAGACGGCTGTAATTATGCCGCTGGGATTTTAGAGTCCCTCTTTAGAAAAGGATCTGCCGAGAGTGGCAGAGCCATTGGATGAGGAGTGTAGACTGTTTCCCAACTATGATTGAATAGCATCTGCTCTGTTTAACATTTTCCTCATTTTTGTTAGCTTCTGGTATTGAAATATTTAACAATAATGTAAATATAGCCAAATATCAGTAACATTTCTACACATGATTAATTCCCCTTTGAAAGGTGTCTTTAGCCATCACAACTCTGAGCTTTTAGTAGTTTGAGATATTGTTTTCCATCAAACACAACAAAGCGATATCTGAGTTTAATGCTGTAGTTTTTTTTATGTAGTTTAGATTTGCTAAAGTTTTGGGTACTTCCTAACTATACAGGCGCCACTTGACTCCGCCCACTTTGCGCTGCCATATTGAGCTCCTCCTGCGTGCCCTCCTCTGCCCACCACCAGGAACGTGTGCCAAGGGACACAGGTGGGTATTTTGAACCGACTTTTGGGCAGAGGAGGCGGAGACATGGGTGGGTGGGCTGATGTCTGCAGATCAGCCTGGGTGGTGGAGGGTCTGACCGCAGTGGTAGAAGACAGAATCAAAACCAGGTGCCATTCAGATGGTGGGAACACAGTGACAACCGAAAAAACTTATAGAAAAACAATGGAACTGATTTATGTGATTTATTACTGTAATTTTATATCTGTGAGTAATTTGTTTATGTGAAATTATTGAAGTAGAATGCGGAGAGATTCAGCACTAAGGGCTCGTACCCACAGGCGGTTTTAAATGGGTTTTACATTAGTTTTTAATGTTTGTGAAATGCATGTAACCGTGGTGACACTAGAAACCATTATTTCATGTTCCAAAAACATATTGGTAAGTTAATTGGTGTGTGTGTGTGTGTGTGTGTGTGTGTTGGGGAATGTAGACTGTAAGCTGCAATGTTGCAGGGACCAATGTGATTTGTTACATTTCCTCTGTACAGTGCTGCATAATATGATTGTCGCTATATAAATAAACAATAATAATAATAATAGTCTCTAGTGCTACAATACCCATTGGCAATTTTACAGTTTTTTGAGCATTACTTGTTTACATTTTGGTGGCATTTAAACACAATAGAATACATTGATCACTAAAATACTAGTAAACACAGACGGCATAATGGTATAACTGGATAATGTGTGTGTGAATAATATGGTGTGTTCAAACTATTGATCAATACAAAGTTCTTTGTAATGTTAAATTAAAAACAATCTAAAGATTTTTCTTATTTACAAATAAATAACTGATACGAATTGATTACATAAATATTAACACGTTTGCGAACACCTATATAAACCCTGGGGCGATTCTTTATTTGCAGAGGTTGCAAAACTGATGGGAGTACGCCTCTTTGTAATTATAGGACCTGAGTCATTAGGGAAAGTAAGGCAAGAAAATGAGTTTCCTCCGGAACAAACCATGCCAGTATTTTCCTTACACGCAAAATAAGAAATGCCAGAGGTGCAAATTAGTTTATTTTGCGTGTACGTAAAATACTGGCTGATTTGTCATGTGCCACACAAATACTTGATAGCTTTATTTTTACACTGAAATATAAAGTTGATCTAGTACATTACCTATCTCAACTATAAATCTGTCCCCACATTTACCTCCCCTCCAATGCAACATGGTTTTGCCCAGGTGAAAAGTTACTCCTTTTTTTTGCTTTTCTTTCCTTAATTAATCAGGCCCATAGTGTTTAAACCTGTGTCAAATGAAATACATCAGTCTATGAGAGGTCCCTCAGTTAGCTAGTGCTAGAGATCAGTGAAATCTTCAGAACTATATTTGCCTCGTCCTGTGTTTGGCCACAGAATTTTATATGTTTCGCTGGCGGAATTTGGTCTTAAGTGTTCCCAGTCCTACGCAAAGCACACAACACAGCGGAATCAGAGATTGTACTCGGAGGAGCCTGTTTCAGTACCAATATCTGATTTATATTCCAGCAGGACAGTGACACACAGATCCAAAGCATACAGCTTACACTACACTACATAACTTATGTAACCAGCTATTGTGTGTGTTTTTTTTGGGGGGGGGGGGGAGGGGGGGGGTAGTTGTAGGAAAATATTTTGTTTTGTTTTGGGGTTTTTTAAAAAAAAAAAATTGACATAGCATCGTTTTGTGTTGGTCGGTGGTTAGAATTCCTGAAAAAATTGATTGCATGAGAAAATAAGGTGCGGAAAATGGCACATGAGTTAATTCCATATACAACTACTGTATTTTATCTTTAAAATGTATCAATCATAAGCTTATTCTTGAATAATATTTTGTCATTGTTCCAAATTTTATTTTAGTCTATCTAACAGTTGTAACTGGAATAACAACACAGATGTATTAATGGCATCATCCTGTACAAACTGTTTACTGACAGAAAAAAATCTGCTTTTTTGCAGGAGAAATAGCAAATGTATATGTTAATGAAGCATTTAGATGATTGATAATAACGAAGGTCAAATAAGATAATGATGTCAGACTGTTTCTCTTTTTGCCCTCTCCATTACAAGGCGTTAAATAACTTATAGGAAGAACCAGCAATACACATTCCAACCATGACTGGAGATTTATTCAGTTGCACCCATCATCTCACTAGCTGTTCCTGTGGTGATAGAGAATTGGGTGAACTGATTGTCTTCCTTTTCATACATTTTGACATAGCCGACAATATGGCTGCCTCCGCTAGGTAATAGCTATACGTTCTGTACTCCAAAAACGCTTCAAATCCTGCATGAGTTCAGTCTCTATTTTTTTCAGAGTAACAACGAAGTGTAACATTAATTTTAATTAAAAAGTTTCATTAAATAAGGGTGCTACCCATGCTTATCCACAATAAATGTGAAACAGCTCAGCTTATAACAGAAAAGTTGTCTTGCGGATGCAGAGGAAGAAAACCAACCATATGTAGAAAATATGATTGTCTGGTGTTGCTTGAATAATGGGTATTTATTTTTATTTTTTTCCCTAATGCTTGTGCTTTTTTTCTTAGACTATTTCTACTGGTTGCTAAACAGTCTTGGATAGAATTCAGCTTGAATAGTCGTTATCAGCTGCATTGTGGCATTTGGTTTGTGGTCTTCAATAAAGACTATTTACAAAGCGAAAAAAAGTGTCTGTCCTGCAATGGAAAGCCCTTTGTTCCTGTCTTTGAGCAAATGTCCTCAGAGGTGTCAGAGATCAGGCCTTGATTTATTTTGGAGAGTCCTCCCAGGCTCTCAGGAAATTTGGCTACCCTCTGAGATTCTGCCTTTTCTTTTTTGATGACGCGGTTCACATTATTACACAGGGCTGGGCCAGCTTGCGATGCAAAACGCGTCATCACTCCCCGCACTTTCAAATAGGCAAGTATGATTTAAAGAGATAACCTTTGCACCCTCCATGCCCACTTTATATGGGAACATGCATTGTTTTAGGTGCTTTTTTTTACCAAGTTATAAGTTATAAAAAATCTTCAAATGTACAGTGACATAAATGAGACTTGACTGAGCAATTTTGTGGAGAGAATTTTTAAAGCTAATGAAGGTTATGGTCTTAAGTGATAGCAGGTTTGACTTTGAAGCAATATTTTTGCTTTTTATATAATGGACGGGTTCAGATGAACCCGGAAACCTGCAAAATAGGAGCATCCCCCTTTACACAGGATCAGTTCCAATGACTGGGATGTGGCCATGCATCTTGAAATGTGCAAAGTGGACAAATAGGTCCATTTGTAGATTGCAAATAAACCTTAATGATGCTTTATAGCAAAATGATGAACAATGTGCATTATATAAGTATCCATTGTGATTACAGATGAGCGAAGTTGTTGTAAACATGTTTTGCAGCGTAACAGGCTATTCTGCAGAGGTACGAAGTTCCAGAGATGCAATCTTCAAGCCCATCTTTGCTTCTCCACAGAATGCCGTTCCTTGCTGTTTTATTAATCCTCATTTTACAGAATTTATAGTATATGAATAAGCTGGGACGACAGCGTTCAGTTCATTTTCCTGTATAGCATGGTCAAGGTAGGACAGGGAACATTTTAAGGGCAAATTCTGCCAGTGTGAAATTCCACAGCTAAACAGGAACAGTTTTGAAAATTAAAACATAGACGGTCAACACATCTGCCTGGGCCTGGTTGTCAGCATTATCTTTTTGAGGCTCACTGGAGCATTTAAAGGGGGAAATTCAATTCCTGCGATGTCTGGCTGTGCTCGTTATTGAGTGTTACGGTAACCAGAACATCACAGATTTGTACATCTATGAGATGTGAGGAAGGAAAATACATGTTACAGTGCTGCCGAGTGCCTGTGCTACTGTTCTGAAGGCCCACAGTGGCATCTCATGGGTGATTGAATCCCCCCAAAAGGTCTGAAATGCAAGACCTATGAGACTGCCATACGTCATCATCAGCAGTTATTTATATCACGCCACTAATTCCGCAGCGCTGTACAGAGAGCTCACTCACATCAGTCCCTGCCCCATTGGAGCTTACAGTCTAAATTCCCTAATATACACACACACCCACAGACAGGGAGAGAGACTAAGGTCAATTTGATAGCAGACAATTAACCTACCAGTATGTTGTTTTTGGAGTGTGGGAGGAAACCAGAGCACCCGGAGGAAACCCCACGCAAACATGGGGAGAACATACAAACTCCTCACAGATAAGGCCACGGTCGTGAATTGAACTCATGACCTCAGTGCTGTGAGGAAGATGTGCTAACCACTGAGCCACCATGGACAGATCCAACCTGTAATGATACATTGAGGGCTAAATTACATACTATTCGGGTTGAACAAGTGAGTTGCAAGTTTCCCTTGCAGTCAATCACTTAATAGGCACATGTACCACCACAGAGAGTTAAGCATATTTAGGATTTAAGAAGCAGATCAGATTATCTTTTAACTTGTTACAATACTTTTCAAAAGTCAAGTATGAAGAAGAAAGAGACGCTGTTGAGTAGTACAAATGAGACACATGAAGGACATCACCTTTTGTAACCACTAGACTCTTCCTGATTTCATGGGTCCCCTAGGAGACTTTGTCTTTTTCTTTGCACTGTCTGTTCTGAATGGGGCATCCTTAATCTTTCCTGCACGCCCTGGATCAGACTTCTGCTGCCTTACATTTTCCAATTAAACATCTCACCAGGGGTTTAATTGCTCCCCTACTTTGCGTGGTAAGGCACGGTACAGGCAATAGAGAGAACACCCCCACCATTTATATGGTTTTATGATGATAGGCAGCCAACATTGTGATTATAGAGGGACCACCATGGTAACTATCCAGTGATTCCAATCCAGAGTGAAGTTGACAGCTTTTATCTAAATTGCTAAAGATGTTATTTTTATGTAACTATTATAGATGCCCCTTTATATGCTTACTTTGCAATATCTACCAGTTCACAGATTAATGCTGAAATGTTTCAAAATTCTGTTTTTGGTTGGCCTGCTGTGTTAAAATTAACTTTTTTTTTAGTCTTCTTTACTTCTACTATCCTAACTAGTCTGAATTTGCTTCATTTGGGAGTTGTTTGATGTCCTTTAGTAATAAACACAGTTACCTGCACAATAAATGTGCACAGAAAAAGTAGAGAGTGAATTTATTTTCCTATGTACTACAGATGTCTTATCAGTTATACCAATAGAGACATGGCAACTAAGTTTTAGTGTGTAGTATTGAGCATACCTCCCAACATTTTAGCAAAATTGTGCCACAATAAGCCCCTTGTATAATCCGCCCAAAAACACCCAACTTCTCATGGGGTCATGTCCTTGTCTAGGTCAGAGAATCAGGGCAAAATAGGCAATGTTCAGAGGTATGATAGAGAAATACTTTGCCCTCGGCTGTATGACATATGTAAATACAGTGAGAAACATGTCCAGTACGACCAAGGTATAAGGGGCTTATGGCTTGTACACACAGTCACAGGTATTCAATACACTTTCTTAAAGCCCGCTAAATGCGCTTCAAAATCTAAAAGCTGCTAGACTAAAAATAATGTAAGCAAATTTACGTCTACACCCACTTTCTGACAGATGTCCACTTTGCGGTATCAATGTTGGCTGGAACGCTCAAGAGCACGAACATTTGGCCCTTAGCGTCAGGAAAGCTTTGAGTAGGCGCTTCCAGCATTCTATTAAAGCTGATTATAAAGTACAAGGTTTTGCTTTCACATTGAACAGGCATTGCTTTTCATCAACCGTGTGTGCAGGGCATAATATATGTATTTGTCAATTGTAGTGTGTTTATTTAAGGCATGTGGATCAATTGTTATTGACAGAATTATAGTTCTGCACAGCGATTAATACTGTCTGCAAATCTAACCTCCTGGAGCACTGTTTTATCAATATGTATGTATGAGCAGAACACACTTGCTCACTCTCATGGAATGTCCGAATTCTCTATAGGTCTCCCAGACAGACACCCGGGAGAGCAGACCAGGCTCCCGCATCCTATTAACTTCCCAGTGAAGTGGGTGAGATGTCGGCCTTTATGATGTGATTCAGTGCAATCGTGTCATTTTGGCCCCAACCTCCGTGGCAAAATGACGCAATAGCAACATTGCGGGTGCAGGGGCAGAGTGACTCGATTGGTCACGTCTACCTCCGCACTTGCACTTCGCCTCCTCCCCAGCATCTCCGAAGGGGCAAGTAGGAGGTACCGTCCACTTTGGGTAATTAGAATAGTCCCCATATATTGTCTCTGGATGACAAAATAACTGGAAGATTTGGCCCACACATTGTGAGCAATGCTGCCACAAATCTAATTCTATGGCTGAACAACCGGAGTTGGCATGTCTGAACAGAACAGCCCTGTTACTCTGAGCTCATGATGGCAATCATGCTGTGATGGTATCAATGCTTGGACCTGATTGTGTTCAGACCTAATGATTGCCCCATTGGCTATACATACAATAAGGTGGTCCAACATTGACCAAATTGGCCAATATCATCTCTGTACATAGGGTCAGCTATTCAATATAAATGTAAAGTTACAATGGAAATGTCTTTCTCATTAGCAATTATTCTGGTTTGCAGCTTCCATGGTTTATATTACAAAACAGGTTACTTATTTCATCCCACATCTTTCCTATTCACATCTTCAGTCTGATTTTGTTCTAAAGTAAAAATAGTCCTAATTTGCATCATGCAGTTTTTTTTCTGATCCCTTCCCTGTACCTAGTTACGTTTCCCACCCCCTCTCTTCCTGTCCCTCATTTCTTGTGTATGACAGTATCTCTATAGACGGAGCTGTTGCCTGTGGCAGGCGGCCGCGATGCGCGGCTACCAGAAGACAGGCTGAATGGGAGCATGTCAGAATCATGGCAATACCTTCGCTATCTGCCTTCACTGTACATGTTCTAGCTGGACGCCACAAAGAATACAAGGCAGGTTTCTGGCATCTGCCGTACCAATTTATTTTCTAAGACGGCTTCCTGAAATCTCTTGGCTAGACTATGTGGCCGAGGCAACTGCATCCATTGTAATACAACATTCCCTGTGAAACCAATTTGATTTATTTTTTTTTACAACGGGAATGAATTGCATTTCTTGTTCAGCACCAGTTGTGTATTGTTTAGAGAGGACGGAGATATTATATTAAGATACTTCAATGCAGTGTGGTTCTTCTTGTTAAAAGGAAACAGAAAGAAAGGCCAAGTGTATTAAGATAACCCGAAAACATGATTATGTCCTCTGTGTAATCTGTTCCTGTAGTCTTTGTACAGTGCAAAACGTTTTATTTTAAGACGGGATGATTCCTGACTGCTGCTTTCAGTTGCATGTGTTCCGCAAAGCCGGCACGGAGTTCCCCTCCCTTTACATTCCTAAGAGAACCTTCTACAGCTGTCTTCTGCGCTGTACCAGACATCTGCACCCACCCAAGTTAGACACTGCACATTATTTAGCATATTGAGAATTATTCTCATTTTCACCTGCCGGTAAAAAATTATATCATAATGTAAATATTTCCTCTGTCCGGTGTGTAAGATTAAAGGATTCGGCTAATTGCCCTTCCAAAATACCTAGGGTAGAGATTGCCAGACTGGTGCTGGCGGTAACAGGATCCCCAATGTACTTTCCTGCCTCTCCCTCCCATCTGTTCATGCCCGGAGGGATAGATAGGAGGGTTATTTTCATCCAGCTGGTGAGAGACTTGTGTGGATCTTCTAGTGCTCTCAGGTTACTGTTTTGTATGTTCAGTATTTGTGAGTCCATTCCTACCATAAAGTGCTTCCTACACTGTGAAACGTCTTCTGCGTGTGGAGCATCGTATCACTGAGGCCCACGCATGGGCCCTGTGAAGCAGATTCTCGTCATCAGCTAACAAATAATCTCACAGCTCATTGGATTGTTTTGTAACAAGACAGTAGATTTACAAGGTCTGACGTGGGCCAACTGCTTTTAGGATTAAAGTGGGTCTGTCGCCAATACACGTTGCAGGCCACTATTTTGTCATCTTAATATTAATCCTTGATTGTAATTTGCTTGTACTGACATCACTAAGGTAGTTGTCAGTTTCTTTAAAGACTATTACTAACAGGAAGTCTGCTGGGACTAAACCCACATATAACTACTAGGAAATGGTTTCTGTCATTGCAATTATTAACAGGAGTAAAATAAAATCACATGGTCCGGTTTTTTAAATGTATGCAAAATTGCCAGTTTTTGTAACGCAATTTTGTAACTCTGATTTGTGTTGAATTTGGTTAAAACGACATCTTAAAAACATTACGCAATCTTCCTCCGGTCATCTGAGACAGTGGCGCACTGGTTGGACATCTGTTTTGAGAGTTTGAATCTCCCAAGTGCAGAAATCCAGGCTTAACAGTTAAAACAAAACTGACAACATCTGTGAATCTCCTGACTGTGGCAGATAGATAAGAAAGCAATGACTATTCCTCTGCCACAGTAATTTCTGGCTTTAGATGTAACGTGAACTTTTGTAGAGAATGACCTCAAACCCTGTCTAGTGGTTCTCAATGCAGGTCCAAGATCAGAAGCCATGAGCTGGTTAGAACTTTAATCATTTTGATAATAAATAGGAGAATTTACTGTACAAACAAACCCTTGTGCACATGCAAGGGGGGATAGCCTGGATTGGTTAAAGGGGCTTGAGTGATTTTCCTTGCTTGTGGAATAATGTAGATTCATAACCCTTTACAAGACCTTGTAGTCTCCGTTTTTTTGTGGTATGCCCAGCACAGTTTTGCCCATCTAAGCAGGCTGGATTTAAAGTGTTTCTTTGATTCTATGTTCATTTCTCTTAACTGCCAGCCTTGCAGAATTTACCATTACAGGCTTTGGCTGGGGTGGGTAAAAGCTGGTGCAGTGCGGGCATGATACACTTATGGCTCTACTAGGGTGGAAGAGGGATATTGGTGAAATATGGCTGTAGGGTGAAGTTAAGCTGCATGCAGAAAGATAGAAATGATGATTCGCTAACGACACTGGCATGGGGTCCACTAAATGTACTAAATCATGAGTGGGTGGGAGAGAACACTCAGCAACTAGGAGTCACTTGGAAATTGTGGCCCATGCTGTATTCAATGTGTTTTCAGGGCATACATGCCAACTTCATATTTGCCTACAGTCCTGGAATGTTCAGGACACTCCCGAATTTTGTGTTGTAGTCCCAAACCTCACACGCAATAACGCAATTTGTGGAGATAATCTGTAATGGAAAAAGGTTTGGGAATGCCTGTAGACAGTAGACTTGGCAATAGTGCTCAATGTCAAGCAGCAGCAGCAAGGGTCAATAAAGTATTGGCCCTTGCATAAAAAGGGGCATAGATACAAGGGAAGAAGGTGTAATTGTGCCACTATATAAATCGTTGGTAGGACTTCATCTTGAGTACGGAGTACAGTTTTGGGCACCACTCTATAAAAAAGACATTTTGGAACTAAAAAGGGTTCAGAGAAGGCGACAAAATTGATAAAAGGTATAAAGTCATTAAGTTGTGAGAAAAGGTTGGCCAGTTTAGGTATACTTTAGAAAAGAGGCGTCTAAGTGGGGATATGATTACTTTGTACAAATACATTAAGGGTCAATACAGGGAACCTTCATGGGAAACTTTTACCCCAATAACTGTACACAGTACACGCAGAGCCGGATTAACCTAATGGTCTTTGTGGGCTATAGCCCAGGGGCCTCGGGCAACTGGGGGGCCCTAACAAATATTTTTGTGTAATACTTCCAGCAATCGGGTCGTGGATGGCCTCCCATTCATTCTAAGCAGGCGCAGCTAACAGCAAATCTGATGCTGTTAGCTGTCCTGCTGCCAGTGCGAACGTCGTGCACATCGCGCTGCTAGAGAGAACGTCTCGTGAGACTATGACTCATAGTCACGCGAGATCTCCTCACTAAGCAGCGCGGCTGCTCACCACGCCTGCACGGACAGCCGGACAAGAAGAGAGAAGAGGTGCCTGCTAGCTGCAGCGAGAGAAGAGGACCAGGTACGTGCTGTATATATATCGGGGGGGCTCACAGGACCCTTAGCTTGAGGGCCTCTCTTGCCTCAATCTGGCCCTGAGTACACGCGGTCACCCCCTAAGGCAGTGTTGGCTAACCTGTGACACTCCAGGCGTTGTGAAACTACAAGTCCCAGCATACCCTTCCAACAATAAGCTGCTATATATTGGCAAAGCATGCTGGGACTTGTAGTTTCACAACACCTGGAGTGTCACAGGCTAGCCAACACTGTCCTAAGGTTAAAGGAAAGGAAATTTCACAACCAGCAAAGGTAGGGGTTCTTTACAGTAAGAGCAGTCGGGATATGGAATTCACTGCCAGGGAAGGTTGCGATGGCATATTCAATTGATATGTTTAAGAAAGGGTTAGACAATTTTTTAGCGGAAAAGGGTATCCAGAGTTACAACGGTTATATAAAATGAAGGATAGTAGTGGATCCAGGGAGAAATAGGCCTGCAATATTGTGACTCGGGGTAAATTTATTGATGGAAAAAGACTGACGGTTGCTTCATCTAGATCAATTTCAAATATTCAAGAGAATGGATTGCAGGAGATCCAGAATTGGTTGAACTTGATGGACTGGTGTCTTTTTCAACCTCATCATCTATGTTAGTATGTTACTATGTAAGCTGCAAGTGCAGGATGGGGGTAGTCTCATGGACATTCGGTTAGAGTAGGCAGGTATGTTTGATGGTGACATTGTACCTAAAAGTAGCCAAGTATAGGGTGTAAAAAAAAAATGACTGCTTATGTAAAAACCATCACAGCAGCATAGCTGAAGTCTGGGCATTTCTGAAATAGTCACAATGTCTTTTTACAATAGATTGGAAGTGGAGAATGTCTTATCTGCAGTGATATAAGAGGAAAACGTTACGGTACTATGTGGCAGTGAGTGATGGACGCTTCCAGTCATCCGTATCAAACTGATTGAAGCAGTGTTTGAAAAAAGTAATTATGCAAAAACTGCTAATAATGGATTTCTTTTCAGCTTTCTGAGACACTTGTGTCACTCAATAGAGATCAGAAATGCTGCACAACCCCAATTGCATGACCCAATTAAATATATTAAAGTGTGATAAGAAGGTAATAAAGAGTAATAGAAGTTCTGAGACAGACGACTGATCCTATTGGACTACAATTCCCAAAGTGCACTGCCCAAATGCTGATGGGACTTGCTGTGAATGGTAATCCAGCAGCTGCAGATGAGCAAATGATTGAGTAAAGCTGGATAAGATGAGTTTAGAAATGCAGTAATGAATAAGTCATTACAGAGAACTGGATGGGCAATGCCAAGACCTTATATCATGCCATATTGTATGCGGCTTCACCCACTGTCCTTATATTTATAAAATTGCACCAAATCTACTGCCGATCCTATTTTAGGTTTCAGCCGAATACAGAATCTTGTTACTAAAGTTTCTGCCAAAGACCGAACCAAATCCAAACTCTAATCTGCATATTAATACAATTTTATTTTTAACTTCTGGAAATAACTTGCAGCGAATTCAGGATGTAGATTGAGTTGGCACAATCCTAAGCATTTGGCTGACACCACATTTTACTAAAAAGAAAAATCCATAAAAATAACAGTCATCAGAATCCCAAGCTCAGATTGTGGATTCATTGCATTTCATACCTCTGGAACTCTTCTTTAGCTGTTGTGTTTAATATGGCACATGTATTACCTACTGTGCGTGAGATTATTGCTGCAAATAAAATCATCTGTTCACACTCTCGTCACCTCTCCTTGTACACTTCTCAGTTTCTGCCAAAGCTGTGATAACCCAACAGGTTGTTGCTGGAAAAGTCACAAACTATTTACATGATCTCTGTCTCGAAAAGATCCATCTCTCAGAAGGGAGAAGATTCCCGAAGCGCTGGATGTCTAGAATGGCTTCAAGTGCTTGGGGGGTGAATATTACATACTTGGTCAATACTCGGTTAGAAAGGAATTAACCTTTTAGTGACCAGAGACATCTGACTGTAAAATCAGTATACAAGCGAGGTTGCAGACAGTTGAAGGGATACAAGGCGTATAAAAAATATCCAATTTATGAGTAGAATATTTTGATTTTTAAAAAAACATTTACATTTTTTATCAAAAGTCCCCCTCCTCCCTCACAATTAAATGAACCTTCTTCTGTTTTGTTTCCATAATGTCCTTATCTGGCCCTAAGTAAGTGTGCAGCGACAGGCACCATGTGGTCGCCAGTGACGTGGTCCTTAACACAAGGAAAGGAGGTGAGAAGGAGCGGGGACAGAGGGGAGGAATTGTTGCACCCCCGGCCCATGCACACTTAGCTACACCAGTGGCTGTGAGCCTATTCCACTCTAATGTAACCCATGGGCTATATCAGTGGTTCCCAAACTTTTGCAGTTTGCGGCACCCTTAGAGTATCCAAATTTTTTCAAGGCACCCCTCCAAAATAATTATTGAGCAGTCCTGTTTTTGAAGTAGTTGGGTCAAAAAATTGTAATAAGTATTTAGGTCAGGACAGAAATACTTATTTAGTTGTATGCAAAAATGCCCCCTCTGCATCCAGACACACTGCCCTCTCTCACACTGCCCCCTCTGTCACACTGTCCCCCCTCCTCTGCCCTCTCTCACAATGTCCCCTCCTCTGCCCTCTCACACGCTGTGCCCTCCTCTGCCCTCTCACGCTGTGTCCCCCTCCACTGCCCCTCTCACGCTGTGTCCCCCTCCTCTGCCCCGCTGTGCCTCTCCTCTGCCCCACTGTGCCCCTCCTCTGCCCCACTGTGCCCCTCCTCTGCTCTCTGTCCCCCTTCTCTGGTCTGCTGTCCCCATCCTCTGCTCTCTGTCCCCATCCTCTGCCCTCTGTCCCCATCCTCTGCCCCTCTGTCCCCCTCCTCTGCTCTCTGTCCCCCTCCTCTGCCCCGCTGTCACCATCCTCTGCTCTCCTCCTCTGTCCCGCTGTCCCCCTCCTCTGTCCCGCTGTCACCACCCTCTGTCCCCCTCCTTTGTCCCGCTGTCACCATCCTCTGCTCTCCTCCTCTGTCCCGCTGTCACCAACCTCTATCCCGCTGTCACCATCCTCTGCTCTCCTCCTCTGTCCCGCTGTCACCATCCTCTGCTCTCCTCCTCTGTCCCGCTGTCACCATCCTCTGCTCTCCTCCTCTGTCCCGCTGTCACCATCCTCTGCTCTCCTCTTCTGTCCCGCTGTCACCATCCTGTCACCAACCACTATCCCGCTGTCACCATCCTGTCACCAACCACTGTCCCGCTGTCACCATCCTGTCACCAACCTCTGTCCCGCTGTCACCATCCTCTGCTCTCCTCCTCTGTCCCGCTGTCACCATCCTCTGCTCTCCTCCTCTGTCCCGCTGTCACCAACCTCTGTCCCACTGTCACCATCCTCTGCTCTCCTCCTCTGTCCCGCTGTCACCATCCTCTGCTCTCCTCCTCTGTCCCGCTGTCACCATCCTCTGCTCTCCTCCTCTGTCCCGCTGTCACCATCCTCTGCTCTCCTCCTCTGTCCCGCTGTCACCAACCTTTGTCCCACTGTCACCATCCTCTGCTCTCCTCCTCTGTCCCGCTGTCACCATCCTCTGCTCTCCTCCTCTGTCCCGCTGTCACCATCCTCTGCTCTTCTCCTCTGTCCCACTGTCACCATCCTGTCACCAACCTCTGTCCCGCTGTCACCATCCTCTGCTCTCCTCCTCTGTCCCGCTGTCACCATCCTCTGCTCTCCTCCTCTGTCCCGCTGTCACCATCCTCTGTCATCAACCTCTGTCCCACTGTCACCATCCTCTGCTCTCCTCCTCTGTCCCGCTGTCACCATCCTCTGCTCTCCTCCTCTGTCCCGCTGTCACCATCCTCTGTCCCCCTCCTCTGCCACGATCCCTCTCACTCTGCCCCGCGCCAGGCGCCAGCCATAAAAACAAAACAAAACACAGAAACTTACCAATCCGACGGGCGCTGGGACCCAGCAACCTCCTCTGTCCTGCAGCTTGTTACTGACGTCGATATTCAGTGACAGCTGCAGGAGAGAGGAGGCTGCTGGGTCCCGGCGCCCGGCGGATTGGTAAGTTTCTGTGTTTTGGTTTTTTTTTATGTCTGGCCCGCGACACCCCAGTGACAGCGCCGCGGCACCCCTGGGAGCCGTGGCGCACAGTTTGGGAACCGCCGGGCTATATCAAAAGCAGGTAGGAAATGGACTAAACCATATTGGTGCAGTGGTGGGGATCAGTGGTTGTAGTGTAGCTGTCTGGAAAATGTAAGTGAGTGGAATGTGACAGTGTTACAATGAAGGCAGTGGGAGAAGTGGGGTCATGGCATACCACCGTACACCACCCCACTTCCACCACTCTGTGGAATTGAAAACATGAGTTGTTTAAGGAAAGCTGCATTTAAATACGGTGTTTCATTGTAAAACATAGAGCTCTGTGCTGCCTTCACAGTTATGTAGAATAAAATGTGGTTTGTCTGCAGAGATTGTAAGCACATTGCAGCTGACTATAGTTCAATCCATGAAATGTCCTAACACGCCACATTATATTCCACGGCAGAACACATTATTCGAGAAAAATGTGTATATCCAATTTATTTCCTCTCCGCTCGTCCTTCCTAACTTGTAGCATTGCCTCATCCTTTTCTCTCCTTGCTCCTCTGTTCCCCTCCCTCTCTGTTCTACCTTCTCCTAGGAAGGTGACAAAACTGGGTCGCTGGAGCTTACTGAATAATTCATAGAATCCTGTCCAGACATCTGGGGGTCTCGGCTGGTGGAAGGAGGCTGCGATGGGCAGATGGTCTTCCTCTGTAGTATTACTATAAGCGGGTTGTGTATCTGGGTGATAAAGCAGAGTAACCAAGCACTGAGTTTATCTCTTACAACCAGTTTTTTGTATCTTATCTTGTATAATTGCAGCAGTCCTGTATCACATACAGTATGTAGCCATCTCTCTGGCACAGCCAAGCAATATTGGCTATAAAAGAAATGCATTTCAGCTCTTTTAAATCCTTGCTTGTAATCAAAACACATATGCCCCGGCTTGTCAAGTCTCCCTCATTTGGAACAAGCTTCACTCAAGGGAAGGCTGACTTAATCATCAAAGTCAGCTTCAATTTATGAAAATGCTATTCTGGGCAAGAACCTTGAAAATTGTCTGATTTCTTTCTCTAGATGCTGATAACTGTGATAGTCATTGTCTCCAGGGGACAGGGTTGTGGGGAACCTCTACTAAAAGATTCTGTGTTTTTTTCCTTTTTTCTGTTTAATGTATAATCACATTTATCTTTCTGTGCTGACGGCCTTACTAAAAATCAAGCCAGACAGCTCTGCTTCTGATTAATTTCTTCTTAGAAACTTAGATATGTTCTGTTATAGAGATTGGTGAACACCAATATGGACATGGTTTCCAAAAAAGAGGAGTCGTGTGTGTGTGTGTGTGTGTGTGTGTGTCTTTGTGTGTAAATATATATATATATATATATATATATATATATATATATATATATATATATATATATATATACACAAGTTAACCCGTGCATGATACTCATGCATTCTAGTCAAATCAAGCTACTTAAGGTGTTAAAAAGGTTCTTGTCATGCATTTGGGCCTAGCCCAGGCCTCTTCAGAGGAAGAGCGTTACTTCCCAACGCAAGCGCCCTTTTTTAACGTGGTTTTGTCCACATGTCACCACCTCATCATTTTTCTCCACCTCATCCTTCATCTTCATCGCCACATCCTTCATCAAGCTACTTAAGGTGTTAAAAACTCCCCACTGTCACCCCCGGCAACCACCAACCACTCCCAACTGTCACTTCTCCTTCAAGAAATATATAGGTCAGTGTATAACTCTGCCCAGCAGGTGGCGCTGCAGCTTGGTTTGTTTTTTTCCACACACGCCACTAGGCATTTATATAGTAGATATATATATATATTGACACACACACATATATTACAGTGGTCGAAGAGGGGCGACTTCTCCTGCTGCCTTTATTGTAAAACTATCAAATTCTGTTCACTTAAATTTCCATTCCATTTTTCATACCGTCACTTCTAAATTTTCATAATTATATACAGTGGTCGAAGTAGAAATGTAGAAGTGGCGGTATGAAAAATGTATTAAATTTGTTGGGAATATAAGTGAATGGAATGTGATTGTTTTGTAATAAAGACAGTAGCAGAAGTGGCGGTAACACCCCAACTACCTGGGATAGAGGTCGTGGTCATGTCACGTTAGGTGAACAGTCAACACAGAGGGACTGCAACCATTTCTCCAGAGGGCACACCAGTAGCAGCTGTGCGGCACCCGTTTAACGATGCTGTCCCAACATTCCCACCCGTGGGACAAACATGTTCATAGCTGGGACAGCTGGACAGAGCCCACCGAAATCGGTGCAGTTGGGAGTTATGATTGACAGATATATATTCATATTATATATAATAAATATATATATATATATATTCTCAGAAAACCTATAAATAGTCACTTATGCCTCAGTTAAGGATGTTATTTCCAACTATTCATACAAACATGCAAGTACGTTAGCAAGGGCCCTTAGATGTGTGCAGACGAATGCAATGTGTTTTTGATCCAAATGCAATCTCTTATTTGAACGTTCTAGGTTTCTTGATAATAGATGTCTTTTTATAGAAATTTTTTGGACATTTCGTGTTGCTTCTACTTGTAAGTTTTCAGTTCTTTTTGAAAGCAAAAAAACTTAATACACAATGAAAGCTGTGATATCCCAGTTTCCTCCCATGCTGCTGACAGCTGAACGTGTTCCTCCTCTGGATATAGTCATAATGATCCTGATTGGCATCTTAATGATGCAGCGCACCATGGCAGTTATACAAATATGCCCAGCCTACACAGCCAGTGTTCCTCTCGCTCACCATTCTTTCTGTCTGGATCATATTTTCTCTTTACTCTCATTTGTCAAACCAGTTTTCAGCTTTTCAAGTTCTGTGGTATTTGAAATAACCAGGAAAGTGTGATGCAAAGGAAAAGAAGAGGCTATGCCATGTTCTGTAATGTTTCTTTAACTAGATGATAATGGTGAAATTAAAGTGTATAGTATATTAAATCTCTATCTATGATGTGTCCATGTAAAAGTCATACATTGGTAAAAATAATATTGTTTTAAATCAGTTCAGCAAGCGCAGGCCATGAAGGGCTCATGTGAATGTGAATTCTGTAGTTCTTATGTTGAGAAGAAAGAGAATTATATGATTGAAATGCTCAGTTTAATAAAGTGATGGACAGGTTCCCCACTCATCCCTAGTTACGGCTATTGAAGGACATGTAGCTTCTTCGATACCGAAGCTACTCCGGACCTCAAGTAGGTAAGGGGTCATTGGAACTAATAATTTCCATTCCCATAACCGTTTACCTGCTTTTACTAGCATTAAACAAAAAACATTATAAAAACAACTTTTGATGGCAGGTGGCAAAGGGCCGTATATCTTTCTTTAATTAGTTTTTTAGTGAAGCGGGCTACGTCAAAATGTAGTCAATGATATCATCAAAAAGGATTACAGCAGCACAGAGTATTTCAAGAGATGGATGTGCTGATTCGTGGTTTTGTGGCAAGCTGCCCATTCATATGAATGGGTGTGTGAGATCAAGGCTGCATGTAACAGAGGCATTGTCATGATGTGTGGAGGGGAATGGAGGCAAATGGGAATCCACAGAGCTAGTCAGTAAAAGGAGCAGGGTTCCTCAACAGCACAGAGCAGTGATGTGAAGTTCCTGTCACACTGATGCAGGGAAACTGCTGTCAGATACACCTCAGGTGAACAAAGCTCATTCATCCAACTTCTTTTTTAACCCTTAACTTTATGGCTCAATGTTACCTCATACTGCTACACTTAAACCATTGTCACTTCAAGGGAGTAGATATGCAAATGTAACTGCTAAGATTTGAAATGGATTGACTACAGCTGTCAGGACACACCATGGGGTACATTTACTAAACTGCAGGTTTGAAAGAGTGAAGATGTTGCCTATAGCAACCAGTAACATAGTAATCAGTCTAGTTATCATTTATTTAGTGCATTCTACAAAACGACAGCTAGAATCTGGTTGCTATAGGCAACATCTTCACTTTTTCAAACCTGCAGTTTAGTAAGTATACCCCCATGAGTGAATTATTTTACCACTCATTATTACACTGGACTAAAGCAACATTGCTTGAATCTAATTAGTATCCCCTGACTGGTAAGTCCGTTAGAGTGGGGAATGGAGGCTTCTGGGTAATCACAGCAGAGAGTTTAATAAAGATTTTAATGTTTGCACATGTTCATACTTATGTCTTAACTAAGTGATGCAACTTCTGTTGAAGTGTAATGTAACAGATATGTAACACGTATTTTCTACACAATATGTCACGTTTTCAGGTGATTATGTGTAATCAGATTGTTATCTTCTGCTGAAGTCTAAGGCTCCTTCACACATGGATAAAAAAAAAAACACAGATTTAGCCTAAATCTGTGTTTTATATGTACACATGAAGTATGTGTGAATAAGCTGACACACATATTTACAACTATAGCCACTTTTTAAAAAAAGGATCCGGAATGCATTTACAGAGACGCATAAAACCGAACATGGTAATGTTTACTCGTCATAAAATATGTAATTAGTAGCATAAGGTGCTAGAAAGGGCGGGATTAACTGTGAAACAGAAAAAAAAACATAACAAACTTGTGTTGTATGTGTTTTTATTTTTAATGTTTTACAGTGCATATATTTACCAAATATGTATTTTTATGCATGTGTGAAAGGGCTCTAAGGGGTATATTTACTAAACTGCGGGTTTGATAAACTGGAGATGGTTCCTATAGCAACCAATCAGATTCAATAAATAACTAGAATCTGATTGGTTGCTATAGGCAACAACTCCACTTTTTCAAACCCGCAGTTTAGTAAATATATCCTTATGTCTGTATTATACTTTGCTTCAAGGGAAGTATGAGTAGAATTATTTTTCCATACATTTTCAGTAGAGCGTATGAATATGAATCATGCTTCCCAAAGAGCCTCATTTATCTACATATATTGCGCTGAAAGTGTATCCTTTTGAGACCAGTGAGACAGTGCCTCCAGAGGCCAAATTATCATGAAAATGGTAAGCTACATGCTTACTTTTACAAAGCCATAACCTTTGTAACAAAGCATGCATTATACAAACTATGTAAAATAAAATATTGTTAGAGTAATGCTTCATTATCTTGGCACACTAGAACATAACTTGATCAGCACGCAAATATCATATTTGAACACATTTCTTTATTTTTGTTATATAAAAAGGGTTCACATGGTTGATGTAAGTGTGTTATTCCTCCCAGGTATTGTACAGTGCTAATTGTTGCCATTTTCTAAATGTAACATGCTGTTGTGTTGAAACATAGCAAAAAAATGTGCACAAATAAACAATACAAAGATCAAAAAATACCCTAAATTATATGTTCATTTTTTCTAACAATTAAAATCAAAAAATTCTGGGAGGGTAAATAAACAAATACAACTTTCTACAGCTTTATCAATTTTGTTCATTAGAACAATTTCCCGTGTGGAAAGCCCTTTGGGGGGCAGGGCAGCAGCCGTTATAAAGCCGTGAAGAGGATTTTTCTATAAATCCTGAGCTGTCTCTTGGGACCTGAAGCGAGTGACAGTTTTAGTGTGGTGCTGGATGCTAGTAATTTAATGGCGGAAGAAAATGAACCCTTTCTGGGATATGCCTCAGATATGTCTCCTACTGGATAGTCAGCTATTATTACATTACATTATTCTCATGCTGCCTTTAACCTCCCCTGAACAATAACAGGGCTTTTTGGATGCTCTAACTGCAAGCAATATTTTATCATTGGTGTCTGAGTTCTTCCCAACAGTAAATGCATTCATGGATTTCCCACAATGCCAAACTCTTGCTCAGTTATAGGCAGAGAATATTTGGCTATATCCTTTCACTCCCAGAAACAAGAGAGAGACACAAGAACATTGTCTGATAAATTAATCAATAATCATCCCACCAATAATGTTTCTACACAATAAAGTTTTAAACTGTTTCAATGCAGTGTGGTCATTTGTCATTAAAGGGACATGACTTCTTGTCATTCCTCAGTCAGGTCATCTTTTAACAAATCTCATATTAATTTGGCCACCAGATGTCACTGTTTTATTGGTTGATCTGTGATTTGACCATGGCTGAGCAAGCAATGCAACATACCATTCATGTTAGTAAATGTAATATCTCCTATGTACCTATTGCTCTCTATGCATTGTATAAGATTGTTTGAATTCTGTAACTTAGAGAAATACTTGTAATAAAGTTAGATGGAAATATCATGTTTTAAAGTGTATTTGTCATCAAGTTTTAAAAAATGAGTAAAAGCTTATTTATAATCTACAATTATTAACACAAATATCAGTTTAATCGCATCAGCTATAAAAAAATGTATCTCTGCTTTGCACTTTCTGCTATAATGCCTTAGGCTGTTTCAGTTAGCCTTGGGCTGCCGGTGACACTAATCCCATGTGACTATTTAGAACCAATGTGCTGAAACCTGGCAGTCTTCTTACAGACTGACAGCGATGTTCACACTCAGTAACACTCGTGGATGTTTCATGCTGCCCAAAAGATGTCTAACTTCATGCAGATGTTTATAGAGGTAACTATAGATTAATCTAGACACATAGTAAATGTAATGTATGGTTATATGTTGTATGTTCATATCTGTTTAATGCTTGTTTATTGCATAGTTGTGTTTAGGGGACAGGCATTGGCACCAAGACGGAAGGGGTAAAAATTACCTGGGCCAATCTCTGATACTCGGCAGTGTCAAATTGTAATGGGGCCTGCTGGGACTACTGCCTAGGGTAGTCCATGGTCCTGGCCCCATTTACCTTAGAGAGGTGCAGAGTGGAATTATAGTCAGGGGAGCAGGTGACTGCTTAGACCAATAGCTTCATATTGGTCTGTGCGCTCACATACTCTCTAGGCTGTGTGCACAGGTTTGGGAAAGGGGTCAATAAACCACTGTACGGGGGGCACTTTAAATATTATTGACCCTAAGAATCAATATATATCTGGGCTTCTGTGTAGTATTTGCTGTGAGTGGCAGTGTCACTGAGTAAGGTTTTTATGCTGCAGATTTAAATCGGCTATAATGTAAAACTCCAAGTGACTCGTGTCCCAATTCATTTTCTTTTGTAACACAACTTTTCAAAGTTCAGTGACATTAATGCTTGGAAGGGCCTCATGGCTGCCCATAAGTAATTCTAGATGGCTATCAACTTCTCAGTAAAGCAAGCGGGGACATTTTTGCTCAACAAGCAATAATATGTGGTGGGAGAGGTCATTGATGTGGCAGGAATCTGACACAATAGATTTCTTACATAGCCAACCTGTAACCTCATTACACAATAGCGGCTAGGTCAGCTTATTTCTCAAACACTAGTGTATGCAGGTAGAAAACAAAGCAAAACAAAAAGTCATTCAGGAAGGAGCGTATCTGAAAATCGTTTTAATTCTGCAAAATTTCAATTACATTCTGTCAAGGTACAACATTGTGACACACCACAGATAGCTAGTTCATAAATACAGAAATAATATAAATGTCTTAATACTAGGTGTTAAATAGAACAACTTAATGGACTTAGAAAGGGCCACTAGATAGAGAACTGAGCCCAAACCAGAAACATAACACTAGCAATTTTATTGCAGTTGCAAATAGTTTCAAATGATGTAATGGGATGAGCTTAGCGTGACCACACTGCTGTTGGCAAGACCAGTCTCACACACTCATGGTGACATTTATGAAAACCGGTGGACAGGAAAAATGGTCTCAGACATTTGTTTTAGTTTTCTAAGCTCTGCTATGCTAATTGGTTTCTATGGGTTAAATACCTTTTTGTTATAAATGTCCCCATAAGGACCTAGGTCAATAATCAACTTTCATCCCTCTGTGTTTAGCTTTCTTAAGATGTAAATTACACATTAAACCTTATAAAGCTTTAGTAATATGGGTCTTATTCTGGAACACAGACAGATACTGATTCCCTCTGCCCTAAAACCTTCCTTCTGTTCTCCCTTTTGTTATAAGCTGTTCCAGATGGAGTGTAACAATAAAAATGTTTAAAGATTCCAGGTTGCAAAAAAACAGGGCACACGGAAACTCTACATGCATGTCAAGCCTTATCTGCTCTGCTCGCTTTACGCCTCCTCACTTGATGGACTGTGGTCTCCAGTACCATCTCTATACCAATGATACTTTAATCTACATCATCGACCCTGAGCTCACCCCCTTCTTTACTTTGTCATTTGTCCAGATGTCTCTCTACTATCTCCTCATGGATGTCCCAACATTACCTAAAGCTCAATATGCCTAAACCTGAGCTCATCATTTTGCTACCCTATAGTATCTTCAAACCTCCCCAGAAGTCGATCTCCATGGACAACACTATACTCTTGTCTGCTCCTCACGTCCGCTGCCTCTTGAATCCTACATCACCTTCACATCAAGTCTCTCTCCCAGTCTGTTCACTTCCACCTTTGAAACAAAACCAGTATAAGACCCCTCGTCACCCGTGATGCTGCTAAAACTCAAATTTCTTCCACCTTTTCTGCGACCTCTCACCCTTCTCTCTCTTTAGTCCATACTCAATGCTATAGACAGACTGATTTTCCATGGCCTCTGCTGTATACTTGCTCCCCTCCCTACAGAATCCGATTCAATCTCCTCACCCTCACTTACAAAGCCCTCAGCCACTTCTTCCCCTCTACATCTCAGATCTCATCTCACTGTACTCTCCCACTCTCTCTGCTCTGTCAGTGACTCCCCAATGATAACCACATCCAACTCCTTCCTCAAGATTTTTGTTGGGCACTTCCGTTTCCAGACTAATAATGTCCACCAGCCTTCAAAGTTTTAAATGCTCCTTAAACCCCCACCTGCTCATTAAAGCCTATCTCCACTCTCCCTGGCCCAGCCTCTCTGCCATATTCTTCCTAGGTCACCTTCGCCTCTAATCTCAGCCTCGAGCCTCTTATCCAAGGTCTCTCCTCCAATCCTCTTGTCTGCTCTCACCTCATTCAGCTGTGTGTTCTCTACCATGTTATTTTTGTTACCTATTATGCCTTATATACAGTTTTATGCTTAAAGTCTTGCGATTCTTGAATGTCCTGTATTTGGCTTGTTGCTCCCCTACATCTTTGGAATATGCTTTACTTACCCACTGTATAGCACTGCACAATATAAATATACAATAAACACATATAACCATCACCTACAATGTACGTATTTCTCATCCTACTGGCAAGTGGCATTAGGGCCAAAGCAAGTTATTCTGACAAGCAACAGGGACTCTGTCCATGTCACAGTTCTCCCAGCATCAACAGCCACCCATTGCCTACACATAATGGAGAAAGTCATCTTGTTGGCTGACCCAAAGTTTCATATGAATGCAGTCTGAGAATTAAATAGAGAACAGGGATTTCACTGAAGCGCAAAGTTCCTAGGCTTCTTTCTCTTGAATGCTAGCTCATAAAATGGTTGCCTTTAACAGTGCATCAGTGACATCACTGGTTTCTAGTGAGCCGATAGGTTGCATTCTCGTGAATATTGATTTAGCTCACAAAATGGCTGCCTTTAACAGTGCCTCAGTGACATCACTGGTTTCTAGTGAGCTGATAGGTTGCATTCGCGTGAATATTGATTCAGCTCACAAAATGGCTGCCTAGCTTTGTGTAGGCAAAGTGCATGCCACATCTGTCTAAGGAGGAAATAAACAATTCTATTAAATATGTTTCATTAAAACTCCACCTTCAGACTTGTAAGACTTTGCTGTTTGTACATAGGACCTCTTCTGGTAGCAGTGGTCTCTGGTATTACACAACTGCATTGCAGCAGTAGAGAAGCTTTTATTCCCAACATTTAATCACCCTTCGAAGGGCAATACTATGATTCTCATTCCTCATCTCATCCTGCAGGAGGTAGGTTGCCATCAATGATTCACGGCTTTATCTCTTTTTGTGCTATTTGAGCCTCTATTTCTCTTATTATCTCACCGCCGTCTCCCATCACGTCTCTTTCCACCCACTCTCACCCACTTCATGCTTTCCATTTATATTTGCATGCCTCTCATTACTATCTGACAAAAGCAAAAAGAAGAGTGGGGGAAAAGCAAATTGTAAATAAAATACGACTTCATTAATATGATAATTATCTCCCTCTCGGTAGGGAAACACTGTAACCCAGCAGATAAGAAAAAGCCGATAAGCGTTTCAAAAAGGATGATACTTTTATGAGCTAACAGATGAGTTTATGTGTAATCTTTTAAGACCATTCAGGTTTGCCGTCCTATGCAATTCTATGCGAAAACAGTTTAAACTAACTACAATGTTATGTTATAATTGCTGCATTTAAAAACAGGAACCATCAGCATTTAAAACTGGTTTTACTTACTGGTGGTACTTTCTCCTCGTAGATTTCTTTTTGCCTTGTAAGGCACGGACTGGTTATTAAAGTTGTCTATGAAAACATCTCCATTGGTCTTAACGCAATGTTTGACACAAGGAAAACGTGAAAAATTAGTTTACTCACCTCTGCTTTCTCAAAACAGTGTACCAAGTACAGAAGGAATAATGCCCACTGCTAATTGTACCCACTATCTGACACATCCTCTTCACTTCAGGACATGCCAGATCATGCCATAGGTCTATTTGTAGAATATTTTATATATACAATACATAAAGTTCAGTGTTGTCCCCAGAGAATTTTGCCAGCCGGGTGGCATTAAGAAGCAGCCAGGTGGGAGCAGTTGTAATACTTTGCAATAATAGTAAAAAAATGTTGGAGGTTATTGCCCACACCTGCCAGGACCGGTCAGACTGGTGGTCAGTGGTCTAACACACTGCTGGCTGTAATGCTCACATAATGCCTGTTATAATAGGAGAAACAATGGTTTATTCTTCTATAATAGGACTCTGTTGGGCTGCAAGATCCGGGTGGCAAGTAAAACAGCTGTGTGGAGCACCCGGGAAATAGGTGCTGGGGAGAACACTGAAGTTCTTATGTCCAGGGACGGGAATTTATGTTCCCAAATCATTATCAGTGATGTACAGTGGTTAAGGGGGGACTTTCAGAGGAGTGAGTCAGCATTCATGTAGTGGTTTAATACTGGTCTAGACAGTGGCTACTGTAATGAATTGCAATTCTACACTAAACTCGACAGCCACAACATCTGTTGGGGCTCAGTGTAAGCTGGTCAGATCTTCAGAACTTCACCAAGTAGAAGGACGTTTCAGGAGCTTTCCTGAAACTTGAGTTTCCATGAATTTGGGTACCAGAGTTGTTGAAGAAGTGATAGGCATTCTTGTATGTATATCCCCTGGTGTGAATTATTATGGACATTGAATTATTGTGGCCTCAATACACTGCAAACGATCATCCAGTGTTTTTTACGCCTCACTAAAAGGACAGTGACAGCAAATAGGAAAAGCAAATTCCCTCATGTGAAAAGCCATAACTATGTCTATCACTGATTAATATGCTTAAGATTTTAACTACTTTCTTGTTAGAGAAACTCTAAAATTTCATGCAACCACCAATATATGTGACAGTATAATACAGTTTTATGCTGTCCTCAAAGACAGCTCTGAGTCACCGGTGAAATGTTAAGTAGCGCAATGTTAAACTTTTAGAATCAGTCGGTTATGAATGCATTGGTTCTGACAGGAGATCTGAAACAAAATGCACTGATGAAAGGGTCCATGAGGATACCCAAATCTTCACCTGTGAAACCTCAGCCAGCTGCATAATGCAAGGGGGTCACCCTGCATAACGGAGGAGGAGAGAGTGCAGTGTGCTCTCCCTCCTTCCTTTGTGCGGGCCTTTGGAATGTTGGAGGGCGACATCCTCCAAGAACACAATGTTGCCCATCACTGTTCCAGAATGTACTAGGTAAATGATAGCTAAAATCTGATTGTTTGTTATGGCCAACATGTCTACCTACCTTTTTAGAAGCTTTAGTAAATCTACCCCCTTAGTCTGTATCCCACAGATTTCATAGGCTTTATAATACAACATACCTCTCAACATTTGGGTAGGCCATGCATAGCACCAGTAGCCAGAAGTTGTCCCGGTCGGAATGGTGGCACAGAACCCTCAAGTTGGGACTGTTCCGCCTAAATTGGGACAGTTGGGAGGTATGATGCAATGTTTTTACATTTTCTTTAGATAGTCACCAGGACTCCTACCACTTATTAGATACCTTCACCTGGAGTTTCACCACTCGATGTATTCCCTTGGCCTCTGGGTAGGTGTTAGAACAAACTGTGTCTTACATCTGCTTTTCCAGATGGAGCTTCCCAACACTCTGCTTTCAGCCATGCTTGATTTCAAAATTTTTGCAGGCACTGTGGCCTGGAGATCACACCAAGAAGAGAATTCTGCTGAGCACCTGGAAAGATTTAGAGTAGATTTGCAATAAAATAAAATATTCATGCGAAATAAAACTAGTATTCCATATTTACTGGACGACCGAAAGAAATCATTTGGTTTTTGTACAACTTCTTCAGTCCAATTACTGTAAGCTGTGTATGCTATTGGTACAATATTTCCCTAATTGCTACACCTTTCATAGAAAATATGTCTAAACAGCAGTGATATTCACAGAATAGCCTATAGAGAGGTTGCACACTTGTATACAGTTGCCAGAGCACTGGAGATAAGAAGCTGCTGATTCAGAACTACCGGCCTGTCTAAGAAGATTCACAGCATTGAAGTGCTAATGAGTACGCACCTTTTATTCCATTCTTGGCTCGCATTCTAATTTATGGTTGAACCTGCAATCTGCAGTTCTTCTCATGTCAGCCCATCCAGGTGTGTGTTGCTTGGGATGAACACTAGGCAAGTGATCTTCACAGCTTTGCCAAGTGCTGAAATGCATTAACTCCTTCTTTGTACAGTGCCTGACTGATAGTTTCACCGCCAAGATATCTCTTTCTAAAGCTGTGCTATAAATAAATAATTTTACACCTTGTATCGAGGGGGTGTTCTGTTGAAAGTAGTTTACCTTGAATAACCTGTCCTAAACACAGCTCACCTGGTTTTCTGGGCTAAATTCTCCTTTTAGGAACAAATATTAATGTGTTCTTGTTTAATCAGTGACCCCTACATGTGTTAGTGCCCAGTTGGAAAGCTGCTGTAGTGCATAAATTATTTTGTGACAACATGCACCTATTGTTGTTGTGTTTATGTTTACAGGGTAGATTGATACATGAATGACTCAAGACTGTAGCAAACATTTTGTTACTTGTGATGGGTGGAGGGCTTGTATTGCACCCACATGCAAACATTAATTTGCACAGTGCTGTCCAAGATATTGCATTGAGATTTAGAGTTTGGGTTCTGGGTGTAGCAGAGCAGACTATTTATATTCGTAAGAAACAACCTTATTTTCTGACGTCCTCACAATTGGCAGAGATTGCCTGTTTAAACTTAAAATCAAGACAGTTCTGATGGCCTTTTAGGTTGGAAACACACTACAGAAAATTTCCCCCGATGCGATATCATTGCCAACGACTGAAAGTCCCGATCAGCATGCCAATTCACCATACTTGTCAACTTTTGCAGCCAGCTCTCTAGGAGGGGGCTCCATCACAGGAGTGTGGCCATGTGAACCGCACAGATAGGCCACGCCCCATGCCAGTCTTTGCATATTTCAGCCTATCAGTGGGTGGGGGCGGGCCAGGATGATGCCTTTAGACCCACCCCCACCCACTTCACAAATGAGGTGAGCTGGACCCGGGAGTTCGGAAGAACTCCCAAACATTCGGGAGTCTTCCGGACATTCTGGGAGAGTAGGCAACTATGCAATTCACGTGTACATACTATACATCATTTACCTTCAGATCTGTGCTCTTTATCTGTCATAACCATTGGCTGGAAAGATCCTGACTCTACATTCCATAGAGATCTATGGACACTGAAGGATTGCAACGACATTGTTACATCAGTGAATGAGATTTTTAGGCAATTTGTAAAATCGAATCAAATGATACAACGTGCTTTGGAACGGTAATCATTCATCGTTGGAGTATACACACTAATGCAATATCGGGCTGAAGGATCATTTATCGTGTGATTGTCCCGATAGTTGGGTGAAAACCCTGTAGTGTGTACCCAGCCTAACTCTCTGTTATAAGTAATTAAGATGTGTAAAGCATGTTCACAGAGGCACTTCCCAGAAGTGGAAAATGGGCGTACACCCATATATACACACCGACAGGTAGTAAATGACCCTTACTGGGTGTGGGGCAGTAATTCTTTTATAAACTTTTTTTTTTTTATAGTCCCTATTATCTTCATTATTTACTTGTGTCCTAGATTTTTACCTTACTTACTCGATATTATAGTTTCTGAAACCTGATTTGTAATTTCTTTGGGGCACTGTTAAGTCACTCTTCCTTTAAGTTATATATGCAGCCATCTCATCAGTCCTGTATAATAATGAAGATATATTATGTCATAAAGAACCGATAGATTCCCTTTAAGCTTCATCTGACTTTGCTTGTTGTGTTTATTAGATCATAATTTCCTGAGCCGTTCCTGAAAGCCAAGGATTCACTGATGACATTCTATCAATAAAAATATATATTCATGTATCTGAATGCACTCCCGTGTTTGGCTGCTAAATGAAGCAGCTAGTCTTATTCTGCTCAGGTTCTGTGACCCCGCAATCAGTGCTAGGTGTCACAGAGGCCGGCCTGGTAATACCACTAGATGCAGGTTAATCAGGTTTTGTCTCAGTGACAGCTGCCTGTGACCTTGAGTAAATTACTTTGTGTTCCCTGCACCTCCAGCAAACAGAAATGATTTTGTAAACTGTAGGCTGCTCCTTTGTTGTTTGTGTGCAAAATGATGTTCTTTGTTTTGCTCATGTATTACATGCAGCATACAAGCATATTTTTTTGTAAGTACTTGTGTTTGAGATTGAATAAAACAGGGTATGTTCAGGTCTATCACCGCTTACATAATTAGCTACCAGTTTAATTCCATGGGGCCCATTCTCCTCTCTTCTAGCCTTTTCTCATTTATGTAATTGAAAATGTTCCTGTCACATACATGCCGGTAAGTCGGCCATTTTGTAAGCTGAGGTAATGTATAAATACAGCTTAATGAACTCACTAGGAACCAATGACATCAATATTAGTAAACTAATAGCGGAACTTTCATGAATATCAGTCCTTTCCACAAAATGGCTGCCACCAATGTGCGTATCTGACAAGTGCACTTGAAGGTATCACTTGTCCCATCAGTCTATTCTTTTTGCTATTGGTCTGGGACCTAAAATAAAGCAGTTTCCAATGGTGTGTAGTGCAATCTGACCCCAACCACATAGGTTGTGTAGTCTGTTGTTGGATATGGAGACTGGGCCTGCTTATTTCTTGTTCTGAGAGGGAAGGGATAGTATGGTCTTAGCTGATGTACAATGGTGCACTGTTCACCAATATTCTATGACTAGTGTTAGCTAGTTCTGATGATTGGTCTTCTTTAAATACATCCTTAGTCTTCATATTGCCTCGGTTCCTGTCATATAACAAATGTCTACATTGAGTGTGGCGGCAGCACGGTGGTTCAGTGGTTAGCACTTCTGCCTTACAGCACTGGGGTCATGAGTTCAATTCCATGGCCTTATCTGTGTGGAGTTTGCAAGTTATCCCCGTGTTTGCGTGGATGTCCTCCGGGTGCTCCGGTTTCCAAAAACATACTAGTAGGTTAATTGGCTGCTATCAAAATTGATCTTAGTCTCTCTCTCTCTCTCTCTCTCTCTCTCTCTCTCTGTCTGTGTGTTAGGGAATTTAGACTGTAAGCCCAATGGGGCAGAGACTGATATGAGTGAGTTCTCTGTACAGCTCTGCGGAATTAGTGGTGCTATATAAATAAATGGTGATGATGATGATTGAGTGTGCCCACTCCATTGTGCTTTGTGAAGAGGGAAAGGGTAACAGGTCTGGCCTTCCAGGCAGCTGGCTATATGTGGAGACTTCTGAGTGCAGATGATTCTAGTCAAGGTTCAGGGATCGGCTGCCTACCAGGCATTATTTGGTGATACTCTTCTCCCACATTGATTTTCTGCTCCCACACATTTTCCTCCTTCGCTTGACTTTCTATCTATTTTTCACTTTCTCTCTCACTGTCTCTAAACAGGACCTTATAATCTCCCAATTTCTGGCAGCTTTTATTTCCCCATATACTTGTCCTTTGGTCAGGGCTCTGAGCAGGCAGTATGGATTAGCTGGGTCACATTAGCATAGTCCGCCTGAGATAGAGGTGTTTCTGTATCTAGGAGGGGGGAGGATAGCCCAAGCCTGAGGATATGTGATCAGTGGATTTGCATACTGCTCAGCTCACAGCGCTTGTATTAATTCCACTCCAGCTCTCCTGCCTCTGCCGCACTAAAGATTTAGCATTGTGTCATTAACTCTTCCATACAAAAGAGATGCCATATCGATCTCAAACCATCCAGTTGCTTCTTTATTTGTCACTTTTGCTCATTAGGAGGTTGCACCGTCTAATACTGGTGTACATGGGGGACTTTTGTGTCCAGAAGTTGGGATAGACACATAGAACATGAGTAGAAGAAGGTGAGGTCCCATAATGCCATCTCATGGTATCTGGGGTGTGCAAGAAGATAACTTTACAGTAAGGTATTTTTAATATTGAATTAACAGCTGTTTTGAAAGCACTGGAAAAAGAACAGACCTAAGGGGCCTATGAGCAGGTCCAGCTGGTACACAAGGCTGTGAATGTGGGCAGCATGGTGGCTCAGTGGTTAGCACCTCTGCCTCACAGCACTGGGGTCATGAGTTCAATTCCCGACCATGGCCTTATCTGTGTGAAGTTTGTATGCTCTCCCCGTGTTTGCGTGGGTTTCCTCCGGGTGCTCCGGTTTCCTCCCACACTCCAAAAACATACTGATAGGTTAATTGGCTGCTATAAAAAAAAAAAAAAAAAATTGACCCTAGTCTCTCTCTCTGTCTGTGTGAGTCTGTGTATGTTAGGGAATTTAGACTGTAAGCTCTAATGGGACAGGGACTGATGTGAATGAGTTCTCTGTACAGCGCTGCGGAAACAGTGGCGCTATATAAATAAATGGTGATGATGATGATGTATAGTAATCAGCTGTCTCAGGGTGTTCTGGAGCAGGAAGCAGCAAAGTATATAAAAAATATTTTAATGCTAATTTTGTTGTTTCAAATATCAGAATGAGTGATATTGATTTGGGGCTTGGGCTAATAACGATTAAAGTCACAATATGTTTGTTTTGTATGAAGTACTTATACTGTCTGTTTCTGGTCATTTGCATAAGGGGTGATGACACCAAAGACGGGATTGGTTAAACTCAACATGTATTTCTGTGTAAGTTTGAGTATTCCGGACAATTTTCATGATGCTTGGCACAGCAGTCTTTGTATCCTTGTTCGCTTACCATATAGAAACTCTGTGTGCATCACTTTTCCCAGTGCTGTTAACGTTTTTTTGAAACTTTCATTTGGCATCAGGCTTTAGATCTGGATTGCTGATTAGCTGCTTTGGATACTTGAAGCTGTTTTATAACAAAAAATAACCATTTGGAACTCTTTTTGGAAAAAACTAAACAAAACCTTGGTTTTGGCTATCTACAATTACAGTTACAGAGGGTGTTACATCTACATCATAAGTGCAAGTTCCTAGGTCCTTGTGCAATATCTGAGCTAGAGCCCCCCTCACTGTCTCCACCTTTATTTGTACACAAACATAAACAAACACCCAGGGCCGGATTAACCATAGGGCTAACTGGGCTACAGCCCAGGGGCCTCGGCCATCCAGGGGGCCCTTGAAAGTGCTCAGCAGCAGTATTGATCGGTCGGGGGCGAGGCGCCCCCAGCCCGATCAGTGCTGCTGAGGACTTTCACTGCAGTACTTCCCCAGCGCTCTGTAGTCTCCTTACTGAGATCTCGTGAGTCTCACTCTCACGAGATCTCCTCAGTAAAGAGTGTACAGCACGCCGGGGAAGGAGGAGAAGGTGGTAAGTGCCGGGGGGGGGGGGGAGGGGGGGCCCTCATGGGGGAATGGAGGCCTCCTTAGCCCAGGGGCCTCCATTCCCTTAATCCGGCCCTGCAAACACCACATACATCTTATCTCCATTGTCTTATTAACATGCCCCATTGACAGTAGCCGGGGCCCCAGGGGCAGCTTCAAGCAGCCTTAGTTCCCCTGGCTCTGCCAGTCCTATAATGCAGAACTGGCAAATCCATGAAGCTAACCATCTGTGAGCTGGAGGGCCAATCACAAACCGCAATCTCTTGATTGCAGCTTGTGATTGGTCCACCCGCTCGCAACCCGGTTGAACCCCGGAAAAAATGGCTGTATGGAGCTCTGGTTAAGGGAATGGGGCTTGTTAGGAAATTATTTTCTAAAGCTGGGTACACACTACACTGTTTTCGTCCAATAATCGGTTTAAACAGCCGACATACGACCGCTCGTTCAAAAGTCGAGTCAGTGTGTGCAGTGACACGATGGTCGAAAGTCTGCCCAAATGGACGATTATTGCCTCATTTGGTTGGTCGTACCGTTTAATATTTTCGTTCCAATCTCGTTTCCGCTGTGTAGTGTGTATAAACTTCCAACTGATTCACAACAGTGAGTACGAAATTACAGTCATTGCTCACGACAGCATGGCTGTAAAAAGTCGCTAAAGGGACGTCCGCTCTTCCCTTTATCGTCCTAAACAAGGCTAGTGTGTATGCAGTCCATGGACCGAGCGATCGGACCATCGGTCGCATGTAAAATCGATCGGCATAAAAAGTTGGTCGACATTTCTGTAGTGTGTACCCAGCTTTAGATGGTAATGTGACTTTAGTGTCTAATAGAATCGGTGAACCTTAATAAAGGCAAGATGATCTAAGATAAGAAGCCAAATTGACTGAACTCTTGCTTTTGTTTAGTGCATTCTGGCAGTTTCTAGCAGACGGCTTCTCTTATTCAAATAATTTAGCTTTAAGATCCTGTTCAGTAAGCTGCTTGTCTTTGAGAGAATAGGAGATGCTCATTTACACACTGACATGTTAATGTGGCTGTGCTTCACATTAGATCACTCAGTTTTGTAACAAGCCCAGGACGCCTCAATATGGGCCACTTGCCTACTAAATGAGTTCCTGATAATTAGCATTGTGATGCAGCACCAGATGCGAGATGTTGGGGTAATGGGTTCATTCTAGGAGCTGTTTGTCTCTGATGTTACTTGTGTTGGGAGATTCTACTTTACAGGCATAATGTATCACCGTTGTTAAGCGCTAGCAGCTTAATTTGTTGCCAGTTTCTAAAATGGAATAAATTAACTTTCTTTAGATTCAACAGAGCGATAGTGTTAGACCCAGAGGCTGCATCTTGCAGACTTGTGATTTCAGGTTTTCATTTACTGATGCGCTAGTGACGAGAACTAATATATAACTTATATCTAAATTGGTCCAAGCAAAATAAAATAAATCTAAAAGGACAGTATGGCCTAAGCATGAGTCTACATTGTTCTACACATATTCCATACACAGATATGCTTTTTTATGCGCATAGAGATGAATGTTTTTGTGTATCTTAATTCATGATTTAAATAGTAGCTGTGTATAGCTTAGCCTGTCCAGGTTAACAGCCTACAAGTGAACAGTGCCACCCAGTAGTTTAAATATGCTGAAAAACACACTTGCTAGGCATTACCAAGCAATGCATTTTAAGTAGCAGATCTTTAAGACATGGTACTACTCTTGTATGTATTGCTTTTAATGTATGGTCCTCATCATCATCATCATCTATTTATTTATTAATTTATTTATATAGCTCCACTAATTCTGCAGCACTGTACAGAGAACCCACTCAAATCAGTTCCTGCCCCATGGGAGCTTACAGTCTAAATTCCCTAACATACACACAGACAGACTAAGGTCAATTTGATAACAGCCAATTAACCTACTAGTATGTTTTTGGATTGTGGAAAGAAACCCACACACAAAAAAGCCATGGTTGGGATTCAAACTCGGGACCCCAGTGCTGTGAGGCAGCAGTGCTAACCACTAAGCCACCCTACTTACTTATGTATACTCTATATAGAACACATGTTCTGTTTAGCTTCTGCAAATTATGCACCTATCATCTGAGTACACCATCACTTGTGTATTATGTTGAAGTCATCTCATGTAGACAGGAAAACCAATAGACCAGAGGTCAAATATACTGACCAAATAATAAGGCATTGAGATAATTGCTGAAAAGCACAAGCTGTTATTGTGTGTTACTGAGTGTCAGCTCCTCGAACATGCCACTGTTTCCCTGTGTTCCAATTATTATGTTATGGCTGCAAGATTATTTATGCCTTAAAGCTTCTGTGTACAATATTATGTGTGCTTGTTATATAATACTGAGAAAACATAAATAGTAACGTAGTTAAGTTTAGAGTGAAATGCAGAAATATTTATTTTGTAATGTGTATGTGTGTGTGTGTATATATATATATATATATATATATATATACTCCTTCTTTTATCCTAATAGAATTTACAGTTTGCACTAACTAGCAACTCTTAAGGCTTGTTCACACACAAGCGTTGGAAAAAGGGGTAATATCGCATGAAAACTAACACGCACTTTAGATGTTTTTTAGTGTTGTTAATGTATTTTCTATGTGGTTTTGATGGGTTGCTCTTTTTGTTAAGGCATCGTAGATTGTGGTGCATTCTAAAGTCAAGTCAGTGACTGAATGCTGCAAAATTTAAATTTGAGCTTGTTAATTGGCATTTGCAGTGTGAGTGTAAGTGCTTGTGCACAGTTCACAGTGTCAGGACCCCAACCTACCTATGTCTACTGTCGTCATCATCAGCTCTTGTAAACTACACACTGTGAAGAGAAATGAAGGCTCATCAAAGATCACCAGGGTATAAGATGCACTTGTGTTTCCAACTCATCTATTTGTGAAGATCGCATTCATAGACAACACTGCGTCCGATTGATATCCATTCTAACAAGTGCCTCTCTTAATAAGCCTTCCTCTGCGTGTGATGAAAGCAAGCCACGTCTTGTTAACATAAGAACTGGTAGCTGCGACTCACGGAACCTCAGGGATGGTTGAACTGTGATGAGGGTTTGGGTGCTAATGATTCTGTCATATTTTTTTTTGAAGAAATAGTTTATTGAAATCATTTTAATTTGAAGAAGCAAAAAATGCTTTGTGAGAAATGAAACAGCTGGCACTACTTGACATGATTAGGACCAGATACTACATTGTGTTTGCTATTGAGATACTAGACAGAAGGGTAGACTTGGAGCTTACACAGCTGGCCTACTAACCTCTGACCTGTTGATAAACCAAATGGATAGCTCAATATCCCTGAAGACTGTATTGACATCTTGATAGGGGCAATGCCTCCTGGTGATGATGTTTTTATTGTGGTAAATATTAATTTCCCTCTGGCACTGTTTTGTAATTTATCTTAACCTTGGGCTATATCTTCATCTTGGGAAAAACACAAACAGACATATATATATATATATATATTTATTTTTTTTATTATTTTTTTTTTCACACACATACACACGCAGAAACAGTATTTGCACACAGCCAGGGACCCTTGCTGTGGCAGTATAGTACACTACATCTTCTATCAAAGAACGCTACGCTAACTAGAAGCACCAATCCCCTATAGCACAGTGTATTAGTGGCACATGGCCCTGAAATCCTGAATGCAGAACATCAAACAATGCAGATTGACTTTGACATTTAGACGCAGAGATGCAGATGACATAATTTTATCATTGCTTCGTGTAAGGGGGTGATATTTTTTGCTTTATTTTAAGCTCTGATGCTGAACAGTGTTATAGCATTGCATGATTTATTGGGACATTAACCAGTTACAGTAATTCTGAATTTATTAAACACTTGTGCAGGATTCAGAAATGAGCACAGTAGACCAGTGCTTAGAGGCAGTGCAGGCTGTCAGCCAGCTTTTTCTAATCAGTCAACATCAACATCATACATGCCAACTTTTAAAATTTCTCACCTGTCCCGGGAGATCCGGGGGAGAAGTCATGTGACAAGTGGTAGCATTCAATGCCGTGAATTCTGGCAAATGCCGGAGCTTTGCCTACTCTTCCGGGAGTCCGGGAGGACTCCCCAAAATTCGTGAGCATTCCGGGAGAGTAGGGAAGTATGGTCAACATTATCAACGGGAAATTAGGAGAGAAGGAATTGGGAAAACAACTGATGTGAGTGTATCGGAGGAGAGGATGGTGCCTCAGTGAGGGGACTGTCAAGCTAGAGAATGTAAGAGGAGTGTGACTACAAGATGGACCAGGGCCTAGGCCACTAATGACTCTGTGTCTGCAGGCTCTAGTGATGTCACTTCTGATTGTACAAGCTGCTTTTGCCACTAGTCTCTTATACCAGTCTTAGGTTTATGCCCAGCAGATTTGTGTTAATTCTGGCCCCCTCTTTCTGTGTTACAGTGTGTCGGGGTATGCTCTGCGGCTTTGGTGCAGTGTGCGAGAAGAGCAGCAATGACCCATCTCAGGCGACCTGTGTCTGCAAGAAATCTGCCTGCCCCTCCGTGGTGGCCCCTGTCTGTGGCTCTGACTACTCCACCTACAGCAACGAGTGTGAACTTGAAAGAGCCCAGTGCAACCAGCAGCGGAGAATCAAAGTGATCAGCAAAGGACCTTGTGGTAAGAGCACGGACTGTCCCTACGGATTCTATATAGCAGAGATACAACAGCGCTGCAAGACCTTTGTGTTTCTTTATCCTCATCCATCTATGATTTGTACACTTTGCAACACAGGATTTGTGCCAACAAAACTCTTGGTAGATGTGTAATGACACTCTGTATAGTCGTTGGATCAGATGCATGATCCATTCTTTCTGCACAGCTCTGTGATTAGATGTATTATACATGGCCTCACCCCTCCCTCTTTTTACGTCTCTCTAATGGGAGATATAATAAATGGCCTCTTTCCTTTCTGAGTTAAACTGCTCCCTGGCCATACATATACTATAATGTGCAGTCATACTCTTTACTGCCCTTGCAGTACCTTCACCAGAGCTCCACTGCCCGTCCCTCTCGTCCCTGGCTCATACTGATGCCTGATAAAATGCACAGTACAGGGGCACTTTGCATCTCCCTGAGCAAATGTATAACACATGGCTTCACCTTTCTACCGTGCAGTCTCCAGTTTTGATGTATAAAACATGGATTTTTTTATTTATTTTTTTTGCAAACCTTCCCCAATACAGTCACTTGATTACATATTCAGTGAATGGGTTACTTCTTATGCACTTATACATTTCATTTGCAGTACAGAAACCCTAGCAAGATCCATAAAATAAAGCTTTCGCTTCTCCTTCATAGCTCCAGTGGAGATACATTATGTACTGCCTCTTTTCAATACAAATCCCTCATCAGATAAATAGGGCTAATACATTTAAAGACGTACCTCCTCGGGTTAGCTGGAAAGTTAACTCTTGTGACACCGTGGGAGCTTGCCGCCAGGCTCGGACTGGCCACGATTCCAAACCACAAGTTAGACATCTTTGAGATTGTGTATTTATAGTAAGTGTAGTGCAAATAATACTAACGTAGACTATACACTGAGCCCATATGACCACAGTACCTTTTCGGTCCACATGTCCCATTTTGCTACTGTGTACAGCCAGATGTGTCTCTTCCCAGCAGCAACAAGGTAATACAAGCTTTTCTAAATGACAAGGCCAATGCTTGGGTCTTCATTCCCTGCATTTTTCCTAGCAGGCCACCTGCTCAGAGTGAGACTAATGGAGCTGCGTTGGCAGGCTGCATGCTGCTACTGAGATTTAGGTGCTGTAAACGAGACTCCATTCCCCTACTCTCAAAGTAAATTAACTTGACCTTTTTCTTTCACTCTGCTGAGGCTTGTCATGTGTCTAAATTCAGTAGACCCAATCCCACAAGGCATTGTGGTAGACTTTAGACTGGATTTCTTGAGGTTAATTTAAATACATGGAAATCCACAAATCTATACCTTTACCTTTACCTGTTTCCAGGTGTGGGAATACTTGTTTTATTTATATTGGTTTCCTATTTATTAGAAGTGCCCACTTCATTTTTCCCATTACTCCATGTATGTTATTTTGCAACACTACTTGTAAAAGCAGACTCATTTACGGACCACACGAAACAAAAAATTGCCCAGATGTCCCTCTAGCACATATAAGATAGGACCAATAACACTATGCCAGTTATTAATTTAAATATTTATGTTTTTCTCTTAAGTTATAGCATTTTCATCCTCTGCCTTAAATTAGCGAGGGGATACTGGCACTGTCTTACTTTTTGTATGAAGGTGCAATATGCGTCCCTTTACTTGACCACCAGGGGCACTGTTTTATTTGAGTCTATGGTTGCTACTTCATTTACCTTGTCAATCAGCAAAGATTCCCCCAAATTAGCAAGCACTCTGTCTTCTTCTCTTCTTCCCAGGGTGTTCCAACCTGAGCACTGTATGTTACAGGGCCAGGAAATAATTGGTGCAGTTCTTGGCCCTAGAGCTGGTCTTCTAGGTTAATACTATAAGATGGCAGTGCATGCTTTCTCCGTATATGTGACTTCCAGGACCTGTGGCTGACACAACGCTTATAAGCAGGATATGAAGCGAGCAGATGTGTGGGGTGTAGGTGGTGAAGCAATAGTGTCTGTGTGTTTAAATCATGGGTGTAACAATAGTCATACCGGCATATATGGGTTCTAGGGGACTTATAGGCACAAGGTGCTAGCGCAACCTTATATAACCTCGAGCACTGCTTTTCCCCGGGAGTGCTGCCAGCAGTATTGGTGTATCAGGCCCTTAGACCTTTTGCAGCATGCAGGAAAACAGCATATGAGCGCAGAGTGTCTAGGCTAAGAAAGACATCTGCCCCTGTATGCCGTTAGTCTACTCACAGAACAGCGCTGGTGAAATGTTTCTATATAGCCCCTTTATTTCCAATCATGCCCCTGGTTTAAATAGCACTGCTTTTTCCTTTGCTGTCTCCCTGCATATGGTATTTGCATCCCTGCCAACATTTCAATGAGGACACACCTGGCCTCTGCTTTCAGCATTGCTGGATTTGAGCTATACAAATCCGCAATAGTTGTTTTAGTAACACCGTGAAATAATTCAACAGACTAGCTGGTCTTAATCGTAATGTATGTATGTTTTGCAACCTTTGTAGGAATACAGTGTCTTTTGCTCATACAGCATTTCCATGTGTTCACATACATATTTGTCTTTAATATGCCACACAGATACACACCTACTTTCAACATTGCCTTGGGTCAATTACGTGTTTAAAATTAGGGATGAGCGCGCTCGGATTTCTGAAATCCGAGCCCACCCGAACGTTGCGGATCCGAGTCGGATCCGAGACAGATCCGGGTATTGGCGCCAAATTCAAAAGTGAAACTGAGGCTCTGACTCATAATCCCGTTGTCGGATCTCGCGATACTCGGATCCTATAAATTCCCCGCTAGTCGCCGCCATCTTCACTCGGGCATTGATCAGGGTAGAGGGAGGGTGTGTTAGGTGGTCCTCTGTGCTGTTTAGTTCTGTGCTGTTTAGTTCTGTGCTGTTTAGTTCTGTGCTGTTTAGTTCTGTGCTGTGCTGTGCTGTGCTGTGCTGTGCTGTGCTGTGCTGTGTTCTGCAGTATCAGTCCAGTGGTGCTGTGTGCTGTGCTCTGTCCTTCTGAGGTCAGTGGTGCTGCTGGGTCCTGTGCTGTGTCCTGTTCAGTCCAGTGGTGCTGTGTCCTGTGCTCTGTGCTTCTAAGGGCATAGTTATTTCCCCAATATTCCCCTGTGTTTAAAAAAATAAAAAAAAGTTTTTTTAAAAAATACCAAAAACTACTTTAATATTTTTTAATTACCACAAAATTTTCACAACCAATCCTGCAGTATAAGCCCATTGGTACTGCAATATTACCAAGTTCACACATTCAGCAGTAAAAGTCCAGTGGTACTGCAATATTACAAAGTTTACACATTCTGCAGTATCAGTCCAGTGGTGCTGTGTCCTGTGCTCTGTCCTGCTGAGTTCCGTAGTGCTGCTGGGTCCTGTGCCGTGTCCTGTTCAGTCCAGTGGTGCTGTGTCCTGTGCTCTGTGCTTCTAAGGGCATAGTTATTTCCCCATTATTCCCAAGTTTTTAAAAAATAAAAAAAAAGTAAAAAATAATAAAAAATTTAAAAAAAAAAAATATATAATAATTATAACCAAATTTGCAAAACCAATCCAGCATTATAAGTCCATTGGTACTGCAATATTACCAAGTTCACACATTCTGCAGTATCAGTCCAGTGGTGCTGTGTCCTGTGCTCTGTCCTGCTGAGTTCCGTAGTGCTGCTGGGTCCTGTGCCGTGTCCTGTTCAGTCCAGTGGTGCTGTGTCCTGTGCTCTGTGCTTCTAAGGGCATAGTTATTTCCCCACTATTCCCAAGTTTTTTAAAAATAAAAAAAAAGTAAAAAAAAATAAAAAATTAAAAAAAAAAAAATATATAATAATTATAACCAAATTTGCAAAACCAATCCAGCAGTATAAGTCCATTGGTACTGCAATATTACCAAGTTCACACATTCTGCAGTATCAGTCCAGTGGTGCTGTGTCCTGTGCTCTGTCCTGCTGAGTTCCGTAGTGCTGCTGGGTCCTGTGCCGTGTCCTGTTCAGTCCAGTGGTGCTGTGTCCTGTGCTCTGTGCTTCTAAGGGCATAGTTATTTCCCCACTATTCCCAAGTTTTTTAAAAATAAAAAAAAAGTAAAAAAAAAAAAAAAATATATAATAATTATAACCAAATTTGCAAAACCAATCCAGCAGTATAAGTCCATTGGTACTGCAATATTACCAAGTTCACACATTCTGCAGTATCTTGTGCTACATATAATGGAGACCAAAAATTTGGAGGATAAAGTAGGGAAAGATCAAGACCCACTTCCTCCTAATGCTGAAGCTGCTGCCACTAGTCATGACATAGACGATGAAATGCCATCAACGTCGTCTGGCAAGCACGATGCCCAATCTCCTAGTACAGGGCATGTAAAATCCAAAAAGCCCAAGTTCTCAAAAAACAGCAAAAAAAGAAACTTAAAATCATCTGAGGAGAAACGTAAAGTTGGCAATATGCCAATTACGACAAGTAGTGGCAAGGAACGGCTTAGGCCCTGTCCCGTGTTCATGACTAGTGGTCCAACTTCACCCAAGGATCAAAGCCCTCCTCCCCCCCCCCTACAAAAAATTTAAGAGAGTTATGCTGTCAGCAACAACAACAAAACAGCAAAGAACTCTGCCTTCTAAACAGATGACATCACAAATCCCCAAGGCGAGTCCAAGGGTGTTGTTGGTTGTGAACCCTGACCTTCCCATCACTGTACGGGAAGAGGTGACTCCATCCAGCATTTGCAGCACGCCCTCTGCATATGCTGGAAGGATCACCCACAGTCCAGTTACAGATTTGGCTAATGAAGGTGTGAATGTTGTGCACTGGGAGGAGGATATTGATGTAGCTGGCGCTGAGGAGGATGTTGATGATTATGATGCAGACAGATACCAAATTGCATTTCTCAATTTCTATTTATATTCTAGATTATATAACGGCTGAAAAGTTTTCTGTTTTACTCCTAGTGGAGAGGGGATCTGATGCAGACAGATACCAAACTGCCTTTGTCCATTTCTTTGTATATTTGAATTGCTAGTTCTACAGTCTATGCAGGCTGCTTTATTTATATTCAACTACAAGTGTAGGGCGGGGGGGGGGGCATAGATAGCCACCAAAGTAACGTGGTCCATTTAATTTCACTTTCTAGCTCCACAGTCTGTGCAGCCTGCTTTTTTTTATCTTCAAAGTATTTATATTTACAAGCCTTGCAATCTAAATTAACTAGAGGTAGTGACGTGGTAGAACTCCAAAAGGCAGTTTGGAAGCCCCTGTACAAACTGGCTCTATTTTTTAACTGAGTTGTCCCCCCTCCAGTGTGTACTCGGAAAGAGTTTTTAGTGCAGCGGGGAACCTGGTCAGTGAGCGGCGAAGGAGGTTGCTTCCTCACAACGTTGAAAAAATGATGTTTATAAAAATGAATAATCAATTCCTCAATGAAGTACAGCACTGCCCTCCAGACAGTACAGAGGGACTGTGGTTGTGGAGTCCAGCGGGGACGAATTGATAATGTGTGAGGAGGAGGAAGTACACACTGTAGGGGGAGAGGAATCAGAGGTTGAGGATAAGGACGACATCTTTCCTCAGTAGAGCCTGTTTAGTTTGTACAGGGAGAGATGAATTGTTTTATTGGTGTGGGGGCCCAAACAAACCAATCATTTCAGCCACAGTTGTTTGGTAGGCCCTGTCGCTGAAATGATTGGTTTGTTAAAGTGTGCATGTCCTATTTCAACAACATAAGGGTGGGTGGGAGGGCCCAAGGACAATTCCATCTTGCAACTTTTTTTTTGGCATTATGTGACCATTCAACAGTCGTTTGCCATGTTCAAAAAGTAAAAGAAAATGCCAACAAATTCAATAAATTAAATCAAAAGTTAAATGCCCTGTCATTATTTAAAACAAGAGGTTTTGACGTGCTAGAATTAGTGTAGTGTTAAGATGTTATAAACACTACACTTGGAAATTGGAGGAGGTAATGTGGCCCCGGTATCAAATTGGGTACCGGGGCCACCCCACTATGCAGTCCAGATACTTGTTTGGTGGAATTCCGACACGTGGAGGGTTTTTAAATTATATTGTGGCCTCGGTACCAAATTGTGTACCGGGGCCACCACACTACGCAGTCAAGATACTTGTTTGGTGGAATTCAGACCAGTTGAGGGTTTTATTATTATATTGTGTGGACCACTCTATCTATACCACACTACAACTCTATACCACTCTATTTCCTACTTTAATTCTATTTAATTCTATTTCCTACTTTAATTCTATTACTAATTAATTACCATAAAGAGGAACAAAAAAAACCAATTTTACCAAAAGTATAATATGACTTAGACTTACAAACACTACACTTTAAAGATCGTGCCTTTAAATGAAAAAGTCAGTCTTCATTGCACGACTATGTGCAACAGGGACATTTTTTTGGGTTTACAAAGTCAAACAATAACACTACGACCCTGTCTGTCTGGGGTCTGTCAATGACGAATTGTCTGGAGCATGTTTGGAGGAGGTATTGTGGCCCCGGTATCAAATTGGGTACCGGGGCCACCCCACTATGCAGTCCAGATACTTGTTTGGTGGAATTCCGACACGTGGAGGGTTTTTAAATTATATTGTGGCCTCGGTACCAAATTGTGTACCGGGGCCACCACACTACGCTGTCAAGATAGATAGATGCGTATTGCGTATCATAGATAAAGTACATTCAGTGGTGTGGGGCAAATTGAAAAATATTCCAAATGCACTGACATTATCAAAAACAAGAGGTTGTCACACGCTAAAACTCCAACATGTATATGATGGAGAGGATGGAGGAGCAGCCGCATGTGTAGTGTAATGCAGATCTGTTGAAGGTTTTTTATATATTTTATTGTGGTGCCCAGTGCCCACTCCTCTACGCAGTCCAGATACATTTATTGGTGCGAATCATAAAAGTTCAGGGTTTTTAATATATATTGTGGTGACCCACTCCTCTACGCAGTCCAGGTACATTTATTGGTGCGAATCATAAAAGTTCAGGGTTTTTAATATATATTGTGGTGACCCACTCCTCTACGCAGTCCAGGTACATTTATTGGTGCGAATCATAAAAGTTCAGGGTTTTTAATAGATATTGTGGTGACCCACTCCTCTACGCAGTCCAGGTACATTTATTGGTGCGAATCATAAAAGTTCAGGGTTTTTAATAGATATTGTGGTGACCCACTCCTCTACGCAGTCCAGATACATTTATTGGTGCGAATCATAAAAGTTCAGGGTTTTTAAGATATATTGTGGTGACCCACTCCTCTACGCAGTCCAGGTACATTTATTGGTGCGAATCATAAAAGTTCAGGGTTTTTAATAGATATTGTGGTGACCCACTCCTCTACGCAGTCCAGATACATTTATTGGTGCGAATCATAAAAGTTCAGGGTTTTTAAGATATATTGTGGTGACCCACTCCTCTACGCAGTCCAGGTACATTGATTGGTGCGAATCATAAAAGTTCAGGGTTTTTAATAGATATTGTGGTGACCCACTCCTCTACGCAGTCCAGGTACATTTATTGGTGCGATTCATAAAAGTTCAGGGTTTTTAATATATATTGTGGTGACCCACTCCTCTACGCAGTCCAGGTACATTTATTGGTGCGATTCATAAAAGTTCAGGGTTTTTAATATATATTGTGGTGACCCACTCCTCTACGCAGTCCAGGTACATTTATTGGTGCGAATCATAAAAGTTCAGGGTTTTTAATAGATATTGTGGTGACCCACTCCTCTACGCAGTCCAGGTACAATTATTGGTGCGAATCATAAAAGTTCAGGGTTTTTAAGATATTGTGGTGACCCACTCCTCTACGCAGTCCAGGTACAATTATTGGTGCGAATCATAAAAGTTCAGGGTTTTTAAGATATTGTGGTGACCCACTCCTCTACGCAGTCCAGGTACAATTATTGGTGCGAATCATAAAAGTTCAGGGTTTTTAAGATATTGTGGTGACCCACTCCTCTACGCAGTCCAGGTACAATTATTGGTGCGAATCATAAAAGTTCAGGGTTTTTAAGATATTGTGGTGACCCACTCCTCTACGCAGTCCAGGTACAATTATTGGTGCGAATCATAAAAGTTCAGGGTTTTTAAGATATTGTGGTGACCCACTCCTCTACGCAGTCCAGGTACAATTATTGGTGCGAATCATAAAAGTTCAGCATTTTTAATATATATTGTGGTGACCCACTCCTCTACGCAGTCCAGAAAGATACCTTGTTGCAACGTTTTGGACTAATAACTATATTGTGAGGTGTTCAGAATACACTGTAAATTAGTGGAAATGCTTGTTATTGAATGTTATTGAGGTTAATAATAGCCTAGGAGTGAAAATAAGCCCAAAAACTTGATTTTTAAACTTTTTATGTTTTTTTCAAAAAAAATCCGAATCCAATACCTTAAATCCGAACCGAGACCTTTCGTCAAGTGTTTTGCGAGACAAATCCGAACCTCAAAAATAACGAAAATCCGGATCCAAAACACAAAACACGAGACCTCAAAAGTCGCCGGTGCACATCCCTATTTAAAATGCTGCAGTTGCAGCACCATTTGACACAACATTGGGTTAGTTATTTTATGTGAAGTTGTGTGTAGTACAAGAGTCATTTTGTTGCAAACGGACGCATAACGCCTCTGAATCTATGCTGGATAAATAGTGTGTCATACAAGGCATGTACTGGTACATTAAAGTCAAAGGTGCTCCCATGTAATTTTTACACTGTATCTATAGAGCTCCATTGCTAGCATAGAGCCCTAGTGCTCAGTATTTAGATCCTACGTAATATTGAGCAGAGCTGACCCCTGCTACCTCAGAGGAGATGGAGGTTTTTTTTACAGGGAGGATAGTTGGAGTGACGCAACAGACCGCATGGTAATAATTAATATTATAATAATATCCAAAGACCAATATGGACAATTGAGCAGGAATCTGTCACTCATTCCTCCATATTTTCCGTAATACATATACCAAGGAGAATTTAGATGGAAACTTCGCTCTAAACTTTAGCAACTAATCGAATGCTTGCTTTCATTATCTAGCTTGCACAAGACAGATAAAAAGCTAATTGCTGATTGGCTGTGCTTCAGTTTTGCATTATATACACTGTTAGTAAGTGAACCCTTCTGCCTTTAAATATGACTGATTCTCCAGCAATCACCAGAGCACCTTTAAATAAGTTTATATTCCTTTATTATTATTATTTTGGTTTGAAAACTGCATCTCTCCCATACCTAAATGGACCATTTTCTATTCTGTACTACACACAGCGGAGATAAACATTTTGTGGATGAATCCACAATTCAGCTCACTAGAACCAGTAATATCACTAATGATTTGATAAGCAGTATTCTAATCAATATGGATCCAGGTTCACGTCAATCTCTTTCCACAACTAGGGTTGCAGTATCATGATCTGGCTTTCTTTACTTTTGTCCCATTTCCAGGCTCCCGGGACCCTTGTTCATCTGTGTCCTGCAGCTATGGAAGTACCTGTGTGCGCTCAGCAGATGGGCAAACGGCAAAATGTGTTTGCCCCACCACCTGTGCCGGTATGCCGGAGAATGTGGTCTGTGGCAGCGATGGTAAAGATTACCGCAATGAGTGCGCACTGAACAAGCAGGCCTGTGACAACCAGGAGAACCTCTACAAGAAATTTGAGGGCTCATGCGGTAAGTGCTAGAGAGGAGCTGGTTATTGGCGGATGCCGGTAAGACGTCAGACATAGCTACCCGCTAGTATTTAAGTGGGCATAGCAAATATCTGTTCATTTCCAATACACACATAGCAGCTATTTTAGTTTATTGTGACTGATACTGTGAATGTGCAGTATATTATTATCCATGTCCATAGAATTTAATTGCTAGGAATAAATACTGGGGATGAAAGACAACCAGCAAAGTTGTTTATTGAGCACATACAGATGGATCTGGGAAGTGTAATGTCTGGATTGTACCCTCCACAAACACATTTGAAATTCATGAGTGGACAAACTCATGTTTCATTTTATGACCGGTGTGGCCAAGCACGGTTTCCTCATTTGTTGCAGTGATAGTTTGTCAAATAGAGGCTCTGTTCCTTTTCTTCCTATGGCTGATGTTTTTTTCTTTGCCCAAATAAACTTTATTAATAGCGTATGTTTTATTTATAAAACAAAGTTCACATTGCTGTAGGAATTTTGCTCAGTTTAGCTAGACAGAAACACGATACTGCTGTTACTTGCTAATGCCACCTGTAAATGAGAAAATATATTTCCTGCTATGCTTAGAGGGTTGACATGAGTTTGTACTGGCATAAATGGCTGTGCTAATACATACAAATAGGTGTAATCCAACCACTGACAGAGTTACAAAAATGACAGATTACATAAATGAAATAGTCTAAGACAGCGTCATGTGGCTGAAAGATTGAAATTGTAGAGAAATGTATTAGAAGGATTAAACGGGAGACCAATCGTTTTATGTCTCCAGTTGACAATAATAATACAATTTACACATCATTGTTCCTTTTCTGTTGCCTTCCTGTGCAAATAATCCACATATTAAGGTTGTTTTAACACATACTCATCTCTCCTTCAGAGTCTAGTTGACCTGTATCGTTGCGTGACACCATAAAAGTTTGCACATTTACTAAGTGTCTTCACTGTTCACTACAGCAGACTTTGAGAGACACCAGCAGAACTCTCCCCCCTTTCATGTTAATATGTGGGTGGGGATAGTCTTAAATATGTTTGTTTCCTGCCTCACCAATTACCAGTACACGGCATTCAACACAAATTCCATGTGGTAATGACAAACGTGTAAGGCACCTTTATATTCAGTGTCAGGGGAATCAATGTGGAGTACAAGGGACAGAACATCGCATTGCTGGGCCTCATAGCAAAATTTAGGGGAGGGTCTAACGAGCCTACTCCAGCCTCCAAAGAGAAGAGCGGTGGGCTTTTTAGAGCATGCTACCAGGCTCTCCTCTAATTGGCTACAAAAAAAGTCTTTTGAGATAATAAAAATGAATAAAGTTAGCGTGTAAAAATGAACCCATCCCCCAAGGGGGCGCTGGGCAGAATCATAATCATTTTTCAGTATGAAGAACATAAAACAAAAAGAGCCCTGTGTGCCCTGAAGCATCATGTCTGGCCAAGGTGTCTGGTATGCACAATCTTATATTTAAAAAAAAAATACATAATGCAGATATAGAAAAATTATGTTTTAATCCTGTTATCAAATCCTTTTGAAATGCACATCTATCGAGAGTTATAACAGATTAAAATGGTAAGTGGTACCTAACTTAGTTGAGAGCTGCATTCCTAGTTAAAAAAATAAAGTGTAACCTCGTGCTTGCGGCTTCTTATTGGCTGGCGCAGTCACACCCACATAGGCTGTACAATAACCGGTGCTGCACTACAGAGATGGAGGCGCTCTGGCTTTCAATGCGCCATTCTCAGGTCTCCGCTAAGGGGAAGAGCAGTTTTTATTGATTTTTAAAGTTTAACCAGGAATGCAGTTTTAAGAAACTACATTGTAATTTAAACATTAATTATGCCTGTGTAATAGAACAGTTTAAAACATGAATTTGTTTGTTTGTACTAACATAACGCGTGGATATTGTAATTGCATCTCTTTTAGGCTGGGAGAGTTTAGCGTCACGCAGAGAAATGTTATGTTATTAATTGCTCCTCGGTGTAGCCAATCACACGTATCCTATGTACATTCATTTTGGAGCACATATTCAAATTATATCTGCCCATTTGGTTTATTGTCTGTCTAAGAAAATGTATTTATAATTAGAGGATCATATTTTCCTTAAGAACAACAATTTATAACCGTTACTGTGCGTGTATATATGTATGTGTGTGTGTGTGTGTGTGTGTGTGTGTGTGTGTGTGTGTGTGTGTATAGATAGATAGATAGATAATATATATATATGATTAAATGGGAGGGGACCCAATACACTAAAAGTAAATGGTTCCCTAGATCCTCGGCTTCATTAAAAGCCAAGTACTAATACTGATCTAAATAATAAATATCGAGCAATTATGCAACAGAACAATGATATGCAATATATATATCTATAATAAACAACAATACTTTGTTCGGCATTATAAGTCGTAATGCAGGAAACTAATAAGAGAAATAATTGGAGATTTGCTGAAAGGCGGTGGATTTCTGCTGGGAATAGCCACCTGTCTAATCTGAGTGTATCTCATTTAATGCCTATTTTTTGCTTATTTTCCCTTAAGACATTTATACCAATATATTTTACAGTGAATTTCAGCTGGTGCTTTGTGTAACCAGGGTTATATTCAAAAAACTGGATCACTGTAAACTAATGTGTTTGTATGTGTTCAATGTTCATATGCCTGGTTATTTCTGCAAATATTGCTTTTATGTGATGATCGTTTGTATTGTTATAGATATGCATAAGGGGCACATTACATGATAATTACTTGGTAATATATATATGCTGTGTTTGTCTGGTATTTCTGCAGACCCGTGTAAGAGTGCCCTAAATGATATGAATAGAGTCTGCAGAGTGAACCCGCGGTCACGTAAATTTGACATGCTTTCCCGGCCAGAGAACTGCCCAACCCGTAGGGAACCCCTGTGCGCTGATGACGGCGTGACCTACGACAATGAGTGTGTAATGACAAGGACTGGCGCCATCCGAGGAATAGAACTGATGAAAGTGCGTTCAGGGCCGTGCCAGGCTCAGGGTAAGTGACGCCAGTCAGTGCGAGCGGTAAGGAAAGGTACATTATAATTAGTGGGATAGGTGATATTGCTTAGCCTATAGGCCATTATTAATGGAATTTTATTGTTTTCAAATAAGCATTGTCTAAGCGATTGTGTTGTGTTTCCAAAGCACAAAGTAATTTATTTTAGCAAATGCAAAATTTAGCAGCTCAATACATAATTATAATACAGTACAGCCAATACCAAAAGATACATACATACCGCGCTCGCTAAGCACTGGTAGCAGCTTACAGTACATCACTCCAGAATACTGTGGTCAGAGAAGACTGAAGCCAGTGCCAGCACAGCTATGTTATATACACTCAGTGTTAGAGAGAACAATGCAGATGACGTGGCTTGCTTCTATAGGTGCAGGCTTAAGGTGGGTCCAGTGTAAACAGGTCATAGACTAGTTCATACAACCCCCTCCAAGGGTGAGGGTCAACTTTCCAGATGATTCTCCCGCCCAGAAAACCAGTTTAAGCTAGTCTATTTGCATATTACAGTCAGTATCGCTTTAAACATTTATTCCCTAACATCGCTAACTAGAGTATGCAATGTGCGATCTCTTCGGCGAATGAACCGGACAACTGCTGATGAACAGGGGATTAAAATGATACTAAACATGACATGTTTCCTGTAACCTGAACCTTAAATAACACTAAAGTGTACATATAATCATAATATATAAACTAATGATAAACTAAATACTATCTGCTCATAAATCACTGGGGAATGGAACCAATATAAATATAAAATATATAAATAACTAAATGTTAGAGTGTGCGCGTGCGTATTTTATCGCGCTATGCCACGTAACACGTGGCATACTGATCGCAATCGCACGGCAAAACAATATTAACCAATATACTTTCGTTCATCTAATTATACGACTTTGACACCATCTAGAAATATCAGGGAAACAGCAGTTCACTTGTTGGACTCCAAAGCTCCTTAACAATGTGGCAGTCCCTGTATTGAGAGTAACAGCTAAACACAATCAAAATCGATTATGTGATCCTAAACTTTGGTCTTCAAAGATATTAATGTACAATAATTTGAATAAAATTATATAAGCCATGATTCTTTTGCATACAATATAGATAATAAACCGAATTTTGCATGTAGGTTTTATATTCTGTATTCAAATTTACTATAAGTTAATTTCTTACTGCAAGGAGAAGCATTTAAGCTTTTGACAGACAAACCCATGGCACAGAGAGAGATACTTTGAGAGCAACTATATATGTAAATGTGCCTTTGTTTGTTATACAATACAGCACATAGGTTTATACAACACTGCAGTCTGTACCAGTAAATCAATATCTCCCTGACTCTGTCACGGCCTCAATAGAAGCATTTCTAACACAAAGAATGTGTTCGTAAAGTGAAGTGACACTTATGCAGTTGGGAAACATTTAAATGTAAGTCTGTGTTGGCACTTTCCCATTGATTTGTGTGACAGTAAGTGTGCTTTTAGAGGTGTAGAATGTGTCATCCCACAATGCAGGCCATTCTTCTGCACAGAATCTTAGGTGGACATTTCAAGCCTTTTGAAATTCTTAAAAATATCCTTTCAGACACATAAATATGCTGCGATAACTAGTTATTAATACCAATATGACACAGGCACACTTAGCTACATTTATAAGAGCAGGACAGGAATAAGCCAAAACAAATGTTTTATTCCTAGTAATAGATTGACTCTTATGATTTTACATATCATTTCACTTCTCCGATCACAGTCTTTTTTTACAAGTGCTTGGGGTGTGTATGTATCAGGCCATGGTCGGGAATTGAACTCATGAACCCAGCGCTGTGAGGCAGAATTGCGAACTACTAAGCCACTGTGCTGCTGCCCACAAAGATATAGTATGTGTGTGTCTGAGGCGGCTTCAGAGTGCAGATCATCAAGTTTAAAACGGGAAACCCAAAATTCATCAAAAATTGTAAAGACTCTTAAATCCCTCTTTACTTCCTCCAACTGGAAACAGTAAGAATGTTGCTATCTGTACAGAGCAGCTTTGCCTCGGGTAGTCATTCTTTAGGAATACACTGTAGCTAGTGGCTGAGGGTGATGAGAGTTCTAGATCATATGCATGTAAGGTCCTGAATATTGCCTATTTCTAGTCTAGATGGTATATGTAGTAGTGGCAATCTCTAGAATTGCTGAAACTCCAGTTCATGTTGCCATTCTAACACTGTAGTTATAAGTTATTTATAATGATATCCCATAAACAGGTACAATATCTGCATGCATCAAGCTTTGCCCATAAACAGAGACTGGATCCTTGACGGGTGTAACTTATTTTCCCTTCTTATCTTACCCTTTCTAGACAAGTGCAAGGAAGAATGTAAGCACAATGCTGTGTGCCTTAACCGGCGAGGAGTCACCCGCTGCTCTTGTGACCGCATCACTTGTGACGGCACTTACAAGCCCGTCTGCGGCCGGGACAGCCGCACTTATGCCAACGACTGCGAGCGGCAGAAATCCGAGTGTCTCCAGAGAACAGCCATTCCAATGAAGCACAAGGGTCCATGCGGTGAGTACATAAACCACCTCTAAATGCTGTTATCTTCTTATGTGTGTTTCTGGTCTCAAGGTAAGCATCCCTGATTCTGTTAACCATGTTCTTTCTTGTCCTGTCTAATGTGGACACATGAGAAGATAATGAATGATCTGGTGGGAGGGGAAGCTTTAGGAAGAAGTGTGGGAGGGTGGTCTTCATTTGCATTGCTTGCCCATGTGTTCCCCTCTGGCATATCTCCATCCGCATTGAGATTCTGCATACTACCACTCGTGTCAGTGTTCTTTTACCTTTTCCCTGTGCAACTCCAAAATAAAACATATTGATATTTGTATCTTCTCCCTCTCTTCCTAATGTCTTGCTTTCTTCTCTCTGTCTGTCTCTCCCTCCTAGAGAAGGTGTACAGTGGGTAAATTTCTGCTGGTGACCAGATAAGGTTTGGACAAACCAGAGGATTGACAATCTATAGTAAAACAAAACGGTGTTAATATTGCTAACGGAGCCTCGTCCCATTCCCTCCTTTGCTGCAATGGATATAAGCACCCTTCCATCAGAGTTTTGGCTGCCATTACTCTTACATACTATCCAAGGAGAAACTGCAGCGTTTACACTCTTTGAAAATGTGGGGGAGCTCAGTAGGAGCTGATAGACAATGGGTTATTGCTTTGAATGCTCCCCTGTTAATTGGCTGATCTGCTGCTCAAAGTTAGACATTATTTTCTTCCTGTTTGCTCTCCTTTCCCTTTGTTTTATGTCTTTCTTTTCAGCAGTGGTTCTGTGGAGTAAGGATGGATCACCATTGGTTGCTCTCTTCTATCTGTCTGTGAGGTCTTCAGTCTGAGGTCTGCTCTCTAAGCCACTCATCTCCGTCCAGACACTCATTTCTCTTCCCACCTCCTCTCCATTCACGGCTTGCTCTCATTAACTAGTGTGTGGATGAAAACTCCTTGTGCTTTTCTGAGCTTGCTTCCAGGCTTTGGGACTGGTGCAGTTTGAGCTTCCACCAACCTCTTGGCTTCTCCCTTGATCCACTTGTTTGTGCTGACACTCCTACTGTGCTTGTTGCCTGTTTACGTATTGGTGCATTGCAAAAGCCTTTTAAAATCTTCTCCTACAAATCTGATTGCATAGCGAGCAAACACACTCTGCTGTATTGCGAGGAAGGGGCTAAGCTGTAAGAGAATACTCAATATTCTATTGCACTCGGCTTAGAATGTTCAGCGTGTATGTCTGCAGTTTGATGCCTGGGTGGCCAGTCTGCACTCATCGGCTGCTGTTGTATGATAGGAGTAGTGGTATTACAACATTGGTAGGGAACTTATCAATCATTCTTGCAGCCTCAGCAAAGTGTTCAAATACTTGAGGACCTCCGACATGATTTCTCCAATGTCTAAGGAAGGGGTAACTGACCTATAAGTAAAATGAGAACTGAGCAACAGTGCATAATAAAAAATAAATATGCAGAACTTATACTGTGCTACCCTTGTGTCATACCTATAAAACGTTTAGATGTGCTTTGCTCAGAAATACAGACCTGTTGGGATACAGTTAGAAACCTGTGGCCTACCATCTACTGTGCCAAGCTCTTTTCTCTAATGCCCAGACCTAAACAGGTTGAACAATTTCTTTGGTTAATTTCTCATGCATCAGTAGCTAATGCAATTCATCATAGCTCTAACAAAACTCATACACAATGGATCCATCACTTCTGAGTCAAAACAATACATTCAAATAGCATCTGTGTGATTCCGCCACCTGTCTTTTTTTTATTTTGTTTATGTTTTTGCGGGGGGTGGGAAGGGTGGGGGTCTCTGCATTTTATTTCCAATCACACCTATAAAAAAAATGTTAATGCGCTTTCCTGTTGATGACAATTTGTTTCTCCTGCATTGAAATACAACAACACTACAGTAAGTCCTAGCAGCACATATGCCGCCAAAGTGGCTCTAAAAACAATAGCATACAATACTTTGTTCATTTCTTCCCACCTAAAATTATTTTTAGAATGTGTTTTGTAAAAGGCTCTTCTATTGCTGTTTCTCTCTTATGGTCTCAGCATTTCACATGACTTGCACTTCACAGACTTTTACATTGAAATTAGAAATAAATACAGACTACAGTACACATCTGTAAACACCACAATGCAGTTAAACCTGTAATAATACCATGTATGCTGTTATAAACGTAGGAGACAAACAGAGACTTAGCAATTGAGTCATTTTATCTATACAGATCTAGACATCCTTTCAAACGGTCTCATCAGAAAAAGAGACAGTTTGGAGGCAGAGTGGAATTTCTGTACAAGAGAGGGACTGTGCTCCGTAAGCAGTTTGTGTTCTGTGACACAATGGTAGATTCATATAAAACAATGCAAGGAGTGCCCTCCTTCATATTTTGGATTCCAGGTCCCGCTGCACTGCTCAGCAGTCATCCACAGCAATGATGCAGGCAGCAGCTGTTTTGCAGATGACGTTACAAGATGTACAAGTCCAGTTCATCTAGAGAAACTGACTTGTATATTTTAGTATATCACCATATGTCACTGGGATGACATGGCTTTGAATTAAACACAATGTTCATAATATATAGCTTTGCTGCTAGCTTGTAGCTGCAAGGGGATGTTTAACAGAGGAAAAAAGACAAACACCATCTCATGATGACTATACCATCATCTCCTAATAACATTTTACCTATTTGTTCTCTTTAAAGAACTACTCCTATCATATGTAAATGTAGGTTTCGGTCAAGACCCTGACTAGTGTAATGGATGTATTTGGATGTTGGATTAATTATCTCTGTTAGGAGGCTCTGCAGGATTTCTAGTGGTCACCAAAATCTTCCTGCATTTCAAATTTTTCCTTAGTAGGTGGCGCTGTTTAGCTCAGTATTTCATTGCTAAATCAATTCGGCAAACCCACTGTAGACACCAGCTATAATAGGCCCATGGGCAATTTTTATTTCCTCTAATTACCAACTGAACATCTAGCTTGGAATCTCTCTTTTTGACTGCTCAAAGGCACTCTGATGTCCACTTTAATTGACAGATGGCTGACACTAATGTGGGCGTTATTGGAAGCCTGCTGTTAATAAAAGTGTAGCTATATCCGTCTATAACCGCACAGAAGGTAACTGACTTATTAAACCTGCAGTGTAAAATAATCTTTGGGGTGGTTTGTGATGAAAGGAAAAACTTTTCATGGTGGACATCTCCTTGTCCAGCCATACATGTAGCCTTTTTTTAGTTTCAGCTTGTTGATTTTAGACCCCAAAACGCTGTTTGAGTGGGTCCATAATGGTCCGCAGTCCTGACCAACATCTGAATGGGATTGATCAGATGTCAGTGGTGACTTCTGGGAAAATGGTCAGCTGACAACCCGTGCCAGAAAGGAATTAAACATGCATTCTGTAGAGTAGAGTTTGTCAGTTATTCTAGAAGAGCTAATTTCTTTACCAGAAGAGCCTTTTATATAAGACTTGGGGAACAAAGAACCTCTAATGTACTTCCACTCATTACAGGTGGTTTCTCGGTACTGGCAATGACACTCTGCAGTTAAAGTCATGCTTTAGTACAGTTAATTAGTATTTTTTCCTGTAGGGAACAGACGAATGTTACTCTATTATGTTCTTGGAGAGCAGCTGGAGAGAATATGTAAAAAGGAAATATTGACGTTCAGTTCCGTCTACAACGAAACCTGTCTGAAAATTGTTCTCGGGCCAGTTAGACTGTGAGAGTGCAACGTGTCTATATGGAATTTGCTGTCATTTTTATACCATACGTTAGTTGCATTCATCGGGCTAATCCTTTAAAACAGATAAGAAATGGCCTTTAACTGCCTGAGTTCAGGAAAATTAATCCTTGTTTTATTAAGTCACTAGGTTTATTTTTACAAAAGGTTTTATTCACAAAGATCAAACATGAGCACTGCTAAATGTTCCAGATACAGATTCACCATTTAAATTTAAAACACCCCTTTTTGGTATAAGATTCAATTTTATTTACTAGGACCTAGACTGTGGTCCAATTCTAAAATGTTTCTGCAGGGTCATTGCTCAATAACAATGTAGAAAAGATGTAAAGATGCAAAATATATGCAAAAAAAATAAAGAAAATCAGGCTGTTTGCACTGCTGCTTGAAGACCTCAGGAGGGGGTGTCCAGCACTTCCCAAAAACATTGCTATACTATAGGAGGTGGGATCCGGCGCTGCTCTAACCATACAATAGTCTGTATTAAAGCAGATGTCACAAGTATTCTATTCGGCTATGCATAAGATTAAGGGCTCCATAAATGGACCCCTTAACTATAAAGTTTTTTCCCTGTAAATCCCCCGAAAACTGCAGTTTTTGGTAGATTACCACACTTTAAAGTATTATGGCTATTTCATATTAGAGGATCTACGATGCAGTCCCCATAAGTGTCTATGGGGACTGTGAAAATGTCCTATATATCAAGCTCTGAAATGTGGAGCTTGATCCTGACAGCGAACGCTATCTGAAGATCGGATCTATCCTATGGGAAGAGCTGCCCAGGAAAGGGATCTTCTGATTCCTCCCTTGACAGGCTTCCTGCTCCTCCTCGATCGCAAATTTGCCATTCTAACCATAGTTGCAAACATTGTAAACTTGTTTCCCAGGAGGTTCAGGAGGCAGGTGGGTGTGTGGGGGCAGGGCTTTAAGAATTGTGCCGTTACTCAGCGCCACTAAGCCCCGCCCCCTCAGTTTAATTTACAGTGTCGGCCATGAATCGGGAGAATTGCCTGCTCTTCCGGGAGACCGACCTGGATTTCGGAAGTCACCCAGACATTCCGGGAGAGTTGGCAAGTATGATTATAACCTGTACTTAAAGTGATCGCGATTTGATTCCAACAAGTTTCAGGAACATGTTGAAATTAAATAAAATTGAAATTAGATAAGTGTCACACTGTGGGATGTAGTAACCACCAGTAAATACCATTACAAGTGCTCAGATTAAATACTGTAATATATTTTATATAGCACTGCTTGTAAAGTCAATGCAATAAAGTCACTTTTCCCATGCCTCCTTTGTATCAAGCATGGTATGGGGGCCCAACGGCTGGTACTCTGCCCACTGTGATAACCAGTCAGGGCCTGTATAAGGTATATTTCCAGTGTTTATTAAGTTTATATTCTATATATGCCAGTTGAGAGGACAATTACAAAGGACAACAGCTCTCTCTCAGCTAGATCAGAAGGCCACGCACAGCATCAACCAAGTTCATTATCTGTGATGGTAACTTGTACATATGTCATTGAGAATTTTAGGTGCAGTTTAAAATCGGATCAGCATGTAATTTAGCTGCATTGGTCCTTTCATAAGTCATTTTAATGAGTACTCCGTTCAGATGGAATCATTTTAAATACCATGTGATCAATTGTGCGAATGACCTCTTAGTAATAACATGTCGCTTACTAAGCAACTTACGTAGAAAGCAAAGTGTTTATTATAGAGAGATGTCACTAAGGTGTCTCTTAACAATGCTCAAGCCTAAGGGTAATAAAGGCCAAGGAATACAAGCATACTGTATTGATTGAGACATTACTGTGAATGAAGAGGCAATAACTATAGGTCTGCCACAGCTATTGTGTTCATTCTTGGCCACTGTGGTGTATAACACCACAATATTATAAAGTGACTTCCCCTGAACAGCAGCCACTGCAGTGAAATGTTATTATTGTTTATTTACGTAGCACCAATCATATTACGCAACATTAACATCCTGTTTTAAGGCATGCATATATAAATGTAGACCAATAATACAACCTATAAAACAACATGGCAAACACAAAAGATCTTCGTACAAGCCTGTAGTTATACATTCCATTGTCCGTACACACTAGTGACTGACAGTACTCATAAGAAGGAAGATTTAATCAGTAGATCCCAGTGACATCACTGAGACATGAGCGGGCCCAGATTGAACTACTTCTCATTTCTGCTGCCCGCTTACTGCTCCACATCACCGCAGAGCTCCAGAACGACATTTTCCATAATATCTCTCTTGTAATGCGTAAATAAATATGTTCTAGCGGTAATTACATTGGACACAATTGAGGTAACAAGTGTCGGCCTGATGCCTGTACAGTTTTGCCGCTGTAAGCCGGATCTTCATGGCCTTTCCAGAAATCCAGTCCTGGGCATGAGGCACTTCATGTAGACAAGGCCCATGGTAACTCCCTATTGTTATAATGTCCCGTCACAACATAGTGGGTCACGTGACTAAATTACACATAAACACCGTAGAGCAATAGGCAGGTGGGTTGTATTTACAGTGACTATAAAAAGTGTTCATCCCCTTTGGTATTGTTCTTATAGTGTGTAATCAAAATGGAATTATTCAGGAATTGTTACCAATGATTAATACTGTCAAATAATAAAACAAATAAACATTATTTTTGGAGTTAATCACAAATTAAAAAAGAATAATAATAATTGACTGTATAATTATTTACCCTCTTTGCTAATATATGCATAAATAAACCTTGGCGCAGTCGGTTGTCTTCAGAAGTCTCATATTTCAGTCCTACAGTTGATTTTAATGAATTTCCAAACAAAAAACTAATAATAAAGATCAAAGAACATGCAAAGCAAATCCGAGAAAATATTGCTGGAAAGCACTAATTAGGGGAAGGATATAAAAAGATTTAAATATTTTTTTATATCCCGTGGAGCACTGTCTGGTCCATTGTAAATAAATACAGATAATATGACTCAGCTGTGAGTTTGTGGAGAAGAGGTCGTTGTTCCATGTAGGAGGGCAGCGATACAGAATTCATGGCTTGGAAGAAACTTTCCATTATTAACTCGGGCACTTCACAAATCTGCACTGTGAGATGATGGCAAACATAAAACCCATGTGAAATGTCACATATTTGCAGAAGATATGTAGGAGACCCGCATAATAAGTGAAGGAAGCGTCTATGGTGTGATGAGACCAGGATTGAGCCTTTTGGTTGCAACGCTATATGCTGGGTTGGGCACAAGCCCAGCACTGTGCATCCTCCAAGAGCGGAATGCTGTGGTCAAGCTTCTCTGCTCCTGGCAAATGGCAAAATTGAAGACAAGGATGTAGCAAAATATAGACATACCTTTTAAGAAATGTGCTGCACTCTTTAAAAGACCCAGGACTTGGGAGTTTTTATAGCTTTATTGTGTATATTCCAGCAGGGCAATGACCCAAAGCATATAGCAAAAGCCACAGCCATTAATGTCGTGGAGTAGCCTAGCCAAAGCCCAGACTTCCATCCCATCGAGCATCTGTTGAAAATTGGTGTTCACCATTGGCCCTCATCCAGTCTAATGGAGCTTGAACAATTTTGTAAACACAAATGTAGACAACTGTAGTGTTCAGGAGTACAAAGCTGTACAGCAGGCGGTAAGAACTTATCTGCTCCAGGCTCCCGCTCGCGGCACCTGCTTTGTTTACACCCGGCACGGCCCGCTGTGCTCATGTGACTCTGGGCGGGGAGTTTGAAACTCCCTGCACTATATAAGACCCGCTCTGACGCACTGTCTGTGTCAGAGCAACAGGTTGCTAACCCCTGCTTCTGGCTCCCGCTGTGCCTTACGTGGCTCCTAGTGAATTTTCTCCTGGCTTGTCTGGCTGCAATTCCTGCTTAACCCTCAGTGTATCCGACCCGGCTTGTTCATTGACCACGACTCCTGGCTTACCCCAAGCACTGCACTCTGTGTACCAGACCTGGCTTGTTCACTGACCTCGCTTCCTGGATTATCTTTTGTACCGCGTACCTCAGTGTGTATCCATCCCGGCTTGTTATATTGATCTCGAATCCTGTATCTCCCTGTGTTTATACTACCTGTGTATAGGAACTGGCTCTTCTCCTGACCTCTTACTGGGAGATTCCCATTATACCTTTAGTAAAGTCACTATTAACATGCATATCCTGCCGGCCATTGGGTGGCATAGCATACTGTGGCTTGTAGTTTCACAATACCTGGAGAGCCACAGACTGTCCAGGACTGCTGTATAGGCTTCACCAAATAGACTCACTGCTGTAACTGCAGCTAACAGTGCTTTTACCAAGTATTAGCATAACTCCCATTTATCCAAATTTCAGCTGGAAAGTCCTGATTGTAGGGCTCTGTCCCACCCACGGACATGTTCTTCCCTCAGATGGGACTGTTCACTGCTGCTCTGCATAGACACCTGCTACTGGTGCGTGCTGCAGTGTTTGGCAGTGGTAGTCAGTTTCACGATACTGACTACCCTGACACAGAACAGAGCGACATGAGGATTCCGAATGAAGGATTACACCGACCTGTGAAAAAACATACTTACCAGAATGCAGGTGACTTCACATCACGACTCCCTGTATTGCCGGCTGCCGAAAATGACGTCATGAGCATAAACGACTTGGTTTAAAGCGGCGATGAACGGACCCGCCTGTCATTTATGTAATGTAAGTACTATTTTACGGATTAGGGTTAACCCTAACTCCTAACCCTAATATCCTATGTAGTCTTCATTCGGAAACCTCATGTCGTTCTGTTCTGTGTCGGGGTAGTCAGTACAGTTAATAGGTGCTACACCCATGTTTGGAGGGGAAGGAAGATTTCTAAGGGGCAACCAAGTGCTTTACAGTGCTAGGCAGCCCTTTGGGGAGTGTCCACGCCCCATTGGGATATGACCACGCCCCTCACAACATGGTCATGCCCCCTCTCCCAATGTCTGATACTAAAATGTTAGAAGTTATGTATTAGAACATTTGTGACTACTTATGTAATCAATTTTTGTCTGTTTTTACTTTTATCTGTAATTAAATTAAAATCTTTATGGTAGATGTTGTATTCTTTTTACATTAAATAATATTTTGTGTTGATCAGTTTTTCCAAATAAATCTGTTTCAATTCCATGATGTAAGAAAATAAATTGAAAAAGATGCTGAAGGGTTGAATACTTTTTATCGCCACTGTATTCTCTTCCTCTGAAATTGTGCGTTTCATTTGCTGTAATACCTTTCAAATAAAACATCCCAGAGCACTGGAAAACATCTTTATTGCAATCAGTAAGAAATTATCTACAACTCTTCTGTCCTTTTATAAATAAGCTATTTTACCTTCTTAGTACATATTGTCCCCAGGATTACTTGGGTCAACGTGCCTTAAAGAGGTTAATAAACCTACAATAGAAGTTGATAATCTTAAAACCATCTTGGACACTCTTACAAATGGTCTATAAAAGTCCCCAATGTTTGGTAGAACATTCATCTTGTTATCTGGCTGAGTGCAGACCATTCCCCGCTGTAATGTTCCACTTTAGACATAGGCTCACTGATAGAATTTTGCTTTGTGTAAAAATCAGATTCATTTTGGTGTTCCGATCCATAAAAAGCATGCCCCGGGAATCTCAACTGTATCTTAAATGTCTTTTAGTTCTGATAAGCTCCTGAAACCTGTGTTTATGTGTATCTATTTGTGAATGCCACCAGTAGGTACTATAAAATAGGTACGGTGGTATATTAATGTGCTTAGTGATGTTTCTTTACATAATGATATCTTACTGCACATGCAGATAGTACAGTACAGATAGTGTTTGAAAAGGGGAAGTTTATTCAGGGTGCCTAGAAAACCTTTTAGTGAATGAAACTACCGCATTGGTGCAAAAAGCTTTTCTTAAATCAGACTTTTGCTTTAATCCAAACCCACGGCACACTATCATCCGACTATGTGACAGGGTAACCGAATCCCATTATCAACAGTGGTCCTGGAGTGAGGCTTTACAATAGGAGTGCTGGAGAGATTTTTCTGCTGAGCTTATTGGTTCATGAAAAAGGTGGCACAGACTGCAATAGCCTTTGCAGCAAGGGGAAGCATTTGTCATTTAAAATATACGGTTGTAATAACATCAGAAGTAGCGCCCAATAAATCTACCTTGCCTATGTCTCATATATATTTTATGTAAAATGGTTTTGCATACCCAGTAGAGCTGCAATAAATGCTTAAAGAGCAAAAGCCATGTTCATTGGATAGAGTATATATGTGATTATATATATATATATATATATATATATATATATATATATATATATATATATATATATACATACATACTGCTCTTGCAGGTGTCAGATCAAAATATACATTGCCATATCATATATATAGCTGTATGCAATATATATTTATATTTTGTGTTATAATAGGAGCATGTGTTGGTTTAAAAAGTGTTATATTCAAAAGGAAATTTGTTCCCTTACAGGATGCAAATTAGGCTCAGCACTAAGCTTTTGAAAGTAGGAGGTATAAAAAAAAGGAATATCTTTAAGAAGTACGTTACAAAACATTTGTTAAGAGGTAGAAACCACAACATGTTTTGTTTTTTTTGTTGTTTTTTTTTGTTGGAATAATAGATATTCAGAATGGTTGAAAAATAGCACTTTATAGAGCAGGAATAAGAATTCTCATGATGTTGCTTTGTGCTGCTTTTTGATCTGCTATATTTCAATTTCTAAGCATTTCAAATTTACATTTAGAAGTAAAGGCCTACAACCACTAATATCGCCATGGAAACCAGGATCTCCGCGGATAGAAAATTCACAATAGCTTTAATTTCAGGCTACACTTTCTCAAATATAGGGATTTTTTTTTATTTTTTTTTGCAAAGTGAAGAAATGAAACAATAACAGATGTTATTTTTCCTAAACTTGTCAGAATTTGCTTGCTGCTTAACTCCCTCTTATCCGGAGCAGCCTAGTTTTATATACCCTGCGATGGAAGGCCCCAGAGAATTAGGATGCCTAAATAGGTCAGGTTATGAGGGGAAAGGCAGCAATTAGTCTTTTGATGACAAGATCTATAGTTCCATAATGACAGTGTGCAGCGTGAATGTAACATATCTAATCATATATTAACATGCTTCACTTGTATCACTCCATATCGGAACAGAGAGGTGGGTTCCACTTTGGCACAGCTGGCATATGGATGAAGGTAGCCATTTTGTGTTTGGCGCCATAATGTGAATATCAAGATTATGAACATTTTATTTACCCTTTAGCTTGCTTACTCTGGTGAAGATCCAGGACTGCTTTGGTTGTGCCCTGTGTGTTCATATTTTTTCGGTGCTACCGTCTAAAAATGCTGCACGAAAATTCCACTTTCCCAGAAAAATTCCTCACAGGGATTTGATAATAAAGTAATTAATATTGCCCCATAGTATTCTTGCAGTGTGGTAAAGTGTTTAGGCACATAGGTGACGGTGCCGTACTGTGTCCTGGCATAACATGCTATCCTATGGCCTTGTTGTTATCAGCCTGTCTTTTCTGACAGGAAAAAGTTATTAGCAAGGGTTTTATTGCAGCGTATAGATATTGGGGTTTATTTAGTAACATGCTGCATTGTTCACACACGTGTTGTTTCACATTGCACCAATCAGATTGTATCTTTCATTTTAGTAGCCCAGAAAAATGAAAGCTAACATCTGATTGGTTGCTATGGGTTACATCACACTTGTGAATGTTGATTGTGTTTAGTATTCGACTTGATCCCCAATACCGCAGATTTAACACAATTACTGCTTTTGCCTAACCCTAGACCAGGCGAGGGCCTCTTGCTTCCTCCCCTCCAAAGCCTTCCTGCTGTGCAATCACATGGGAAAGTTGTTATGTTAAGCAGCATTTTAGAAACTAGTCGCCAAAAAAGAAAAATCTAATGTTTTTCCACCTATAATAATGTAAATTAGGCTCTGCACACTAAAACAGGGGCATGCCACAAGGTGTGTACTAAGTAATAAATAACTGCAAAACAAGCGTTGTAGCATTCACAGTATTTGGAAATAAAAATATCAATTACTTTATTTGAGCAGGGTTGGAATTATCAGTCCTATCAAGATCAGACTAAAAAGTAAATAAATGAAACTTTGCATAGTGCCTTAGTAAAACATATTTCATTTGGATATTGTGAATGAACCATAAAGCATTTTTACCACTGGTTCAAATATATTCTTAAATTATAATAGTTTTTATTTGCAAGTTCTGTGAATGTTAACAAATTCTGTATGCTGTATTTCTTTTTTTGTTTTTGTTTTGTTTATTTAAGAATGGCCTGTTCAATCATAGTAGCTGTGCAGCTGTCCTCTAAAAGCAGCACTGTGGGGTACACTTGCACAAAAGCTTGACGTTCCCCTTCCCTCCACTAGGGGGCAGAGTATGACTAGCATGCAATACTTTCCCCGCTTGCCCTGCTTGCTGCTCAGAGAGCGCTTGTAAATGTGCTCTCAACACAACCTTTTTATAGTACATCTCTAAGCCGATCTCTCTCTCTCCCTCTCTTGCAGATCTTCATGCTCCCAGCCCTTGCCTGAACGTGGAATGCAGTTTTGGAGCGGCATGTGTTGTGAAAAACAAGAAGCCAGTTTGCGAGTGCCAGCAAGTGTGCCAGAGTGTGTATGACCCCATTTGTGGCAGTGACTCGCGCACTTATGGCAATCCATGCGAGCTAGAGGCTACAGCTTGTGCACTGAAGAAGGCGATCACAGTTAAACACAAAGGACCCTGTGGTAAGGGATAGTAAGAATGTCAGCTGGGCTGCATAAGCCCACGATATATGTTAATCGATAGCAACACAGTGGTTTATTGGCCTATACTAAACCTTGGGGGCACAATCCTCTCCAAAGACTTAAAATAGTCTACTGTTAAATTACTTATAGTTAATAACGGCATATTCTCAGAAAGTAAAGGGTCAAGGTTAAATGCAGCTTAAAGGAAATGTGTTTGTCAGCATATATCTGTGAAGGGATAGAGGTATCGTTATGCATAACTCTAGAGAGTTTACTAAGCTATCAACAAATGATTAGCACAATAAGCAAAAGGCACAGTGCTAGATTTACTAAGCTGCGGGTTTGAAAAAGTGGGGATGTTGCCTATAGCAACCAATCAGATTCTAGCTTTCATTTACTTAGTACCTTCTACAAAATGATAGCTAGAATCTGATTGGTTGCTATAGGCAACATCCCCACTTCTTCAAACCCGCAGCTTAGTAAATCTAGCCCACAATCTCTAATAAGGGGGAATTCAATTAGCCGCAAAGTGTCTCCGAAACATCCGTGAGACCCTTCACGGCGGAGATTTGAAAGAAATTTCCGCTCATTTCTGGGGTGCGAGGAAAAATGAGCGGAGATTTGTATCGTAATTGCCAACAATGTGCGAGGCGCTATGTCTACGCACCACATCGCCGACCGTTGAATTCCCACCTTAACGTTCTAGATAGTCTGAATGTATAGGTTCTTCCTATATATGCCCACAGACTGCAAATATACCTTACTATACAAAGTCATAAACACACAATGTGAATAAGTTTGCATTGAATTAAGGAACCCAACACTTGTGAAAATAAGTAAATAGATTTATCCATAGATACTTATATAGCCTTAGGGAGAGATTAGTAGGAAGGAATATTGGGACAGGATGGTTTGGGTCCAAAGGAAGTATAAGTTGGCCAGTGTGAGCCGTAGTAATATATTATAGGTGGTGTATGTATAAGACAGTGGTAGGCAACGTATGGCTCTCTAGTCGTGGCATTAAAAGCCCCGGCACATCATGCCTGCTAGATGCTGATAGTTCTATAATCATAAAGTGATAGTAAGAAAGGAAAAAGTGACCGGAGGATTGGACTCCAAAACAAAGTAATTGTTGGATAGTAATCAGGTCACGGATGGGGCTTAGGGATAAGAGCTTGTGCCTCTGGTGGACAGGCAAGCCTGGAACTAGTAGTTCTGCAACAGCTACAAGAACACATGCTACCCAAGCTTATTATATTTATATATTATCTCCACTCTTCATAATCTCACAGCTGGATTTTGAACTCAGTCTTTGTCTGGTATGGTTACACAGAGTGAAAGGGTTAATACATTTACTCCCCACATGATATTGTTTTATTGCGAGATGGGATTCTGGGTCCTGGTAAAATGATGAGGTCTCGGAATATGCTCCTTGTTGCAAATAATGAAAGTGCTGAGCGCCGATGAACAACAGGTCAGAGACTGTGCACTGTTATTAGCTGAAGATGCTCCCGGCTTTGTCCCTCTCACATGCACAAGTGTCAGATTGTCTCTGTGTGATACAGTGTGTGTCTGAGTATCCGGCACACACACTCATTCAGCATATGCAAGTTTATCGGCACTTCTCTCTTCCCTGATAAGCAATTTGTGTCGTTTGTATTGCCTGTTTGTGCACATTACCTAGCCATCATTTTCAATTTATATGATCCAGTAGCTGTCCTGCTTATACACTCTCACCAGTGTATGCTGTAGAAGTCATTTATAAGAGGAGTCTTGTTGCTGTGTATGCAGGAAGCTGAAGTCCTGTATATTTGTGTGTCTGTGTACAATTGTAAGTAGAATTTGTGTGTGTATCATTTTACTTTTTGGCTAAACTACCCTGCTCCAGCTAACACAGCTAAAGAAAATACAAATACATTTTACAAAGGATTTATAGACTCTAAATCCAGGAACGTCATTAAGTTCTATAGATTTACTGCCGCTTGCTTCCTGATTGTAGTTCTTTAGGCTGATGTTACCTGGACATTTGTTAAACATCATTATATTTCAGCCAGAAAAACTTGGCAACCAATGGCTGGCCTAGTGATACAGCATTCTGTATTAAATGCCGATTCCTTGCCATACTGTATGAGAGCACTTCAGCTGTAAAAAAGCTGAAGGTCTTGTTTTCACGCCAGTGATGGGGAAGCAGCATTTCCCTTGTGTCACTAAACCATCAATATTTATAGAATAGTAGGATGTGCTTATGTCACTACATTCCTATATTAACAAGCTATTGCTCTCTGGGTATGGTGAGTTTAAAGAGTCCCTGTAGTGTTTGACCCCTAACCAGTTTTCTGGCTACCAATAGAAAGTTGGTACTTTTCTTATATATAAACTTACGTGACCACTAGTGAGTTAATGACCATCCAGTGTACATTAGCATCTTAAGTTAGTCATACGATACAATCAACAGCCACAGGACTACCGGATCTATGCCGTGACACCAATTTTGGCCAGACAAGAGAAGGCCTATTTAATAAGCTGGCTGAACAAGCGAGTCATACACATAGATTTGTGCGGTCATGCGCTGATAATATTTACTGTCCTGCACAATGAAACATGTCATTCCTTCAAGACTGCTCTGACAGGTTGATGTTTGACCTACGCATGTAGTGATATTTGGTCAGTTTGGTCTACAGTGATCCCCCCCCCCCCCACCACCACATCCCTACTGAACAGAGCCCTGAAAAGATTAGATCTCATAGCAGGAAAAAAAGTACTGGTACCCTAGCTCCAATTATCACAAACAAACAGTTGCTGTACAAATGGAAAAATATCTGTAATGTAATAAAAGTAAAAAAAAATCTAAATGAAAAAACATACACAACACAGCCTTACTACTAACCTCATTAACTGTCCCTAATGTACATAAAATGACACATATTAAGCATCAAAATATACCAGAGAAATAGGGGAGCACATCTAATGACTAGGAGAGTGGATCCTAAGCGTTCCAGGCACCCTCAGGGTCTGAATAATTTTTTCAAGGCACCCGTAAGCCAAAATAATTACCAAGTAGTCACCCGCCTTGCTTACCCCCGGCCCTGGCCGCGGCACACCTGTAAGATCGCAGCAGCACCTCAGGGCGTACAATTTGGGAACCGCTGGACTAGGGGCTTACGAATTTATTATAAAGTATATGTAGTATCCTGAAAAAGAGCCTTTTTTTTTTGTTGTTGCTATTTTTGTGTAACATAGCTTTCATACTGCTAAAAAAAAATAAGAGACTACTTATTTTAAAAGGCTAAAAAAGTTATCCGTATGAAAAATCACTCCAATACCCTATGCTACTGAACTTAACTATTTTGAAAATATGTGTAAAATAATCCCCCTTAAGTGGAAAATCTACATAAAATAGGGGTACGTCCATCTCCTTTTACAGATACTTTGCTAAAACCATTATGGATTTGCTAAAATCATTGTGGATGTTATATTGACAAGGACAACTATGCAGAGAAATACTTCAGTGTAGAAAATATTATGGCCATCTATTTTACTAATATCAACCTAATTACAAATAGGGGTGTATATTCTTTTTAAATTCTATTGTATGCTTTGGATGCTTGGAAAATTCCTTATTAAAAACTTTACTACCAACCCGCTGTCTCTGGTACATGTCAGGAATGGTTCAATTTTATATTTATTTATTTCATTCTATCCATTTCAGACTCTATAAACGTTTTTTGCTTTACGAAGCGAGGAAAATAAATGAATAGTTTCATAAATGAATTGTATTTTCAATTACAAAAAACGATGTTGAAAGCTGGAACAAATTTGCTTGGGGCAAAAGTTTGAATTTAGTTGAGAATCTGCCAGAAGGCAACTTGCTTTCAAGCGAGAATTAAACTTTTACAAACAACAAGCCCACTGGCTGCTAATTTCCTGAGTGTAAGTGTGGTTAAAAAAAATACAAATGTAGTAGAGGAATGATCTAGTAAATCTTTACCCATTCCCTTTAGAATCTGCATGAATAGTGACATTTTCCCCAAGAGGTACATTGCTGAAATGATTTGATGAAGTAAATTAGTCACCCTGTTACAATGAATGCTAGTTTTTATGCCGTTGTCCTTTGTACACCCTTTGACCTTGTCAGCATGCCCAAGGACACTCTGTTGAGGTAATGGCATCTGATGTATTACTGCCGGGTGGCAGGTCAATTAATTAAAGTGGGTGCAGGTGCATCCAAGCTATCTTGGGAGGACAGGCGAATGACATACAAGACGCAGCTGGAAAGCAGAGTGGGGGATATTTCAAGCGTTTTCTTACCCTTTTTCATTTACTCTATTGCAGATCTCTGCAGGAAATGTCAGTTTGGAGCCATCTGCGAGGCAGAGACTGGCCGCTGCGTGTGCCCAACGGAATGTGTCCCCTCTGCCCAACCTGTGTGTGGCACTGATGGCAATACATATGGCAGTGAGTGTGAGCTCCATGTGCGAGCCTGCACTCAACAAATTAACCTTCAAGTGGCAGCACAGGGAGATTGCAGTAAGTGGAGGATGCAAAGCATTAACCAATCTGTTTGTCTTTTCTGTGTTTCTAATACTGGACTGGTCCAATCCTGTTGATTTAGGGGCTCAAGGCTTTTAGACACCTGTATGTCCACCTATAATGTCTGGTTCTGCATTTTGCAACATGCACGGACTGAATGTTTATGTAATGTTGTGTATGAACACACTGGGGAGTAAAGTTTCCTCTTTGACCTCATAACAATATAAGCTAATCCATGTTTCCATTTGGGTTCCAAAATAATACATGGCATACCTCTGTCCTTCCATGCCATGTCTGATCCATCCAAACTATGTCCCCCTATGTGTGTAATGGAGATAGTCATTCGGAGAGGAGGTCAGCTGGAAGCTGCGGTGGGGGCAAATTGCCGCGTATTGCATCACTGAGATCCTTGTCCCGCCCACCTCACTAGTACGTAAGCAGGATGTGGGGGTTTAGGAGAACTACATGACATTCCAGGAGGAATAGGCGGGAATGCTTTATCCAACACCAGAGATACAGGAGCTCAAGATGCTCTTAATCAGTAGCATATGTGCCAGGTTTACATCAGGCTACATCAGGTACGCTTACACCCATCCACGTCATAAGCACAAGAACATTTTTCAAACATTTGTTTTTATAGCAAAAACAGAATTCACTATTAAGTATGATAATGTTCCTTCCCATATACGAATGAAACAATTCATTCTCATATACGCCCACAAAATCCTATACTATAGCACAAGCAAAAGACGAAAGTACCTAACAGAGGTGAATCATCATCAGTGTGGATTTGCACAAGCTCGCCATGCGTGTCTTCCTCAGTTCGCAATTGCACGAACACACCATTACTGTACCCGGTCTCTTCCCTCCATCTTTCTGTCTCTCTGTAAGTGTAAGGAGGTGCAAACGCCAAATCTGCATACGGACCTAGGCAGACACTTTATTTGTGGGCAGTACGAACTTGCGCATATTACGTTAAGCAATTGGGCGTACGCCCAACTCAGCATGATCCCCACAATCTTCTAGTACCAGAACCTTTATTCCTGCTAGACCAGTGTATTGTATTTTTCCACTCGTTCAGCATAAAATTCTCATACATTCTGACAATTCGCTTTGGCCCTGATAGGTAAAAATAATTCAGAGCTGAGAACATTTTTTTTTTTACACATTTATTTTTAAACCTCTCAGCTACGGAATGGAACACATGGATGTGGCATAAATCTCCACAGTATCCATTTCAATAATAATACAAGTGAACATTCTGTATACCTTTATAAATAGCTGAAAAAGAACACTACCGATCAGAGGACCGGCTTGATTGTCTCATAGCGAAATTACCCCACTTCTTGATTTTCCGGTTGTCATGTGAGTAGCAGTGACATACCAGGAACATTAAAGTACAATGGTATCAAAACCTATAATTTTACCTTTTGCAGGGCATAAAACTATTTTACTTACATATTTTTCACTCCGTTCTGAATTAAAATGTTCTTTTGGGAATTGTTTAAAAATATAATATTCTTGTTTATCAAAACTCAGCGTTCAGTAGATAAATTGGTAGGAAATTCCCCAAGCAATTTATTTTTTCATTTATACTGGAAACATTGATGGGGGCTGTGTTTATTACAGTACCTGTGATTTATAATGGTTATGTGCTTCGTTATTTTAAATGATTAGTGAATGGACCTTGTGCAATCCAAATATAGTAGTAGGCAAGTTTGTTCCTACATGAAATATTATGTTAAGATAACGTTCCATACCTTGACTGTATTGTATTAAGTACTCCCATCGCCTACACATAGTGCAGCCAACCATTTGCCAGCTGAGTAAGTATCTGCTGGGTTTAGTGCCAAGCGTACATTCTAAATTCCAATTGCTTTTAAAATTTAAAGTTCTACCAGAAGCGTTCAGTGAATGCTGCACCCGATAGAACGCACCACCCGTCCTTTCTGCTTGAATCCCTAGATAAGCTTGGGTGACGTGGGTCCTCCAGTGCTAAATATCCCCTTGCTCATCCTCAGTCTGGTTGCTCATACCATCATCATCATCATCGTTGTCAACATTTTATTTATATAGCGCCAGCAGTTTCCGTAGCAGGTCACCTATTACACTATGAGGTTCTGATTCCATAGGAGGAGTCACATTGTTTATGATGAAATATAACCTATTATCAAACATGTCTTACAAGGCTCTCTAAATGGGTGTGAACACTGCGACAGAAGAATGCCACCACTAGGGGGTGCCAAGGTGCTCTGAAGTGCAGACATTTAATCATCTGCATCTTCCATTCTTTAATCCCACGTGTCCTAATGCTAAATAATTTATTTTTCATTAAAATGCACAATTTAGCACTAACAAATCATACACGGCCCCCTACCTGATGTGTAAACAATGGGAAGTAGGTTGGAATATAATATCTAAATGTTTTTGTTCCTGAAGTGTTGTAAAACAAGGCGGCATAACAGTTTTTATACTTCACAATGGGGTGTCCTTGTGTCTAGAAGACGACATATGTTGACCTGTAGGCTGGATAATAACAGCTTACATACTGCCACTATATGGAATCATACTAATGTTCAGTGATTCTGGTATCTGCCTTCCTGTCTTTCAGAGACCTGTGGAAACACCATCTGTAGCTTTGGTGCCAAATGTGTAAACAGCTTGTGTGTGTGCCAGCCTTGTGAGCGCCAGCCTTACCTACCAGTGTGTGGCAGCGATGGAGTCACTTATGACAACCAGTGCGAGCTGCAAGCCGCATCCTGCAAACAGAAGAAGAAAATAGATGTTTCTCGGGCTGGGTCCTGTGAAGACGGTAATGCAATTTCCCCGACTGTTTTTCCTGTTGTTATTTTGTATTAAAATACAATTCAGGAGGCTCATGAATCAGGTCAGATTTTGGTCACACTTCTGAAGATTATCTACATAGTAGAATCAAGTACAATAGATGAGAAATGTGGAAATGATCACACTAGTAATTGCCTCATTTACATCACGCCAATTATGGGCTTTAGGAGTTCTCTTTATATCATGCATTTCCTCTTTCATGATTACTAATTTATTACCTCAACCAAATTCCCCAGTACAATAAAATGAATAATGATAGACATACATGTGCCTGTTAGCCTGGGAAGTCCTGTCGGGCCCCAGACCAGATACATTTTTGGTGCCTCATCACTTTTCAGTTATAGTTTTATGTTTGGGATAAAAATTCCACGTCGCATTTACCTGATTTGTATGCATAATATTATTCTTTTATTTTGTTTGTGTATATGTTTTATTGAAGTGTTTCATACATTGATATTTAATTGTAGCATTTTACATTTATATTATATATTCCTTATGTATTTTCATTTGAATTATTATACGGGCCTACAGAGCTGTGTTTTTTTTCTGTTTTGCATTCACAGAAACAGTCAGATAAAATGCAATCCTTTAGGGTGACGAGTGTGCAGGTCGCATGTATATCTGGGGTGTTATGTTGGTGGCATACAGATTCTTCAAGGCAGAAAATGATGGCATCATTTTATTTTGCATTTCAATAGTAGTACAGCATAACTTTGTAATTCTAAATAAATACACACAGTCCACACATCCATATTATCATTAAAACCCATTACTTATGTAGCACCAACATGATCTACATCACAGAGAATGTTTAATCAGTCGCTGCTGTGGAGCTTACCATCTAAATTCTCTACCATAGAAACACACACATTGGCGCTAATCTGCTCAGATGCCAGTTGACCTACCAGTATGTTTAAGGACCGCTTGGGAGCTCATCGGCTATGAAAATGCTGCACACAATGCTTTTACAGCTCTATAGTGTGATTGTGACATTATTTAACCACCAAATGTTATGTGTCGCCAGTTTTTGGACATTGTGGATTTATGTCGGTAGTTGTATAACAACTTTGTGACGCCAGCCTAGTTGTGCAGCAGAAGAGAGAGTGCTGGGTACAAGATAAACATGGCATCAGGCATACAAGGGAAGATTGGTAAAAACCAACATGCTGTACACTGAGAAAGAAGGAAAGGAGAATATTACATTTTGCAACGTAACGTTATGAGGTTCACCTCATACCACAGTATTTCGATATGTCTAAAGCGTCACTGAAGATAGTCTATGGCTGTGGTTTTGCAGAAGGAAGTAGAAGCTATTGTGTTTGTCTGTCTGGTTGCAGAGGTGCAGTCATGAGAATCTAGCATATGATTCTGTGTTAGTACTACCAGAGCACAGAACTGATTTCATTTATCATAATGGAATGTATCAAGTCCTGTGCCTTTTACTCTCCATTGGCTGCGCTTCGTATTTGCATTATTAAACGGCTAAGTCTGAAATGTCAGAGAATCGTAGTGACTGATGACCTTCATCATATTAATTAAAAACATTAAAAACTGATTGACAACAATGCTGGGTACAAATTGCTTGTACTCCTGAGGTTTGTCTTGGTGTTGATGTGAAATGCAATTTATTGATAGTATGACTAGAAGAAAAAGCAGCTCTTATTAAAGGGTAAAACACAGGCGTACCAGGAATATTGAAGTCCTGTCTGCCAGCTGTCCTTGTTTTCTATCTCTTCCCAGCTTATCCAACAAGTGAGCATGATATGGGCAGGTCAGGCACATTGAAGCTTTCCCTAATGTGTCACAATTTTCTAAGCCGTTTTTCGAACAGGAACAAAGTGTAGACCACTAGGACAAGACAAGGAATTGGATAAGTTATTAATGGAGGAAATTGCTTATACATAAGATGATAAAAGAAGAAGAGGACTGGATTGCTCCCATGAGGCATTGCTCATGCAGTTAGTTAGGGAACTACCATGCATGGGAGCAGTCCTGGATTTAGGGGCATATACATCGAGTGAAGAGCCCTATTGCCATCAAAACGGGGATGAGACAGATATATAGGTAAATCAATCAACCAACCGTGTAAGCTTGGAGGAAGAGCTAGTGCCAGTGCCTTCAGGACCATTCCTGGGTCCCCTTTTGTGTAATGGACTTGGGCAGCTTGGTGGCACAGTGGTTAGCATTGATGCCTCACATCGCAGGGTCATGAATTCGGTTCTGACCAGGGACCTATATGTGGGCTGTGGTAGGGAATTTAGAATATAAACTTCAATGGGGTAGAGACTGATGTGAATGACTAGATATTCCCTGAAGGAGAAAATAGAGAAATCATAAGTTTAATACAACAAAATGTGAAATATAAAATATGGGACACAAACATCCGAAGGCTAAATACAGAATGTATGGGGATGTAATGTCCACAATGACAGGCGACCGTGACCTAGACTCGGATGATATGAAGGTCAGCAAGCCAAACGGTGGGAAAGGCTAGTGGGGTGTTGGGTTGTTTAGGAAGAGGTATTAGTAGCAGGAAGGGGGAGTTATATCACTACTCTGATAGGCCAATGGTAGGCCCTCACTTTGATGTATTGTGTACCGCTCTGTATCCTAAAACACATTTATCAAATAGATGTAATATCAGAAGGGTTACTGTAATAGTGCATTGGCTGCATAGCAAACTGAACAGTAAATACTTCAAGGGGCCTATTTAGTAACGGAGGCCTTATTGTGTTGGTACATTTTTTGTTTCTCAAGTAATTTGCTCATCACTGCAATGTAACATTATTGTACTGGCAGCTGAGCTGATACTTAGTAACCCTGATTGCGCTGGATCCCCTGCTGTGCTTTACTAAACATGCGTGAGTCACTGTACATTCGTGGAACCAGCAGATCATTTTGTGTTTCCAGTTCCATTGTTATAACAAAATAAAAAATTAAATATATGTTTTTTTTTAACATGTTTTTGTGCATAAAAATATACAGTAGATCACCTATGCCGCCCTGTCTGTTGTGTTGCTGGGGACCGGTTGGGCTTGCCTTGACACCATCCCCTTTCTATATCCCAATTGCGCCCTCTAACCGCAGTAGGAGGGGCTTAAGCTGCTGCCACCATGGCTGGACTCTTTTGCGGCATCCAGAACCACGTCCTTCTGGGTAACTCTAGCTGCTAGTTCTTTTATATGTACTGTCCAATACCCCCTCCCCCCGCACCCTCCCAATAACATTTATTTTTGGAGACAAGTTAACATCTGTTTTCATTTTAAAAAGCTCTCGTCTGAAATAAAAAAAAATTATTGCATAAATAAATTATTTTTTACAGTCTTGTCTTCCTGTTGGTGTCGTCTTGAGGGTACTTGTACCGCAGTCATACTTAATAAATAGGCTTACCAGTGCACCTTACATAAAATTCCATTCACTTACATTTTCCATACCGCCACTTATAAATTTCCACTTTGACTACTTTCCTTACATGTGGTGATCACTCTGGTTTTTACCCCCTTACATGTATAGGACAAAGCAAAAAATCACTGTCATCTGTGAAAAAGTCTGTACAGCTTAGAGGAGAGAAGGGACAAAGATGGTATGATATCAAAAGTATTACTAGAGTTCAGGAAGACAGTATACATAAAAAAATAAGTAGATTTCTAGAACAAGGAGACACACTTTGAAGTGACGGAAGAAGACTGAACATAACAGGGAGAAGGACCTCTTGGGTTGTTGATCTATGGAATTATGTACCTTTAGGTGGCAACACCGAGCAGCTGACTTGTGAGTCAAGTGTCAGGATCATTGTTAAATTTGGTCACATGCACGGGCGACCAAAAATGACATAATTCGACCAATTAGTTCATTTATGGCTTCACTACAGACTGTTAATATAGTAAGAAAGGACCGCCCTGGACCTAACTGTATTTCCTGCCGTATACCTTGATTATCTGGTTGTTTTGGGACCACATGCTACAGTATAGGACCTAACATATTCCGCAATAATGCAGCATAAATACTTATACTTGCAATAAAGCGGTGCACTGGTAGAAGAGTCTGAGCCACTTACTTGGGTTTATTCCCCATGCCAAAATTTACCAGCTCTTCCCTGACTAAGATTGAGTTTAGTATCTGTTTTAGCAGGGTCTGATAGACAGTGCTGCAATGGTCCTTTGGTCAAGAGGCCAATAGCAAGAGTGCCCAAAAAACATGTGTTTTAGTACAGCATGGTTCAATTTATCTTGTTTACATTTTCTTACTACACTTCTATTACACTACCCTGCTGGTTTTGCAGGAAAACATTTACAATACCATCCAAAGACTAAGGCCGATAGTCACAGCACTGGTTATTTTCTGTTGTTCATACTGTTTTGTCACTTCAGTTTTGGTTTTTTTAAATTAACTATTTTTATTTAAGTTTCTGAACAGTACAATACGACAAAGCAAAACAAATTTAGCATTTAATTAGCAGTTCCAATTTTTTAGGAGATGCGAGCATATCCAAAGGTAGATGTAAAACGGCAAACAGAAAAGCAACGCATAGTACATAGGTATATCCAGGGTAACGTGTAGTCCTGCTAGATAGGCAGGCTCAGCACTTCTCCCCCCATCCCACCAAATATGGTAACCTCTGAACCAATCAGTCAACAGAGGGTGGAAGAAAATAAAGGGGGGGGGGGCAGGGAAGAAAGCACTCATGGTGGATCAGAATCTGCTGCTAGTGATCCTACTGCTTATCTAGACTTTGCCCAGCCGGACCAGACTTTATAGTATTTGGGCATTGTATTTCTGGATTGATAGGTAAACCGTTCGTGGCTCGCCGCTTCATTCACCAGTACCACCCAGGTAGCGAAATTGGACCCACCCTAGGCCATCCACGTCCGAGCAATAATGACCTTAGCTAGTGCAGGGAGATTAATGACATATTTAGCCGCACTCCTGCCAAGTAGAAGGTCCACAAGACCAAACACACAAGTCCTAGGAAATAATAAAGGAACCTCGATACCCGTATCTCTAACCACCACCACCTGTAGCCAGAAATCCCAGACCACAGGGCAGCCCCAGACTTCACTTTTGTTTTTGCATTTTATTATCCACCCTGGGCCAATGGCTACAGTCAGCTGAGTGCACATTTCCCAGACTTTCGATTAAAAGAAAAAAAATAAATTGATTGCAGAAATCAACTTATCACACCAATCCACCAAAGTGGCGGAATCGGGGGCTCTCCGCACCCAGTAACAGAGCACATTGCTCTGAAATCTCTATCATAGTTGGGGAAGTAGAACCATTGTTGCTGATCTAAATGTACTTTGTAATGTATACATCTATTAAGATTATTTGTCTCTAATTCAGTATCTCATTACCTTATTTTCGTTGTTGTTAGTAACTATTTGTATACTATACCTCTTCTGTTCTTACTGTACAAAAACATGAAAAATTAACACATCCCTGGTGGATATTTATCTTGGTGAGTTTACAGTGTATTACAGGCTTAAACAGTAAGCCAATATATCACCAGTCACAGCTGCAGACTGTGCCCAGCGTGTAAAATCTATAGATCTACTGTGGCTTGATCCATACTGTCAATACAGATGGGCTTAAAATGTCTGAGTTCTAAGTGTGTGTTAATTAGTCGGTTATCTTGACATCGATTTTAGATTGTCTAGTTTTCTATACTGTAAAATTTTATATTTGGGTAATTACTGGTACCATAACTATACATGACAATAGGGTTTTTGGGTTGCCTTTAAATTTATTAAGGGTTAGCTTTTCTAAAAAGAAAATTATTTTTAGTGCTTTTCCAATGATTACCTGTTACGCTTGCCCCATCCACGTGTACATGTGAAATAAGCCCCACCCAGCCCCATTTTCAGATGAGGACAGGAGAATTTACAAGTTAAAAAGTTGTTGTAGAGAGGTGTAGAGTAGAAAATGAATAGAACTATTTTCTGTATTAGAAGGTCAGGTAGAGTTAGAGGGCAGTAAAGTGGTGGAGGACAGCGGGAGATTGAGGGTGATCCGGTGATGGACTGAGAGAGGTAAAGGAGTGGTATAGACTTCAGAAATGGAATAAAGTCAGGAGAAAAGAAGATCAAGGCAGTGGCCATCACAATGGGTCGGAGAATCTGTCCACTGGGAGATTCCGAGGGAAGAGTTTAGAAACAGTAGTCTGGATGCATCCAAAGGGATGTTGAAATCACCCAAGATGATGATGTTGATGTCTGAGAATAAGAAATGAGAGAATCAAACTGAGAAAAGTTCAAGAAATTATTGGGCTGATACAGGATGATGATAAATCACAGCAAAATTAGAGAGAATGGGTTAAAAATGGGGATAGTATGTATTATAACAGGTGAAAAAGTGAGTTATGGAGCAGTTTATAGAACAACGTGGGGAAAAGAGGAGCCCATCTCCACCGTTCTGCCTGCTTCCAGCAATGGAGCTGTGGGTGAAGTGGAGACCACAGGGTGAAAGCGCTATGAGGCCGTTTCTGATGGCAGGAGACGTTTCTGTCATGTCTGATTGTGAGCGCCCTGTTTCTGTTATTGCCAGAAGCTTGAGGTGTTTAGGAAGAGGACATCATCGATGGAGGTTAATTTGATTCATACAGAACATGCAGTTCCATAGGGCACATTTAAAGGAAGAATCTTGAAAGTGTCAGGAGACAGGTGAAATGTTTCATGTGTGCAGAGTATGATGATACATCACCAGCTGCTAGAAGCAGAGGAAATGAGCATTAGATACGGTGATAGTAAGATGTTCTTAGTTGGTGCTGACAGGTTGAGGACTTTGCAGGAATGAAGACTGGAAACAAGTTTGTAAGTGCTGCCTAGAAGGAGTGGAGTAGTTGGGCAATATGGATAAAGGGTGTTGTGTGGGGTTGAGGGGGTGTTGTAATCGGAAGGATTATGAGGGATAGTAAGAAAGTCAGCTGGTTAACCATTGTGTGATTTGATAGGGGTGTCAGAATGAGTGTCAATGAACCAAGGCAAAGAAACGCAATGAAGTAGTGAAAAGATAAAATCAACAGGTTACATTGGGCAGAGAGAGATGGTGAAAGCAGTTTCTGGATGTAGGAGATGGAGATTGTTGCTTGTTGTTCAATGCTTGTTCAGCTGTTTTATTTAACTGTTAATTCCAATTACTTTGTACGTGAATCCTTTAGAAAAGGGTTTACAAATGTGTTCACCCCATGCTAGTGCATCTCCTTTGACTAAATCACTCAACTTGCCGGAAGTGATCAGATTCACTACAATCTGTTACAAGAAATGTGCATTTTTCTGCTAATTTCATAATTTGTTTGCGTTTGTAAGATGTGCAGGTGTGCTGATTATTGTAGATTCACACTAGTGGTAGCTTTTCTTTCTGGTTTGCTGACACCTCAATACTACTTGATTATGTTCAGCTGCTTGAAAGGGGAAACATGCCATAATTATCAAAATTGTTCACATGCAAGTGATTTAGAAAGTGTTTATCTATTAATTATGCACAAATGCTGGTTTTACTGTTCATCTTTTCTACTGTTCGTGCCAAGGACATCGATCTTGTCAGAGAAGTTACACAACGGGAGACAGTATCAGTATCTGCTGGGGATTTAATGTGCATCCATCGAGTGCTTTATTTAGTGGTCAAATTGCTTTTTGGAGTTACAGAAATGGATTGTTACTGCATCTGTTCTAGACGCTTTTCCAGGTAGTATTTGCAATTGACACCAAGTTGGGGTCAATTTATGGCTCTCCAATGCATATCGCAGCTTTTACAGTATTTGGAAATTGTAGTTCAGTGACAACTGGTTATATAGTGTACAAAAGAGTCTCTAAGATTCACTTACTAACTGCCAAAAATGCACCACGGTCTCTTTATTTGCGCAAGTGCACCTAACTGAGAACCTATTACATTTCCTAGTGCACTCTCCGTTCCCAGGCTTTGGAAACACCCCATTCATTAAATCTGAGCCTTAATTGGTGGATACCTCAGAAAATCTACATGGTGGGAACAATAAATATGTCATATGATAGTTTAACCTACTTCCACCTCATCATCATCATCATTTATTTATATAGCGCCACTAATTCCGCAGCGCTCTACAGAGAACTCATTCACATCAGTCTCTGCCCCATTGTAGCTTACAGTCTAAATTTCCTAACACACACACACACAGACAGAGAGAGAGACTAAGGTCAATTTTCATAGCAGCCAATTAACCTACTATTATGTTTTTTGGAGTGTGGGAGGAAACCAGAGCACCCGGAGGAAACCCACGCAAACACAGGGAGAACAACCAAACTCCACACAGATAAGACCATGGTCGGGAATCAAACTCATGACCCCAGTGCTGTGAGGCAGAGGTGCTAACCACTAGGCCACTGTGCTGCCCGTTCATTTCAACCTTCAAGTGTTTCTCCTAAAATACTACTCAGTTTAACCTCAATTACAAAAGTGGGCACTTGATTTACAAAAATAGCCATTTGGTCAAGGGAATTACAGTTTTGTTAAATTTCCCTTTTTTATGTTACAACTCTGTTTGAGCAGCAGATTTATTTGCAGAACCACCACAGTACCATAGTGATCATTCCATCTATGCCCCACTCTGTGTGAAATGAATCTAGCTGTCCTCCCAGCACCTCCTTGAGTCTGTGTGACCTCCATGCAGTGCAGTGCTTGGTTGGCATGTATGTAGTATATTGGAGATGGAGCTGGTGACAGTGTGTGGAATTGTGTTACACTTACCTAAACGCTTTGCTGTGCGACAAGCCATGTTTTCCACAAACACAGTTGTGCTCTCCCTGCATGCTGCCCTCCTCTGCACGCTAAGGGCAAATTAAACATTAAAAAAATATGAAAATATTGCCTTATTCAATGGTTTTTTTTTTCGTTCTGTAAATATGCAAGCTCCAGATTTTAATAGTGACCCTGTGCTTCTCTATCCTGTCCAAAAAGCCAGTTACAATGCGCTTGTTTGGCACTGGAAGGGGTGTGCAGGCTAGAGAAGGTTTGGGCAGCTGGTGTTTACTCTGCACCTGTTAGGTGGCACCTGTATATGAATCACTTGGAAGGGCATCGTTTGCTGTTCATATTACAGAAGAACCTGGTTTTATCATTGCCAGCTCCTAGCGTCTTCCCCAGAGGTGTGAGGAAGTCGTTGCCAAACATCCTATTATCTTTCTGCTGTTTGTGCCCTTCATGAAGTGGGGATGTCAGTCCAGAAGTTATAGGCTGCCGAGGTGTCTTCTAGTGATTGAGGGTTATTAAGGGTGATTACTAGCACATTAGGGAAGATTGATGGCTTTTAAAACCAATGCAGAGACACTCTCTCTTCAAAGATTGTTTAAACCGTGTTCCTCTTTGCTGCTCTTACATCCAGCTGTTATTTTTGTGCGTTTTTTTTTAATATATATATATATATATACATATTTCACATTACTTTTTTAGTTGGTGACTTTTTTACTTTAACAGATATTACATAATACAATATTTTCATAGTTACATAATTCATAAGGCTGAAAAAAGTCACAGGACCATTAAATTCAACCTGTGGTAAAGTTGGTGTTTATCCAGAGGAAGCCTGTAACTTGAATTTACACTTTTCTTTCACTATTAGATCCGCAATCGACTAATTTAGATAAGTCTAAATCAATTTAATATTGTACTTATAACTTTACTTACCATGACACCCGAGAGACGCCCCAGTCACGTGTGGAAACCTTATTGCTATATTTCATCGATCTTCCGGTGGGTGCCAGACCTCCGCGTGGCCCTATATCTTTTTCATACAAGCTAAACATAATAAGATGTACCTAATTGTCCTCTGATATCACAACATTAACCAGATAAGGCCAGATTTAAAGTTATTGTGTATTTGTGATATAAAATATATTATATTTGATTCTACCGTAGCCCTTTGTAACTGAATTAAAGTCAGACTTGGGGTATATTTAATAAACTCCGGGTTTGAAAAAGTGGATCTGTTGCCTATAGCAACCAATAAGATTCTAGCTATCATTCATTTAGAACATTCTACAAAATGACAGCTAGAATCTGATTGGTTGCAATAGGCAACATTTCCACTTTTTCATTCCCGCAGCTTAGTAAATTTACCCCTAGGAGTTTTATTTTCAGTATAAAGAAATTCATGGTTCTTAACACTAATTTTAACATTTATCTTTGCTATTTATTTTTCAATATAATGTTTTTAAATATGACTCCCTTTAGTACGCTTCCATGCAGCTGAACGACTAATCCAATATATTTAGATGTATCTTATTGGCTTTAACAAGCTCATTTTCAATTTAAGAAAAGTATAAAATCTATGTGGATGCCGGTTTTTAGGTACACCATTGGGTGATGGGGGATGATCATTCGGGCTTATTTCCTGTTTGTATTGTGCACAGTGTGGTAGGCACTGAGGAAAAACATTCCTGTCCTGTAGCTTTGCTCCTTCTTTCTCTGGAGAGCTGCTCAGTACCAGATAATAAGGGTATATTTGACTAGTCTCCTAGCAACGCTTTGGGGTGATTCCGGCTTTTGGGTGATCAGTTATGAGCAGAGCCTTTAATATCCCACCTCGTATCCAGCACAAGTGTAATTACCACAAGTTCATTAACGCAGCATGACTGGGGTAAGGCTGGGGATGTAAGCAGGAATGGATTGGGGGGAGAGGAAGCTGCTGGCTCAGTGTAGACTTGAAAGAGAGACTTTTATCGTCACCCCTTGCTTTTATCTCCTGATAACTGGTGAGCGTTTTACATAAATAGACCGGTGAGGATTGATATAATGACGCTTTCATTTCACACTTCAGATCCTCTCAGTATCTGATTCCTCTGTCCCAGAATATTTCCTTGCCGCGGTATCGCCCAAAAAAATCACTACTTCTGTAATTATTATTAAAAGTACGCTTTGAATAAGAATACTGATATTTTTCTTCACATTCAGCATGTATTGAACTAGCCATGTTAATTAGAAGTGCTAAGTGTTTCAGTTTGGGTCAAAACCCCCTGGCGGTACAGTGAATACAGAATGTTCACAGCAGATTAATTCCCACTGGCCCTCTGGATTGCCCATTTAGTGTATTATTATTGTTTTATTCTCAGACCTATGTTCATTTTAAGTTTACTTACAATTATAGTAGATTTTCCTTTCACATTCACAAGACCTGTGTCCCATGTAATATTTTCAGTGTTTCCCCTTGTTGTTGAATTTATCTTATATTGATAGAACTGAACAGAGGAAAATAGGACGTGCACTACATTCCCCTGTTCATCATCTGCCTGGCAAAAACAGCCATGTACCCTGCACCTGAGTCCCTCTATAGAGGTCAATGATCTCTATCTGAGTGTCTGCGCTTCCTCCTTTCATCTGACAAAAACAGAACGAAGGAGAGATGGAAATTATTAGTGTCTATGTGCACATAGACTTAGACGACATGCTCATGTGGGTACAGAGAGGATTATGTGTCAGTAACCTGTACGGAATGTTGTATAATATGACATCAGCATACAGTCTGATGAATAAGGGTTTATTCACGGCAGGAAGCTGTAGAGAGGAATAGGCCTAGGGCAGCCTATTCAGGGGTCAACATTAGAATTGTGATTGGTTTTCTTTACCTTTTGAATAGTGGTCAGAAGCATGTATGTATAATGCAAAGTTAAATAATTTATCCATTTTCAGGCAGACACTCCCACATGTTGTTCTTCAGTAGGTTTTTGTCACCTAAAAGTCTCCTTGATATCTGTATTTGATCCTTGTTCCAGTCAGTCTCTCATCTACAAGCTGTCAGGATGGGTTAACATTCCTGGCTCACTAGGTATGTACTGACAGCTAATTGGACAAGGGATAGCCAATCGATTTAGGAGCTTTGTATATACACCCTCTCCTAGCTACTTGAATAGCTCCAGTAGGATGGGTTTGTACTGCCATTGTTGTCACTCTCTTAGGGGCGGATCCAGAAGTTAATTGTACCGGGGGCGATTTAGGGGGGGGGGGATTTAGCCCCGCCCCCTTTTTGACACCTAAGGCTGCTGACGGCTGCACACTTTGTGCAGATCCGTTCAGCAGACAGAGTTAGGGAGAGAGTCCTGCCCGGCTGTGTCAATCAGAGCAGTTGGGCAGGACTCTCTCCCTAACTCTCTCTGCTGAACGGATCTGCACATAGTGTGCAGCCGCCGGCAGCAAGCCCCTGGACCCGCCACTGCTCTCTCTATTGCCCGCTGTCCGGCACAGATTATTAATGGAGGTAGGGGTGTGTGTGCTGGGGGGCTTATCTAAAAGTAGACAACTTCTTTGACAATTGATTTGACTGACGTCACAGTAGGCAAAGACCTCACAACATGTAAATATAACCCTCCCTGTATAATCATGTTAAAATTTTAAAAGTACTAACTCTTTAAGGGTCATTTATGAGCCATAAATCCTGAGGTCTTGCAGTGGATCATGCGGGCAGGTGCGCATACTTGTCTGCCAATGTCAAGGTGTGCACCTACTTTAAGGCTGTGGAAACCAGTGGCGGATCCAGGGGGGGGGGGGGGGGGGGGGGGGGGGCGATCGGGGCAATCGCCCTCCCTAGCAGGGGCTTGCTGCCGGCGCCTGCACACTATGTGCAGGTCCGCTCGGCAGTGACAATATGCTGCCCGGCTGCTCTGATTGTGTTTTAAACACAATCACAGCAGCACATTTTCACTGCCGAGCGGGACCTGCACATAGTGTGCAGCCGCTGGCAGCCTTAGATGGCAGAAAGAGGGCGGGGCCTAAATCTCCCCCCCCCCCCCCTCGCCTAAATCGCCCGGGGTAGAAATTTTTTCTAGATCCGCCCTTGGTGGAAACACACCATAGAATGCAATCTGTGTTTTAGTTTTGTAGGTAACACTTCCGGACGAGCCCCCAACATTCATGTAAACATTCCCATTTCTCTACTAAAGTACTGCTCGATTTTTCTTCATTAATTTTTTAGTTAATCATGAGCTTGGGGAGACTTGGGACTGTTAGTATTACATGTGTTACTATTGTGTGTTTGAAGTTTTTCATTATATTGGTCTAAGTGAATCTACAAATACTCTTTCCCTGAGAAGTGTAAAATGTGTCCCTCTAAACGCAAAGGGATGAGATCCGCTATCCAGGACATAAGGTCAAAGCTGTGCACCCTCCACAGAGCAGTAAATGTGCCCTCTCCACTCCTTTATCGTGTTTAGATAATCCCGTCCTGCAAAACGAAATTTCATTTCTGCACTTAAGTGCCAAAGTAGGGACACACGTGTGCCTTTTATCTGCACTAAGCTAGGAACACCTCTGCTTTGCTTACCTATTCCGATTGGCTGATGCAGACTTTTGCAACCCCATCTTGGCCCACAAGTCTGTGCTCTTTCCCGTAAAGCCTGGTGTTAGAAGACACATTATCCCTCACAATTCCACACATGGGGATTTCCCATTGACATTATCAATGGCCTTCCCTATTGTGAGTGGTGCTTTTTGTTGTTAGTGGTAGCAAATGGAAGAGGTAAAGGATTTGGTCAAGGTTGAGGCTGTCGTAGTCTTTGAATTAGAATTTTGTGTTCATGTTAGAAAAAGAAATGTCTTGCAAATAACACGTAAACTATTGTGTGCTATCCATGTAGACTGACAGCAGAGAATGCTAATTTCTATGTGCAGATCTGACGTCTGTGCGCCCCCAATCATAGCATTTCATTATACAATGAATTATTGACTCCATAGTGACTTTCACTTGTATTGTCCACAGGTTACTCTCATACTAAACATTTCTTTTTAATGTAGCACAGAATGGACTATTTTTAAAAATGAATATTGAGGATAACAATAGCAGACTGTTAGATTATAAGTGAGAGGTCTGAGTGTCTCATCTTGACAGCTGAGTGCATAGAACACCTGCTTATTTATAATTAAAGGTTGTGCAGGCTGCAGTCTCTGAAGAGAGACCTGAGCGGTCACTCCAGCAGTTTATATCCATTCAGTGATTTTACAGCCTTAATTACTCTATTCTGAACATGTTGTTTTGCATATTTCCCAGAATCACATAGAATGGTTCTATGGCTTATTTTCAGGATCTGATTGATTTATACAATTTATTCAGAAAAAAAACATAGTACAGTGTAGTCTAGTAGGATAAGTGAATTAATTCATGAGTAAACCACTAATTGTTACGTATGTTTGCAAGGATAAATGTGCCCTCTGTTTCAATACATCGTTACCTTTCCGACAAGTCACTTAATCTCACTATATTCTGGATACCAGCAGTCTGATGCTTATGAATATGTTACACATCCTGAGTTTTGTTTTTAAGAGGAAATTGGGTCATTGCTTTGTACTTTTGCTTTTGGGTTTCACATTGAGTAAATAATTGCATGAATATTTTCCAAGTCAATTCAGGTGATCTGGAGTCTTGTTATAATCCTAATATACTGCCTTGTTCTCACTGCTTGGCTGGCTGGTCTTGAGATACAGACATGTACCTTTCCCTGTATTCTCTGTTACAGAATGTGGCTCTGGTGCGGCAGGGTCAGGGTCTGGAGAGGACGAGTGTGAACAAGATCGGTGTAGGCGTTATGGTGGCTCCTGGGATGAGGATGCTGAGGATGATCGTTGTGTCTGTGACTTCACGTGCCATGCTGTCCTGCGCAACCAGGTACGCATGGCGTGGGCTTATAGCACAGTATATAGTACTGCCTGACTACAAGGGGCAAATCACAGGCTCTGGTCCCTCCATTGGCATTCATCAAAGTATGTGTAAAGCCAATATGGGAGGCATTTACAAAATGTAAAACAAAATGTTTAAAACAGATTTATTTACACCTTTGTGGGATTTTTAAAGTATTAAGGGGTCTATGTATCAATAATATGCGGTGCAACTAAATCAACTTGCCAACTTTTGGCAAGTTGTATCCGGGAGAGGGGCGTGTCTAGAGGGCAGGAGGGGGCGGGGCACTGTGAATTGCGTCATTTTAGCCCCGCGACAAATATGCCGGTTGGGGGCAGGGCCAAAATGTCGCGATTCGCGTCATTTTAGCCTCGCAATTGCGGGATGCGGGAGATTTGCCAGCTCTCCTGGGAGTCCGTGAGACTGACCCGAATTTCGGGAGTCTCCCGGACATTCCGGGAGAGTTGGCAAGTATGAACTAAATATGCATCGCTGCACATCACAGTGATGCATATATATGCACCACTTCCCGGGAGACTCCCGATATTCAGGTAGGTCTCCCGGTAGAGCAGGCAAGTATCCCGTAAACGGCAACTTGCTGTCAAAATGACGGAAATCGCTGTGAATTGCGTCATTTTGCCCCCATCCCCGCGCCAAAGTGGCATTTTGTCGTGGGGGGCAGGGCCAAAATGACGCTGTTCACCGCTCCCGCCTTCCAACCACGCCCCCCTGCTCGGGATCTCCCAGAATGGAGTTTTAAAAGGTTGGCAAGTATGCTTTTAAGTGTCAAATAAGCTTAATGCATAGACTCCTAAATGTGCATAATACTGCCAAAGAATATGTTTCATAAATATAGAACCTGTATCTAACCGTCAGTGAGCATCTTCTGGTCTGAACTATCACAAAGAGCTTTTCAGGCTAATCAGTTCAAACCACAGATGTTGGCCAGGTAACGCAGTGCTGTGTGGACGGACATAGAGACTTCATGGTAGCTCTAATGTCAGCCAGAATAGAATGGAGAGGGAAGCACTGAAATAAGTCTATATAGTTTTGGTTAGTACACACTTTCATGTCACTGATGGGTGTCTGATATATTCACTCTTCTGTTCCTGCTACAGGTTTGTGGTTCCGATGGTATAACTTATTCCAACGAGTGCGAATTAAAGAAAACTCGTTGTGAGAGGCACCAGGACCTGTACGTGGCTGGACAAGGCCCCTGCCGAGGTGAGAATCAGGATTAGTATAAATTTCAGCTCCCACTAGTCCCTTCTCCACTGGGAACTATTTTTTTTTTTTCCTCCTTCATTTCCTCTGATTTGCGATAAAATCTCTGGCCATTTACAAGCCTTGCAGATTCCTGAGCGAAGTCTCTTGGCTCAGAATTCACTGCAGGATTTGGATTATTGTCATACAGCTGACAAATGATGGTAAGCAGATGAGAGGCTTATGTGTGCGAGAAGACTGTGAATATGAAATGCAATATTTAACTCTGCACCAGCAGAGAGGCAGGGGACACACTGCTCACCAAGTTCTCTTGCACCATTTAATGTTGACAAAAATGTATTCTTCCAAGGAAAAATTAATTTTGCTATACCCTAGGAAGAAGCTGTGTAGTTTGCACGTATTCCAAATTGTTCTAATTATATTCCCAACATTTTCGCATTAATTAGAGATGAGCAGTTCCAGCGATACCATTTTTGAACTCCGATTTTACTTCGTCTTTCCGCACTGTATTTTTACATTTACGTTTTGCAGAATTTATAGTTCATGAATAATGATGATAATTCATTCTGCTGTGTGTTGTTGTTGTGGTAGGGCTGGATGTGTATTCAGTCATCTGGTAACTGTGTGCCAATAACTTGCTAGGTCAGACAGCTATGACCTCTGATGACCGTAGAACAACTTGTGTTAAAGGAAACATATTATGGCACATGGAGTATATCTTGTACAGGGCATAGAAGGACTTTTTTCTTTTTACATAAAGCTTTAATTTTTTTTCTCTCCTTTCATACAGCAACACACTGTGACTACAGCAGAATATTAACTATGCATTTAACATTTCAGAGCTATGAATAGAATTATAATTTTTCTGCATAAGAATCAAACTCTGTCTTTTACCCATTATCAAACTTAAAGTGGAACTCCAACCTGACCGTGAATTATAGACTAATATTCTCCCACAAATAGAAAGCATTGAGTGTCTGATGAGCAACCTCTGGGTGAGAGGATTATACTCTATAATATAGAGTTCTTCTTTAAAGCTATTATGGTCTAATGGTCACATATCAAAAGGCATCTTGTAAAATTCACATCGATACTTTAAAAAGATTCCCACCACATAGCGTGATTATAACTGGTTGTCATTAACTATTGTTCTCTTTAATATTCTTGATTTTTCCACCCCCTCTGAAATCAGGTCTTGTCCTATACTTCCAGTGGGAGACCTTTTGCACCTTTCAGTTCTACTTTTTTGTGGAAAATCACATTTCTAGTTGTTCTGCAATGCAATAAACCAATGTTTTAATAACATTTAAAAAATGAGGCATATAACACAGTCCTGCACGTGTGCAGATAAAGACAAAGTGCGGTCTGTGTTTTATGTGGGTCATAAATGAGCCTTACCAAGAGGAATACGTTTTCACCTAGCTGTGTTTACACTACTGCAGAGATGACTGACACTGAAAATGTATTGCAGAGCAACTTATTTTCAGCAGATCCAGCTTTTACTTACAAGGTCACCCTTTCACCTCACTTTTGTGTTTATGCAAATACAAAACTTAGCATATTCTGAATACATTGCTGCATTCCAGCCCTTTATCATAGCTTTGCTTTGTATATACATATCAATTAATAATGTATATACTCATTCTAGAACCGTTACTGTTCATCATCATCACCATTTATTTATATATAGCGCCACTGATTCCGCAGCGCTCTACAGAGAACTCATTCACATCAGTCTCTGCCCCATTGGAGCTTACAGTCTAAATTTCCTAACACACACCCAGACAGAGAGAGAGACTAAGGTCAATTTTGATAGCAGCCAATTAACCTACTAATATGTTTTTGGAGTGTGGGAGGAAACCGGAGCACCTGGAGGAAACCCACACAAACACGGGGAGAACATACAAACTCCAAACAGATAAGGCCATGGTTGGGAATTGAACTCGTGACCTCAGTGCTGTGAGTCAGAAGTACTAACCACTGAGCCACCGTGCTGACCACTGTTCAGCTTCTGTGAAACCTATTACCATGTCTGATGAATTGAATAATAGACGCTTCATATTAAAGGGTGCCTGTTACCTACAGACCTTGAAGGTCTGTCCATTTCGTTCCACAAAATGGCTACCTACACTGTGCGTGCAGCATAGACACTTTCACATAAGTATTTCTCATTCATCTATAAAATGGGGGAGTTAAAATTAATCCTATGGGCCTGAGTCATTAAGGAAAGTAAAGCCAAAAATAGAAGTAGCTTTGCACTTTGGCAAAACCAATGTAGCATTGGAGGGGGAGGTAAATTTAAAATGTGGGGACAGATTTATAGTTGGGATAAGGCATGTCCTAGATTAACTTTAAAATTCAGTGTAAAAATAAAGCTATCAAGTATTTGTGTGCTACATGAAAAAACAGACAGTATTTTCCTTACATGTAAAATAATAAACTAATTTGCACCCCGAAGCAAATTTACTCATTTTTTTGCCTTGCTCTCCTTAATGATTCAGGCCCTAAAACTTTCATACATTTTTTTTTTGTTCTTTCTATAATCTACTACTATTTCTTCTTTGTTTTTAACACACAAGCACCTTGGTCTCGTGCCGGGTAGTTTTGACTGAGTGAAATTACAGCAGCTCCATCATTTTAATGTGGAAATGCGCGTTGTGTACATTGCCATGTGTTATGCCAAGCAGCCTGAGTTCTGTCACATAGATCTGCCACGGAGAGTGAAATGAGCCTTGAGAGCGGATTATAGCGAGGAAATGTAACTCCTGTGGTGCTTTCAACCTCAATGTCCTCATCCCTTTGCTTCTTTTTTTTTTTAATGTTCTGTTTTGTTTTTGTTGACAGCTGCCTCCACCAGCACCCCTCCCATGGTCCCACACTGCAGTCACACGGTGTTCGGCTGCTGTCCTGACAATGTCACTGCTGCCCTTGGCGTTGGTCTGGCGGGCTGCCCAAGTAAGATACACTTATATTTGTTCTTTGTTTGCTATAGGAAATGTGCTCAAGCACCCCGGTGAATGGATTATTTCCTATTGAATACCACATTCTACTACAAGCAGCATATTGGCTACAATGATACTCATTTTTAACAGTTAAAGTAAAAAGTTCCAATAATATTTATGGGAACTATGAGCCCATCAATCAAAGTCCTTGTCTTGGGCCATGGTATGGACAGTCTCAGATGTGTGTTGTAAGTCACTGAGCTAGAAGACAACAGTTATTCATTATTTCCTTGAAAGGAGATAGTACAGAGCTCTTTTAGTAACGAAAGTTGATTTAGGCGGTGAGAAAGAGACGCAGTGGCCACTGGCGGGGACATGTGATTGGTTGCACGGGCTGACCACTCCCGCGTCTTTCAAATCTCTGCTACTGCCAAAACCACTATAAGCACGTACAAAAAAAACATGCAGGCCCCAGTGGTAGCTAATGAACTAAACAGACAGTGACACTCTTAACCTGTAGATCATGGCCAAAATAGGTTAACAAAAAATATTTCCATATTATTTTATCTAACTACCATATGTCTTAAGTTGTATTTGAATAACTTGTGGCAATCATCAAAATAATTAGAAGAACTGAATTATTCAATGCTCAAAGTAGACAATCTCTTCTATATCAGTCCTGACCTGTACATATAGTAAATAGAGGAGGGAGGCTCCTGTTACATGAATCAGTGCTTCTCAATTCTGAAGGACTCATATAGACCCTTATTGATGCCAAATGAGCACACGAACTAGTGAACTGGCCCTCTGATCCTTTATTTGCGGTAAGTATGGGCCACGATTCCCAACACCGACTCCCAAAATTTGGAGCACGTGTTCTGCAATATGTTAAAATATCTTTTTTGTTTTCATTCTTTTAATGTAAATTTTAGCAACAGCAATGATATCTCTTCCTTTATCATATCCCCGGCAACTGTTCAGCTTCAATATTTGTGCATTTTAAGGAATCATTGTGATAGCTCTGGTACATTTACTCATCCATCTTGAGTGGGCTGATTGATGTTCCAATGAAGTCACAGATGGACGTGCCAGCTCACTTTAGCTATATAGACGTGTTCCTGCACAAATAAAAGTCACTAGAAAATGAAGAAATCTTTCTATTCCTCACAAACCTCACCCACGGAATCAATCTGTAAATGTCAGCCAGTGTACCTATCTTTGGACAGTTGCTATCTGCTGTCCCTGCATTTGCTGCATAGCCTAATTCATCTACTTCTCTGTCTTCCCGGAGGTGGTTTTCTTTGTTGGGGCTGGAATCACGGCTATGAAGGGAGACCTATACTTTATCTATAACCTGTTTCCACCAGCCAGCTAAAGATTAATCCACTTGTCCGAAAGTCACAGCAAATCCCAGAAATTCATCTTGTCACTTTTTATATCTACTCCGCACCTCTACAGATGGAAATGGCGCATCCTGTGCCAGCTGTTTCGGGCCCATGCTGTCACCTGCTGTGTTACTGTGCATTGTTATTAATAGCACTGATCTGAATGCAATGAGAAATACACAATGACATATTGCTCACAGTGCTGTCAGCGTAGCCTTCAACCGATTAACCCTTTTATTATACGAACAGCCCTGATGCTCCTGTGAATCCTGGGCAGCATGTGACAGCTCAGTTGTTGAAGAAGTCATCACTGCTTGTAGGTGATGGCATTTGAAGGCAGAGCTGGCAATTTGTCTACTCCTAGGGAAATATTTGCTCTTTGGTTAGGGCACGTGCTGTGATAAATAACAAGATTAACTAAACAGAAACAGGAGGTGAAGGCCCAGCTTATTATTCTCATGACGTCTTTTGCTGCTAGTGACATGCTTGATATTTAGCACAACTGGGTGTAGTGTAAACATTCATGATACGGGTATGTTTTGTAATTATTCTGGAAGGGGTATGGAACGGTATCATTAAATGCCTTGCTGCGAGAGGCTGAAGGTTTGCACAGGGCTATATGACCGTATCTCTGATGTGGTAATGCGAGAATCTAAACACTACGTCGGCTTGTGACCCTTTATCACTGGCCCACAGACAATGAGAGGCTGGTGGCAGAGAACGCCAAATGGAACTACTTCAGATACTTAATGTCTCACTACGTAGAGCATAACTTTCTGTGTCCTCTTACCTCTGACTGCCAGCTGGATGTTCAGTTTGGCAATGAAATGGATAATTAAACTGACATGAATGCCTTACAGGTCAATGACACAAATTCATTCTGCTTTCTGCAGGCAGCTGCCAGTGTAACATACATGGCTCCTACGGGGGTACTTGTGATCCTACCACTGGCCAGTGCTCTTGTAAGCCCGGCGTAGGAGGACTGAAGTGTGACCGGTGTGAGCCCGGTTTCTGGAACTTCCGAGGCATTGTGACCGATAAGAAGAGCGGATGTACCCGTGAGTGTTACAGGAATAGAAATACCAGATAAACGTATAACTCACAATGTAACTGTATGTGGTGTTAGTTACTAACATTGACACATATTTACCATGTGCAGAGCTGGGACAGAGGAGGAGAAGAGCTCCACAACAAGTAACCAGAAATCTGCTCTGACTAATTTGGCGCTAAAGCACAAACCTGTTTTATTACCATGAATGGACTAAACACAATGATATCAGACCACTTTATATTTATGTGTTGTCAAGGTTTAAATGTGGTAGCAATCTAAACTACTAGGGGTAAATTTATCAAGCTGGGGGTTTGAAAAAGTGGAGATGTTGCCTATAGCAATCAAACAGATTGTAATAAATAAATGATAATGAGAATCTGATTGGTTGCTATAGGCAACAAATCGGATTTCAAACCTGCAGCTTGATAAATTTACCCCTTAGACTTTTATGCTTCAGGGTAATATTAGCTGTTTGACTAAAGCCCCGCCCAGCAAAAGACAGTCTGAGTATTAGAAGGTCAGCAGCAGCACAGATTATTTAAGATCGGTGTGCCTATGTGTAAGATTATAACTCCAACTTGTTAAGCCTATTTCTGTTATTTTTTTATATTTTTAACCGGCCAGTGGTTATTTACTTGTGTAGGTGTAAGGTACAGTTACTCATATTAATTGGCTTTGGCCTGGCTGACTTGTGGCTCTCCAGGTGTTGTCGAACTACAAGTCCAAGCATGCTCTTCCAGCTAGTAGTTTCACAACACCTGGAGAGCCACAAGTCGGCCAGGCCTGGTCAAGTACAAGTGTATCAGAAGTTGTTAGGGGATCCTGCACCCGCCCATGTGTGTTTCTCCTTCGTTTAAGAAAGCTGTTGAACCACTGCAGTCAGTTCCATCCTCCCACCAGGAGGGACTTTTATTCTTCTTGATCCGTTAATAATTACCTGTGGATTGATATAAGAGTCACTGATTTATGTGAAGGGAAGGTTCTCTTTTCACCTTTCATGTCTTCATTACATTTCCATAGAACCTCTGCAAAACTCTCCTCTTATACTCATAGTAAAGCGATACAATAGTTCACTATTGTACAGTTAATTATTCTTTTCCACAGGCAAAATACATTGTGTTTAAGTTTCACTGTAACAGCAATTATTAGACACAGACTTCACATTTTGGAGCAGTTTTCCTGAACCTGTGAGTCCCACTGGATAGTGAGAGCCCGAGGCAAGGATTGATCCAAGCGTATAAAGCTGAAGGCATGATACTAAATGACGCAATGAAGAGTCCGACAGCATAATGATAGATAACTGCACAGGGGGAGCTCGCCTACACATAGTCACCGTCCGTATTCTTAGGGGACCACTGCACATCCACATTGCTGTATCAGGTTGTAGTGTTCCTTGTCTCAACACTGGGAGTAAGAACAGCGGAGTGAAATAGACACTATGGAGCTCTGACTTAGCTTCACTGCCCTGAAGGGCACTGTGGGTCTTGACCGCCCCGCGGCATCCAGTTGTCAGTTGTATAGTAGAAGCCAGGATTCTGTCTGTTTGGCAGCATGACAGACACAGCTAAGCCAGGTAGAGGGGAATCGCTGAGCAGAGGTCACTGTACAGTGTATCTGAAGAACACACGTGGTGTTCAACCCTTTTAGATTATTTTAACGGAAGTACTCCAACAACTAGTAATGCATCATTTAAAAGATATTAAGTTAACAACAAACGTTTCGGTGCATGTGCAGTGCCTGCTTCTATTCTGCAGGCTGGTAATAGTGTCTTTGGAACTGTTTGGACGTAAAAAAAAAACTCTATATATTTTAATTCACTAATTTGACTAATTAAAAAATGCAATGTTTCTCCCTTTTAAAGTATCATATTAATTTGTATGCTCCAATTCTGCAGAGATCGTGTACTTTCATCAATGTTGTGCTATTTTTGCTGATTCTGTTTTCAGAGATTTGTAAAACAAAAACAGTGGTGCTTTGGTTTAAAGTTTGTTCCAGTTGGATGTGATAAGGAAATTGGGCAAACTAGCGATCAGTTGTTCTATGTACCATGCCACGTATGCTACGCACATGGACAGTGCTTGGAGGTGACTGAGAGAACATGCGGGGACAACATAAATGACATGGCATAGAGAGCAGTTGATCTCTGTCTGGCCCTTTTTCACACATGGTTTTATCATCAATTTTGGAAAACTACAAGAGAATCCTGTTGTCTGGATGAGCCCTAACACCCAGTACCTACTTGGGCTTCTATCAATGAATCTTAATGATAATAATAATTCCCATCTTTTGCTTCTCTGTCACAGCTTGCAACTGTGATCCGGTTGGCGCGGTGCGTGATGACTGTGAGCAGATGACTGGACTTTGCTCCTGTAAAACTGGCATCTCTGGCTTGAAGTGCAGTCAGTGCCCAGATGGAAGAAAACCTGGCTTGAATGGCTGCGAAAAGGGTAAGGGCATCCTTGATAGTTTTAGGACGCTAGACCAGTATGTCAATGCTCGGTCATCTGTGTTTATGATGAAGTGCTGGAGCCTAGCACTGCCTGTAATATAACATTTTCCTAGTAACATATTAGGACACAGCCGTATTGATGATCTGTGTGAACGTTGCAGTCAGGTACAGCTGCACTCAGAAACTTCTTCCACAGATGTTGCTTTGAGTGGTGGCACAAACCAGGATGATTTACCTTATTCACGTGTGATAACGGATTTCAGCAAATGCAGAACACAGAAATGAAATCTACTTTTTACAGTTGATCGGCCCACGGAGTCAGCTTATTGCCCTGTCCACGTTTATAGCAGATATTTTACCTTTTGCAATATAAGAGATCCTATCCACACGTGGGATAGTCTGTCAGTTGCACTGTATAGAGTTGCATATAGGTCAATATTTGAAGTTTATCAGGATAGAACTACAGATGTTATCACTGAATTGCAAAACAGTAGCTAACAAATTATTATTAGTTGACTGTTATTTATTTTATATATTTACAATATACTTTTTTTGTGCCTTCCAAAGCAAAAGTACTGGTATGTTTGAGAGATGCTCTGTTCAAATGTTTTATTTAGAGATAAACATATTGGGGCATATTCAAATAGCCTTGCGGTCCGCGATAACACGCCAGAACGGCTGACGACAGCAATTCGAAGTACCGCAATAAGGCAGATTTGCGGATTTTTCATTTCACTCCATAGGGTTGCGAAGGGAAATCCGCGGTATTGCTGTACCGTATTACTTTGATTAAAGCGCAGCGGCTGTGTAAGCCCGGACTGCCAAGCTAATTGAATATGCTCCATAATATCCTATTGCAGAGATTTTTCTAGTTTCTGTAAATGTGCTACAAAGTCTAGCACAAGCATAGCTTGCCTACAAAGTTATTGTTTTTTTATTTGCCCAATAATACTCATATCTCTTCCCAAAACTTTCACGTGTGCTTATTCCACTCCCATTACGTCAGCCTGGAAACATGGTGGTAAATGTCTATTGCTATTGGGGTCATAGTCAGTTCCAGTGATGCTAAAATAAGACAGCAGGGACAGGGGAGGAAGACGTAACCCCCTAGTTAATGTCCTAGCCTGCAGAAGTTCCAATGCCAGGATATTTCCTGTACTCTTCTCACCTTTTAAAACCGAACATACCTGTAGTGAGTGCAGATGATAATATAACTAGTAGGAGAGGATTTAGTAATGCTATGTTAGACACTGCACTAGAATTAAATTAGAAAAAATTAGGTTGCCCTATTTGGTAGTTTTATACTAAATTTCTATCATATGTTGATCAGAAATGGTAGAAAATATCACTGATTGGGCCCCACGGGATCTTGTCATCTGACCTACGCACTGAACCGTCCGATCTGTCCAACTTGACTATGGGGCAGAGTCAGACCCAGATCCAGTGGTGTGACTGCCTATGTATGGGTAACTTTCCTGCTAGTTCCGCTCCCCTGGGGTTCATACACGTTTTCTCTCCAGTCCCTGCATTCTGTAACAACCTGTGACAGCTATCAAGTTGTCTATATGCCCACTTGTTACATAGTCTTAGTTCAAAAGAATGATGCCAATTTTGGAAATGTTTCTACAATGTTAATGGTTGATATATCAGAACAGCAAACAGGTGCCCTTATAATAATAACCTGAAATGATCAGTATTTTTTTTGTTGTTGTAGAATAGCCATTCATTTTATAATGTATTATTTAATCTCTTCTATGCATCGTTCCTCTAGATCCATCAGCTCCCAGATCTTGCAGCGCTATCCAGTGCCAGTTTGGGGCAAATTGTGTGGTGGCTGATGGTATTGCCCATTGCGAGTGTCCTTCTCCCCTGTGTCCAGAATCTAACATGACTAAGGTAAGAGTGTAAGACTCTGTGATGTGTGGTATTACAGTGCTCCTGTTACCTACAGTACACACAGAGGAGGCAGCCATTTATCAGACTGAAGTGATAGTCGTGATTACAGCCATTCAAGTCACTAGAAGCTGGTGACATCATTGATGTGCACAGTGGACATTGTTATGCCTAACTGACAGGCTGCAGTGTTATGCATATTGATTTAGCCCATAAAGTGACTTCCTACTCTGTGTATAGGTAATGGACATATGTCAGTATTTTACTTTCGCAGCAAGTTTTTCATTTTCATTGTAAGTTTTTTCATTGCGTTATTTGCTTACCAAGTGCAAAAGTGTCCATGTGCCAAACCCACAATAGCCAATTAAATATTTTAAAATTTTCCAATACTACTAGTGAAATGACCATTGTTTCCCGTTGCTTCCATACACTCTGAGCCCCTAGATTTAGAAGGCTATAAGTGTTTCTGAACCCACGCAGGCACTCTAGGAAACAGAAAGATTCCATGGACATATTCTGACAAACAAGGACACACAAACCTGCATATAGAGGATGTTTCTTTGTGAATATGGCGTGATCAGCCACCTGATGCGCCGTACGTCACGCTCTGTCTTGATCGTCTCTAGGAAAATGTACACACTCTGGATGCGTCACTCAATTATTACTTGATTTCCCTTGCTGGCCTTTGCACCTTCTGCACAGTTTTGCTATTTAATTTCCCCATTGCCACCTGTATCTGTATTTCAATGTATATTTTAATTTCTCATTAGCGCATTCTTCATTTTCTTAAATCATTATTTTATTTCTAATTACCTCTTCCACTTGCGTTAAAGGCACACTAATCTCATATGTATCAGCTTATGTATGTATGGATGTATCTAATAGAATTATATATACACACACACCGATCAGCCACAACATTACAACCACTGACAAGTAAAGAGGATAACATTGATTTTCTCGTTATAATGGCACCTGCCAAGGGGTGGGATATATTGGGCAGCAAGTGAACAGTCAGTTCTTGACGTTAATGTGTTGGAAACAGGAAAAATGGGCAACTGTAAGGATCTGAGCGACTTTGACAAGGGCCAAATTGTGATGGCTAGATGACTGGGTCAGAGCATCTCCAAAACGTCAGGTCATGTGGGGTGTTACCAGTATGCAGGGGTTAGTACCTACCAAACCTGGTCCAAGGATGGACAACTGGTGAACTGGCTACAGGGTCATGGGAGCCCACTGTTCATTGGTATGTGTGGGGAGCGAATGCTAGCCCATCTGGTCCAATCCCACTGAAGAGCTAATGCAGTACAAATTGTTGAAAAAGTTAATGCTGGCTGTGATAGAAAAGTGTCAGAACACACTGTGCATAACAGCTCGCTGCGTATAGGGCTTTATAGCCGCAGACCGCTCAGCGTTCATGTTGGCCTCTGTCCACAATGGGCATGTGAGCACTAGAACTGGACCATGGAGCAATAGAAGAAGGTGGCCTCCTCTGATGAATCACATTTTCTTTTACATCATGTGGACGGCCGTGTGTGTGTCATTTACCCGCGGACGGGATGACACCAGGATGCAGTATGGGAAGAAGGCAAGCTGGCAGAGGCAGTATGATGATCTGGGCAATGTTCTGCTGGGAAACCTTGGGTCCTGGCATTTATGTGGATGTTACTTTGCTTATAGCAAATAACCCATTTGAAGCACCACCATTTGCTAAAACTGTCCACGTCGCCACTACATCTACACCATATGGGTTGCATACTACAGATAGGAGTACTTTATTTTCCTATGGGGGAGAAAGGATGGGCAGGGGAGAAGGATGGCAGTGGAGTGGGGGAGGGAGCAGGAAGGACCAATCGAGGAAGAACCACAACTTTCTGTTTGCTGTGTGTAAATAAAGTCACTAAGGCTCATCTACAGTGGTCACATTACAGATGCTCTTCTGTGAAGTCAGGTGTCTGCTATCTTAGAACGTGTGCTCTAACAGTTATCTGCATGAGCCGGCCACAATGCTGCGTCTGTGGGAGCGCAGAGATTTGCAGATAGCAGGAGGTGATCGTGACGTGCTAATTACAGATCAGGCAGACGCAAACACCTAGATTTGCATTGAAGTGAAGTTTTCAGTTTGCGGGACAGGATTATAAAAAGGAGCTGATGATTCATTTAAGACATAAATCTAAACCAAGTAGCCTCATTAACATCTCAATTTATTTAAGGGGTGGTCCTAAATTGGAAGTAGATTGAACTTCAGTGTGAGATTTTTACTGTCTCCAAGCACATTTTCTGGAGTGTTCACAAACCCGCTAAACATCCCCCTCCCCAATAATACAAGCAGACCGTATCTTCACACTTGCTTTTCTGCACACAGCACAAATACAGAGAGAAAAAATGAGTGACATATTTGTGCACGGCTATACGGCATGATGTCCTGGCAGGCAGGATCCTGGCATCTTACTGACTTCTAGGTAATCAGCCAATGAGATTGAAGCTTTTGTGGCTTGAATCTGATGAAACAACAATGTGCCAGATACAGCTGCTTTCTACCATTTAAACATCTGTGATGCTATCTGACACCTTTACTTACATCTTGTTCATTTCCTGGCAGAAAATGCTTGTATGCTTTTCATATACAGTAACAGCCTCCATTGTTTGGTCTTAGGTCTGTGGCTCTGATGGAGTGACCTACGGAGACTGGTGTCAGTTAAAAATTATTGCTTGCAGACAAGGTCGGACCATCGCAGTAAAGCACACCGGACCCTGCCAAGGTATAGTGTATCAGTGACATTTTTCCTGTTGACTAATGTTTGTTGTTCCTGGGATTCTTAAGCACCGCATCACAATGAATAAATGTCTGTATTCAAGGTTGTTTTTAGTGATTAAGTTACTCCAGGCAAATCAGGAAAAAGACACCTTGTTGCAAAACATTTAGGGCCTGATTCAGTTGGATGCAAAATGAGCGCAAGTTCCGGTTAATGTAATAAATGTACACAGCTGTGGAGTATCTTTGCCTGTATTTAGATCTGAATGAATCTTAGGATGGGTTGCCTTTGTGTATGGGTGGAGGTACTCCACAATTACAGTCAGAGACACACTAAGTCGAAGGTTTTACACATATGAAAATAAACGGGGAGTTTTAGAACTGTCCCGAATAAATAACCGGTTTTCTAATAGCTGGAAAAAACAAGAGAAAAATAATTTAGAAAGTTTGCATTGTGTTACAAAATTCTGTCTGCAAAGTGCATGGCAGCAGTGTGAGCATACACAATGTCATAAGCCCAGCACAACATAGGTATCTTGTAATTAGCAATTGCGGTTATTCATTTTGCTAGCAAACTACACGCATGCGCGATTCCACTTACACTACCCCACCAGGTAATAGTGTCTTGGTCATCATTATCATCCTGGATTCACACCTGCCCTGTAAAAGTTGATTCTTTTCTGGGAAAATTGGGACACATGAAAATCATATGAAAGAACCTGTACAAATATATACTATTCCATGGTGATGCCCATTCCTACAACACCTCGGTGTAGGATAGGAAAGGGGCACACCGATGTTTATTATACCTACACTGTAGTAAGTACTGGTGTTGGGAATACTGGGTTAGTGGATTCCAATGAGCGCACACAAACAGTCTCTGGGAAAATGGGGATCTATACTGTTAAGTGCAGAAAGTGAGTCTGGGGACTCCAGCAATAACAAGTTCAGGAATAGTCAGGTTTCCAGAAGCAGAGAGGTAGTCATCAGAGATCCAGGGGTCAAGAACCAGAGAGGGAGTCATCAGAGCCAGGGGTCAGGATCCATAGAAGTATTCATCAGAGAGCCAGGGTAAGGATCCAGAGAGGGAGTCATGAGAGAGCCAGGGGTCAGGATCCATAGAGGTAGTCATCAGAGAACCAGGGGTCAGGATCCATAGAGGTAGTCATCAGAGCCAGGGGTCAGGATCCAAAGAGGTAGTCATCAGAGAGCCAGGGTGAGAATACAGAGAGGGAGTCATCAGAGAGCCAGGGGTCAGGATCCATAGAGGTAGTCATCAGAGAGCCAGGGGTCAGGATCCATAGAGGTAGTCATCAGAGAGCCAGGGGTCAGGATCCATAGAGGTAGTCATCCAAGAGCTAGGAGTCAGGAGCTAGAGGGAAAGTCAGTGGTCAGAACACAGGAAGGAGGTAACAGAATCCGAAAAAGAGACATGCTCAATAAACTGGCAGTTTGCTGATGCTCAGCCTGCCTTTTTATAGGGGGAGTTTGTCACATATTACTAATGTCTAAGAATGGAAATCATATGCGTCATAAGTAGATGCAGAATGTGTCCATTTCCTGTACATATCATATACTATGGAAAAACTCTGCATCAGCGGAGCAGCCGTACTGTGTTAGAAAACAGACGTGATCTCAAATGATGACCCCTTGTGCAGTATGTGAGGTTTTCATGGCATATGAGACTCCCGAGCATGCAGCAGGGCAGGTCAGGGACTGTGCTAACATAAGACCTGACACTTCTTGTCTTTGATATGTGAAATACAATTTATTGATGCCTGCCACTATCAGACATGAAGGAGGAGAGGCAACCCAAATCTGCCTCCCCAGCCAATGACCACCCCTGGAACACCAGAGATAATCATGAACATAATATATTATTGGCTTCTCCTGCTCTTTTTTTCTCCCTTATTTTCTGCACTGAAGTGACCGAAAGGTGAGGAAGATCCACAGTTCTGCTAATCACAGGGCTAGATGTGACATTTCCCTCTTCCCTAGCAAACACTGCATAGAGATAAATGCACTTCAAAAACTATAGAAGGAAATGTCAAATACTATATAAAGACCTATAATGGGAACAAGTATATAATATTAAAGGGATTCTCCAGTTAAAAGAAAAATCTCTATAATGGTAAATGTGCTCTTGAACGATAAAGCCCATATTAATTCCTTATACCAGATTGTAGATAAATGCTGCTTATGGTAGTTACACATTACTCCAATTTTTAGCAAATTATGCTGTCTAAGTTTGCAGCCTTAGCACTGCTTTCATTGCTAAACCCCATTGATTTTGCAACATTATGTAAATGTAAAATTTCTGGAATATATATGTGAATATAGAATCTTGGTGCTGATAACAATCACTCTTCCCCTGTCTCTCCTCTCTAGAATCCATCACTATTGCTAATCTTCAGACTCTGGCTCCTACTGGGACCCCAGCTCCACCCATGGGTCGGTCTCTTCCTACACCAGTAACTACAAGTCCCTGGAAAAAAACTTTCCCCTTGGTTATGGAGACTGAAAGACCTCGCCAACGTTACACCAGCACCGCTAGGCCGGTTACCCAGACACACAGCGTGCGCACATCCACAGTAAGACCGGGGGTTACAGTACCCACGGTGCGGCCCACTACAGCTCATGCATACGATGAATCAGGAAGCGGAAGTGGAGACGAGGAGCTGGAATCAAGTGGAGATCAGGAACTAAGTGGAACTGAGCCAGCAAGTATGTGTTCTGCTTCCTGGTCATTGCTCTACCTTCCCAAGGGATATTATTGTACCTAGGTCTTAAATAATGTATTTTCCCTTAGCAAGGCCTTTAAATACCTTTATTTACACATACCTTCATACATTTTCTAATTAGACTTTGAGCTGGATCAGGCCATTCCCCTTTGATCCTCGCAGGTTATACCAATAATTTGTTTGGGCTTGCTCACAATATACCGTCACCAAGCCCTCCAAATCATTATGCTACTCTTTTTATTTTGCAAGATTGTGTGGTCTCATGGGCCCAGGGCTATATTATTTATCTTTATTGTGACCTAAAGTTTATTTTGCTTTGACAGTAACACCTTTTCCCAAATTTGTGCTCTCATCTCCTTTTGTGTTTTCCGAAATACCTCTGCTTTCACTAGGATCAGTTTACTGCCCAGTGTTGAGTCCTACAAGTTCTCAGCTATTACTAAATGTCTTCTGCTTTTCTACCACAGAGGACAAATTTGATGGAGGAGATGAGCAACAACAGGAAGAAGGTGAGAGAAGAGACTTAGAGGCTACACCTGTCATGGAGAGAGCCAGCTGCTACAACACGCCCCTAGGATGCTGCTCAGATGGGAAGACGCCAGCTATTGATTCTGATGGCACAAACTGCCCGAGTATGTGATTGCTTGTCATGATAGTCTTGTATCTGTTGCTGTTATTCTTCTTGTTTGGCAGGAGATACTGATAAGAACACTGTCTTTAAAAAACATTCGGAGGAAAATATTTTCCATTATCACCAATGGCTACAGCTTCTGAGATCTCTAACAGACTCTATGAATTAATAATATAGACTGCTAGCAGCACAGGTTTCCTGGGACCCCCGAGATCCTATGATTAGATTAGCGGTTCACACTTCTATTGTACCACCAGATAACCCAAAGCGGTACCCTGAGAAAAGTCAGAATTCATAACTCGAAAATTACTTAATTAGTTTGTACAATCCAGGGTTTGTTTTTCAAGTGCAAGATCACTTTCATTTTTCGATGTCTTAGATTCTTTTGTATTTATCAGTTTAGTCTTTTTTTTTTTTTTTTTTGAAACGCCTCTGTTACTGGCAGCTTCCACACACGCCAATCTCATGATTTCCGTATGTTATCCCTTTCCATGATGGAGCAGGAAACAGGTTTACACCTAGTAAACACTTCCAGGTCACGCCCCTGCATTGCTAAGGGATACTCATGTTTGTAGCGGCATGACCTGGAAATGTTTGTCTGCATTTGGTGTACATAGAATGCCATGCAGTGCCAGAGATGATTAGATTGGAATGTGAGTCACTGTTCCCTTGTATCTTTCTGCAGGTATTACTGTTTAACCTGTCTTACCTATGTCTTCCTGTTAACTGCCTAATTTGTGTTTTTTGTTGCCCAGCTAGTAAAGGCTTCGCGTTAAGCCGCTTCTCTTGGGGAGTTACCTGGTAAAGTTCTGCCACCTGATGACACCATATACACATCCCCACTCTGACTCGATTACTAACCCTCCATAGTTCAGTCCTGTGTCATGCTACTAACCCCTGACTCTGCCCATACTACCACTCACCTGCCAGGGGGGGGCTAGGGAAGAGCAATAGGCAGATTTACTCTTGCCCTTGTGCTAGCAGTGTTACCAGCTGACTTACATTTCTATCCCTCTATTCTTTCCTCAGAAACGAAAACATTCGAAGGTGTTCTCATCATAGAGGAGCTGGAGGGTCAGGAGGTGTTTTATACCCCAGAGATGTCAGACTACAAGTCCGAGTTGTTTGGCGAGACAGCCAGAAGCATTGAGAACGCAGTGAGTGATCGCTGGGAGGGAGATCCAGACCTGATTGTTGTGGCGCCTTATACATAATCAATGATGATGGTGATAGAGAGATAACAAGGGGGGCAGCAGGACGGATGCCCCTGGCCACTTTTATCTTCCCAGACTTGGCTTTCTTAACTTTTGGACGTAGTTATTCTGTTTATAGCACATTTGTGGTTGTGTTTGGCTTTGCCCTGAATGTCATTGGCCCATATATAGTCAGTCATATTGCAGGGATAAAAACACAGCTCCAGGAAAGAGTTTAGTCATACCCAGGAGTGTGCAGCAGACTTACTATTCTAGCTAGTTACCTCTGCTTTCCTGCCTGTTATGTCCTATTACTGTAAGCATGTATGTGGTGTCGTGCCAGTTACCTCTGCAAATCACCCTGGCAAAAACATGACAGGCCTCCCGTTTTTACAATTGGAATGATATTAATATGGAAAAAAATTCTGACAAGGCAGGGAGGCACATCAAAACTAAAATGTCTAATACCTGAGGACAATAGCTTGCACTCTACTGGAAAACAAAGGCACTTACATTATAAAGCATCTCCTATTAAGGTATAGGAATTACCGTACTTTCCAAGTAAGAATTCCCAAACCAAGCGCGGATTCTGCCCAGCCACATCCTGTTCTGCAGTGGCTTTGCCATCAAACTATTACATGACACCCTTTGCCTTAGGGAAATCAGGGCTGTCTCATGAAACAAGAGATAATTTGGGATAGGGAGGTTACATAAATACTGTTCATTAGGTCCATATATTTGCTATTTTATAGGTTTGTTCAGCTTCTACTTTAGTTTAATAGCTCCTTAATCTGGATGTTTCCCACTTCCTTCTAATGAGATTTTCTCCTCTCAAATCAACTCTTCTGATCTTTTCCCACTGTGGAAATGGCCCACCAGCAGATCACGTATCTCCACAATATTATTTTTTCAGACCCCAATCTACCCATCCATTTCCTTTCCAATGTGTCATTTTTCTTGGTACGATGTGTAAGTTTTTATGGGTACCGTAAGTCACTTACTCCAACAGATGTCTTCCCCGTTGTGTATGTTGTCAACTAGTGTCATTTGTAGTGTTTGTGGCTGTTTACTACTTTAGGTTGTGTTTTATGTTTATATGTCTTTGAATGACCACAAGATATGTGGGTGGGTATGAAACAAAGAAGGTTATCTGTCAACAGCTATCTGCAAGTGTCACCCTTACGACACATGAAATGTTGGCAGGTACACAATACATGTAGTTTTCTTCAGGTGACAGGAGGATTGGTATATTGACAATAAAAATGATTCCCGTTATTCAGAGCCTTCTCTTGCATATCTAAACATTCATTGACAAATATGGACCCAAAGGTAGTGGTGGTAGCAGGGCATATACTATTGGGTATAATATTGCTATTGTTGGGCATATTAATGTGCATATAACTGAGGATATAACTTGGGATGACTAATAGTGCTGTGCACGTTACTGCTTTAATTCTGATTAAATATATTTGTTTGGCTTAATATTTTCATTGGACGTTTTACAATGTATTTCTTGAATTTAAATTTGGCAAATGACAGCGCATATTTAAGATTTAATGTAATGTACACAGTTTTACATGTGTTTGGGGTGGATAGGGTATGTTACATTAATTTGGGTACTTTATTTTAATTTAGGGGGTTTCACGTTAACTTGGAGCACTTTACTTATAAAATGAATAAATAGCAGTATTCATAATAGGGCCCATACGCACAGGGCACAGGCAGGAGAAGGGGAGATATCTATAATGCCCCACTGTGTTATGCTTATGGAGACAGTGAGGACATTACACAGTGACAGGTAGATGTTCTAACATGTTCATTAGAAACTCTTTTCTCAGGTCATGTTTACAGGGAAAAGGGCAACAGCTTTGGATACATTATGAACCAAAAATAACAATCTCTCTGCTCACAACCATGGCAGATTGCAAAGGGCATAATTTAATTAACACCTTGTTAAACTGGAAAGTGGTGAATGTAGAGAAAGGGGAAATAGTTCTGCTTTTGACATTTCAAACTAAAGTTCATGTTTTTTTTTCTCTTTCTTTGTTCTGTACCTCCAATCTCAATTGACTTTATTAATAATCTCTTTTTAACACATCCCATACATTTATATAACTAGTAATTATTAGTGCCTCCTTTATATAACTAGTTAATAATTGCACCTTCTTTATATAAACAATAAATAATAATAAATGCCCTCCTGAAATCATCTTCTTGTTTTGTTCCGACGTAATCCATCCATACAGTCACGACTTTTATCTCAAGTATCTTCATTTCTGATAAGCTTCTGAAATGTTTATGTATATATTTGTATGAATGTTAGTTGTAGCTCTCTTATATAAGGCATCCTGAATTTTAGGGCTTTTGGTCATTAAAACATGCTTGTATGTTTGCAGAGTACCAATAAATAGGTTATCTTTAGATTAGTTTTACGGACATCAGACTGAGCTCAGCACGGCTGAAGAACTGCTAGATACTACTGAGGATGCGATAAGGGATTTGAGGCTGTGTGGTCACTGAAGTGTTTGAGATAATATTTTAGAATCCATTCTATGAAGCACAAACCAAAATATAGAGATCAAACCTTGTTTTCAGACATATCTCCTATTTGCTGGCTTTATTTTTATATTTATCTTTATTTGCTGTTTGTGTTTTTTGTTTTACTTTGTTTTTCAAAATCAAGTCTTTTGGTAAGCCCATGAATACTTGATGTAGCTATGTGCATTGCACCAGCTGTATACTTAAATGGTAATATTGCAGTCCATCTTTACCTGCTAACAGCGTGTATTGCAAGAGCTACATGACGGGATGGGTTGAGAGCTCCCCCTGCTGGCTGAGCGCTGGACTGAAAGCTAGCTTAGCTCGTCAATAATAATATTCTTTAATTGGAACTGACACGTTTATTATTATTATTCATTATATATTTTTTTTTTTATAAAGCACTGGCATATCCCACCGCTCTGTATAGAGAACAGTTATGTATGAATACTAGCACAGTAGGTATCAGTTTGTGAAAAGGATACCATTCTAGGTTTTTTTTGTTGTTTCTGTTACTGAATAGCTGTTGTTGTTCATATTATTGTGCATTTCGATGTCTACAAATGCATTCAATCTGGGATTTTTAAACATGAGCCTACGACAAAACAGGAAGTCGTTGTTTTTTTTCAAGCGATACGTGTAAATGCTTCTTAACTGTATCTCATTGCGTTTACAGTGCACTCCCATTGATAAATGGAAGCTGTCATCTGCTGTGCTGTGTTTTAAATTTGTGTAAGCTAGATGCACATAACAATGCAAAAGAGTATAGTCTCATTTGGTATAATGATTTTTATATTCCTATCCATATACATGTGGTTAACTTGCATTAAAAACGGCTCTTAAAAAAAGAAAAATTTTAGCGTCAGTGTGTAAGGTTACTTACAGAGTCATACTAGCCTACTCTTCCGGCATGTCCGAGAGACTCGCGAATTTAGGGGAGCCCACCCAGTAAAGTAGGCCATGCTACCGGATACCACTCTGCATCGTCATGGCACCCTCCCCCCTGCTGCTTGTGCCTTGGACCTCCCTGACTGTCTCCGAAGAGAGTGAAGGAAATATGGCACAAGCACCTGCGCCAAAGATAGCAAAGCAAAGGATAGCGCCATATTTCAGATAGGGAGTGGCCCGCAAAAATCTTTAAAATGCCCACGCCAACTGGTCATCTGGTTGTTAGCTTATCAATTGAGACAACTGACCTCAGCATATTGTTCTTTAGTTTATACTGATTTCCATCACCCTGCAAGAGACTATAATAGGTGACTACTACTGCTACAAGATAAAACTGCCCACATATGGCAGATCAGGTATCTCATTCATTCCTGACCTCCTGTCTGGGATGATTGAATTATTTAAATAAAGTTAAGTAATCTAATGGATAAATAATATTCAATGACTACCCAAGTTTCTTAATACCCAAGGAAAGAGTATTAATCTCCTTACATTAATCATATAATATCACATAGTCTCACGTAAGAAATATTATAAAACTGTCATAGGGTGCGCACAGATTTAAATGATTTCCTGATACTTCTATCGCTGCATCTAGTGAAAACTCAGAGACACACTGTTATAGCCATTCTTAATCTCTGTCCTTTCCACTTTCTCTTTCTTCATTTCCAGCCGCTGCTTTTCTCATTTTATCCTTAGTCCTGAGAGATTCCTTAATCTTTGCTTGCCACAGCCACAGTGAGTGGAAATATCGGATGTTATCAGCTCAGGGTCTATCCAGGAGGAATTAGTTTCAGACTTGTTTTCCAAGGTGGTAGTTTCTAAGCTAGAAAGGTGGAGATGAAGCTGGAGATACTGTTTACCTTTTTACAGGCTGCATTCACCACAGCGGAGAGAATGGGAAATGATCAGTCGCTGTTACCCCATCTACACTAGATATATGCCCAACATTATGGAATATGAGACTCATAAGGACATATCTGCCCTTATCACCTGCTTAGTAAATTCTAACCAATTCTATATTTCTGTCAGGGTTACATTGACCAAGCAAAGACTGGATGTGAGGTTTACCTCTGGGTAGAGTCTAAAATGTGTTATTTCTAGGAAACTGGTTACTCTGAATTAGTATTTTAGGCTATATATAGTGTGAGAAAGGAAGTGGTTTGTGGTTTGCCATTGGCTTCTAAGAGAGGAGACAGGTATATAGCTGGCAATCTGCAGAGAGAGACTGCAAACTGAATTACATATTTGTACAGTAGTGCACCCAAGTTAAAGAGATACAGGCGAAGGACATATGTGTGACAAAATAATAGTAAAAAGTCTAATTTAACTTATATATTTTTAAGTGGTTTAAAACATCTGTTTCCACAGCTAGCAGCCAGCTGAAAGGGTGTGTTTGCAATTAAACAGAGCACCTGTAAATGATTCCTTTGTAAAGGCAAGGTGGGAGTGTCATCTGTCCATCAAGTTAGGGCTGTGGGAGGAGTGTCTTTGTCTTTTATGCAATGTGACTAACGCCAGACAGTGGCCGGTGCCTAGGGAGCTGGTCTCTGTTATTTTAGCATCAAGGTCACAAGAAAAGTGTGTGTAATATTTATGTTATGAATTACTTTGCCACTCTAACAATAAAAAGCAAAGTAAAAGCAAGAAGGTGTTTGTATGTGCATCACCCGAAGTGTGCCTGTGTCACAATAGGTATGCCGAAATGTAAATTATGCTACTTGAATTTTTCTGATGGTAAGAAAATAAAAAAAAATGTTCCTTTGTAGTTTTGTAAAACTAGTCTTTATATAGTTACTATAGCCATCTTAGTGGGACAGTCCTGATTATAAATTATACAGTGATTGTGGACATAGTAAATTGAAGGCAGGTCGGGGGCCTGGCCATTTTTACTCCATTAATGGAGGGTTACTGGTTCTTGGATCCCATTAGTAACAGTGTGTTTTTGTGTTGTAACACAGAAAAGAGTTTCCTATTAGATCTGCAGGAATTGTCCTATAGTCCTTTATGCTGATTACTATTTAGTCTCCACGGAAATCACCATTATAGGAGCATTAATGAATATGAAATACCCTCATTAAGATAGTGTTTCACTAGTTTGGTCCTCTTGATAATTTAATTTGAAAGCAGATCTCCTGTTTCTACCAAGTGATTGACTTAAAGGGCATTTGGCATCTGAAAACGACGAAAGTGTCATGTTTCTATGTAACCCTGATTCTGGGCTCCTCTCAAATAATGTGATTTTATCGCCACATGTAAATGACCTTAACATTCATGAATCTGCAAGAACACAATGCCTGTGCCATTTATTTTAGTTAGGCTAGATTTTTTATTTTTTGCAGATTCCTCTTTTATGTATATCCAAATCCATTTATTGTACATAAAAGTCATTGGGATGGATGGCATGCGAGGCAGCCAAGTCTGTTGAGCAGACGGCTTCTGAGGGACACACTAGGGTCTGTTCTCATACACTGCGGCTCTCAGCAGCCAGAGATTCCAATTGTGGATGAAATGCCTGGTGCATTTCTAAAAAGAAGAACAGGAGGCGAACTAATAACTATTGTGATATTAGGACATTCCACTAATCTCAAAGGAAAGTGATTAATGTTCCGTATGTTTAGTCCAAACTAAACTTCATCATTTTATGATAGTCAGTTTAAAGTGAACTGGTCATCTCTACACAATGGAGGCAGCTATTTAGTAGGCTTAATAAATATTCATCAGAATGTAGCTTATCAGTTCAATAGGAAATCATAGCCCCAACTGTATTGTTGTATTCTGTCCAGTGGCAGCCGCTACAGTGCCCAGCGGGGGATCTGGCACTCCCCCCAGGGCCCCCCTCTGTTCCCAGGGGTCCGTTTCTGAGCATGTGGGAGACCAGACCAGCATACACTCAGTTGAGGAGGCATCTCTTGAACCCACCCCCATAGTTTTTGGCATCCATTGATACAATGTTTCGCACCTATTTCTGTCTCTGGCAGGGGGCAGGCATTTTGATCTCCAATGAGGTACCCCGCTACTTAAAGAAACTGTTCATATATTTAATTTACAAAATTAAAGAATAGGGACCTCTATTTCCCTGTCTGGTTAAGCTTATTGTGATCTTCATCTGAAGTCAAAAAATATGTGCCATCTATACCTTGCTTATGTATTTTTTCTGATAAATATCTGTACTGTTGTGAACATCAAAGAATAATGGCAAGAAAAATGGCACATTCGTTAATGCCTGACTTATTTTGTGGGTATTTTTGCAATTTTCTCTGTGCCAAAGGAGAAAGAACTAAATTGTATTCAATTTCTGTCTTGTTCTCATAGCAGGAGGCAGTGAGCCTTTTATGGAAATTATACTAGCCTGTGAAAATGTCATACTTGTAATTCTGGTCTTTGTGTACAGGTCAGGGAAAGAACCTGTCTAAAATCAGGAATATTAAGTAAGATTCAGTATACCGGCTGTTCGTGAACTACCGTTCCCAGAATCCTCAGCTGCTGCTGGATATGCTATTAGTCCTGTATTTCACTTAGAGTACATTTATACATACCCTTCAGATATTGTCTTCCTGCTGTTCTCTGATAATGACACTTTTGTCTAATTGTCCGACAGTTGGATAATCTTCTCCGAAACTCAGACGTGAAGAGGGATTTCAGAAGCATTCGTGTCCGAGACCTGGGGCCGAGCAACTCTATCAGAGCCATCGTGGAAGCACATTTCGATCCAGGTTTGCTAATTCAGATGGACACATGAAATGTGCAGGGAGAGTAATTAGATTATGCCTGGTTTATTTTATTTAGAAGCACCTCAAGGCTGTGATTTGATTAGTTATAACAACCACCACTGTTTGCATTAGTCATACCATACATTCTCTCTCTCTCTGGTTTGGTGGTCAGCATATAGAATGAGGGGCAGGACCAGTTGTGCCCCAGAGATCCCCCCTCCCAGGCAACCTCAAGTATGACTGTTAGAATAGGCACACGGATATAGAAGGGGACACTGATATAGAAGGTAATTAACAACACACAGGGACTGTTTTTAATCATCCTCCAACATGTTTTAGTTTACCAGTTCTATAGAATAACTTAGTTACTTGAAAAGTAAAGTAGGGTAGTGTAATTTGTCTGTGTAAATGAATAGGGCTGTCCCACATTAGGAGATCTGTGTACATTAGGTTATCTAGTAATGTCTACTGCACTGATTTTCCTCAGGGAGCAGTTCCATCCCAAGTGCAGTATGTTGTGGGGTTGTGTTGGACAGCTGGTGCTCATGCATTAGGAAATTGAAAGAGCTCTCTAATGTATAATGCCAGCAGGATACGTTTGGGTTGCATTGTCTCATCTTTTGTGTTTTAGCTACCAGTCTGACTTCCCTTGATGTGCAGAAAGCATTACTGGCAAGGCTTAAGAGCTCCAAGAAGAAGGCAATCACTGTAAAGCAGCCCATTCAGGACAACGTGAAGTTCTTGGACTTCGGTGAGATCCCTGGTACATCTTCCTGTTTAATTTTCAACTCTAGAACCCTGTATCCCAGCGGGAATATTGCTCAATTGGATTTTTCTGCTTCTTGATGTAGACATGATATTTTGGTCCTGGCTCTAACAAATGAGTTCTTATAGAGGCATTAATCTCACTGAGGGGATGTTGGCTGGGGCGGGCTGGAATTCTTTCCAATGTAAAGGTCAAGCTATGGTGTGCCCAGGGACAAAATGAAAGGCAAATTGAGTTCAGGATACTGGCCATGTTAGCAGATTTACAGCAAATACAGCACTGCTATTGTATTCATGTATAAGACAAAATCACCAGAGAATAGTGTAAACTACTGAATGGGTAGTAAATACCTGTTCTGCTTTCATCCTTGCTATCTCCAGCCTTCTCTTGTGGCCCTCCAGCTGCTGCTCCCGATCTTATTAGAAAGGGGCAGCTGGCTTCTGCGTCATGTGACCTCCTCTGCACAGTGCAGTGAGGTCACATGGCATACCACTGTGCCCTCCCTCCTTCCTCTCTGTGGCCCCTTTGAATGCTGGAGGGCCGCTCCAGAAACTTCATGTTGCCCCTCACTGATTTAACTAGCCGGTGTTCAACTCTTACAACAATTTAAAGTATGCTATAAATCAGTTAAAAAAAAAAACTTCCCTACTTTTGGCTGACTCCCTCTGGGAGATCACTGAAGAGGGGTGTAGAGGGAGAGGGGTGGGGCTTCACGAATCATGGCAATTTGGCCCCACCCCCAGTGAGGTAATGCCAGTGTAAACAGACCCAAAGCAGACATTACGTCACTGGGGGCGGGGGCAAAATGCTGCGATTCGCGGAGCCCCGCACCCTCCACCCATACACAACTCCACGACAGCTCTGATGTGGGAGAAATGCCAGCTCTCCCGGGATTCAGGGAGACCTACCTGGAATTCGAAAGTCTCCCGGACATTCCGGGATATTTGGCATGTATGGTTAAAAATATTTGTAAAACATCTATTTGAAAGAATGACTTGAGGGACCTGTGCTTTGAGGCTTGGGCCTGGGTACCTGGTGCCTAGAAACATACCCAGGAAGAAAAGAGTAGTTCATTTCAAGCTAATGCATAAAATCTCAAATCTCCTAAACATTGAGCTGTTTTATTATTCCTACTTTTTGTGTAATGAACCGCTAGAGCCTTCGCTGCTAGAGATGGCTGCAAAGCAACATGTTGATGCTTTGAAACCAGGGAACGGGACTCACAGCTGCTATGAGATCAGCCCAGCTTCTCAATGAGCCATGCCTAGCTAAAGTAATATCTCTGCACAGGAACAAAATCATCATTACCACGCAGCGGGGGTAACTGTGCTTACCCACTTTATGGGGAAGGCAGAAAAGACTGCAGGTACATTGTAGAGTATTTGTCGCTGTGTGAGAAAATGCCATGCTGCAGTATCTGCAATGTTGTCTGCTAGCAGGCTAAATTCTGGAAGAGTTGGCTTACCAAGAGCCATTGCCAAACCATAGCTATGTCAATCTATTTATCGATGCAAGCTGAATCCAGATGGAGGGATGACTATGGTTTATTTTCCTGCTGGGTTTGTAGAATAGTATTGGTGAATGTTTGGTTATCTAACTGTGAATTTTTACTTAGACTGGGTACCGGCTCTGGTTGCAACCACCACCACGACAGCCGCAACTACCAGCACCATGGCAACTACCAGCACGGTAACCGCCACAATACCAGTTCTGGCTACAACAACCATTGCCACTACTCTGCCTCCCAGAAGACTGGCAACGGTCAGGACCACGCCTGTGCCACTCCTTCAACTCCCAGTCACCACAGTGAGAACAACCACAAGAAGGCCGGTCACCACCACCAAGAGGCCGATGACCACTGCCCCTGCTTCAAACAGGCGGAAACCATCTACCAAGAAACTACGACCCTGTGATTCACATCCGTGCATGCACGGCGGCACTTGTGAGGACGACGGCAAAGAGTTTACCTGCAGCTGTCCAGCTGGAAAGGGAGGAGCAGTGTGTGAGAAAAGTAAGGACAACGGTCTTCTGGGATAAGGTTCTGAGGAGTTTTGAGCTGTAGGGTTATTTATAAATAGTCTTTTCCTTATAAGTGTACGGATCACCTCTAAAGCTGGAGCAGCCGTTTTGTAGACTGATCCAGTATTGATGATTCAACGGAAACTAGACACTTAGGGGTATATTTACCAAGCGGCCGTTCTCCTGAACCGCCGCTTAATAAATATACCCCTTAGTGGTAGATTAATGAAACCTTTTAAAAAGAAAAATGGAGGTGTCTATAGCAACCAATCAGATTCTAGCAATCATTTTCTAGAATGTACTAGATAAACGATAGATAGAATCTGATTGGTTGCTGTTGGGCAACACCTGCACTTTTTCTTTTTAGCAGTTTACATAAACCTACCCCATGCCTCGGTGACTTACTAGTTCCTAGCAAATGTATTGGCTGCATATTGGTCCATCACCAGGGGAGGGCCAGGGGACAAGACCCGACATTTAAAAAAAAAAAAAAATGCAGGTGGCCCAGTCACCTAGTCCAAGGTAGCCCACTATGGGACCAGCCTTGGGGGCAGATGCTCCCCAGCCCAACCTGCCTCTGTCCAACACACAAAATAGCTGCCCTCAATGGGCCTGATTCATTAAGGAAAGAAAAGCAAAAAAAATTAGTAACTTTGCACCTTGGCAAAGCTATGTTGAATTGGAGGGGGAGGTAAATTTAAAATGTGATGGCAGATTTATAGTTGGGGTAAGACATGTCCTAGATCAGCTTTAAATTTCAGTGCACAAGTAAGCTATCAAGTATTGCTACATGACAAAACAGCCAGTATTTAACTTATGTGCAGAATGAAAAACTAATTTGCACCCCTTGCATTGTAACATGTTTTTGTCCAGGAGAAAACATTTATTTTCCTTAATGAATCAGGCCCAATGTGTTTAGGCCACAGATACAATATAAGCTTCTTTATATATTTTCTATTGTAACCCACAAAATAATCACATTAACAAAGGCTAATTCATCATCATCATCATCATCATCATCAACAACATTTATTTATATAGCGCCAGCAGATTCCGTAGCGCTTTACAATTGGGCACAAACAGTAATAAAACAATACTGGGTAATACATACATACAGAGAGGTAAGAGGGCCCTGCTCGCAAGCTTACAGTCTATGGGACAATGGTTTGATACACAAGGGTAAGTGCTACATCATATTGAATTTTTGTCCAGCTAGAATGCAAAGGTTACAAAGTATTTAGTGAGCTGTATGCTCAGTTACACAATTATGTTGGTCAAAGGGTTGTCTTGTGTTAGAGGGTGGTAATAGGGTAACCTAGGGAGATTAGGAGGGTGGTAGAGGAATACTATAAGCTTAAACTACAAATTTCGTTTTGAGTGGAATTAGGTTATCTGAAATAAAATATAAAATGTATATATAAAGTGATATGGATGTTAGGCTTGTGGTTTATTTCACTCCTGGTTTCTACAGTACCACAAACCTCATTAGAATTCTAAACCACTGTTGCTCTGAACCCCAAAACTAACACTTCCTGCTTTAAATGCCCTGAGGACTAACCACCTTGAAAACACCTTTAGGGTGTATTATTATAATTAACATGATTCTAGTGTGTCTGGCCAGGACGTCATTGTGCTGCATTTAATAAATAGCATTTAACTGTTTGGAGTAAGTATTGCTAAGGTATCTGTTACCATAAATGCACATCCAAAGAATAATCTATGTAGTCAAATACAACAAATGAGTAACACAGAAAAGGTAGAGATGTTTCCAACAGAAACCTGGCCCTTTAAAACAGTAGGGGTATATTCATTGCAGAAATGGCTATTTATTTTCCATCACTTAAGCCTTCCTTGTTACCGACAAGTGAAAACACAGGCAATAAAACATACTTGTATTCAAGTGAGAGTGGGGTCCCTGTCCCATAGGGCTTTAGTACGGCCAGGTAGGCCGCACAGGTGGTATGCCAGCCACCAGATGTGGGCAGCGGAGGCAGGTGTTGTTATAACTCTGTCCCAAGGGTACAAAAATTCCTAGCGACAGCTCTGAGAACACGTCACCCCAGCACAATTGTTGTAAAGATTTCATACTCTGCTTGTGCGGATTACAGTAAATCACCACACACACACACACATACACACATAAAACACATTAATTTATTATTATTCTTTTTGTAGATATTCAGTATTTTATCCCCGGATTTGGGGGTAAGTCTTACCTGGCGTTTAAGATGATGAAGGCCTATCACACCGTGCGCATCGCCATGGAGTTCCGTTCCTCTGAGCAGAACGGTCTCCTGCTGTACAATGGCCAGGTCCGAGGAAAGGATTTCATCTCGCTGGCAGTGGTGAATGGCTTTGTGGAGCTCAGGTAGACACATTTACCCTGCTGTTCCCAAGTGCTTTTTTCATGTTATTTCCAAGGCATTTCTAATGTTAATATACAATGGTGTACCTGTACTGTACATTCTATAGTGGTCTAGCTATACTGTACATTCTATAATGGTGTACCTGTACTGTACATTTTATAATGGTGTAGCTGTACTGTACATTCTATAATGGTGTAGCTGTACTGTACATTCTATAGTGGTGTACCTGTACTGTACATTCTATAGTGGTGTACCTGTACTGTACATTCTATAGTGGTGTACCTGTACTGTACGTTCTATAGTGGTGTATCTGTACTGTACGTTCTATAGTGGTGTAGCTGTACTGTACATTCTATAATGGTGTATCTGTACTGTACGTTCTATAGTGGTGTACCTGTACTGTACATTCTATAGTGGTGTATCTGTACTGTACGTTCTATAGTGGTGTAGCTGTACTGTACATTCTATAATGCTCTGGCTATATTGTACATTCTACAATGGTCTAACTATGTTGTATTTTCTACAATGGTGTACGGATACTGCACCTGTACTGTACATTATACAATGCTGTCTCTATACTATAGTTTCTTTTTTTTAAACTATACTGTACTGTACATTCTACAATGGTGTAACTTTACTGTGCATTCTACAGTACTGTACAGTTTATCACGGTGAAACTATAATGTGCATTTATTTATTTTTACCTTCATTATTCTTTTTAACTTTTACCCCTAGGTAACCAGCCACAAGTTGTTTTCTCTGCTTTACAAATCTGGACTTTCTCTATTTTTAATGACACACATAAGCCAATATATGTTGTGTGTTTTCAGATTTAATACTGGGTCTGGAACTGGAATAATCACCAGTAAAGTGCCAGTGGAGCCTGGCAAATGGCATCAGCTTGTGGTAAACCGCAACCGGCGTAGCGGTATGTTGTCGGTGGATGGAGAAACACATGTGAACGGGGAGAGTCCATCGGGTACAGACGGCCTGAACCTAGACACTGATCTGTTCATAGGAGGAGCTCCAGACGACCAGATGGCTGTGTATGTATAGCTGGGTGATGACTGGGATCACTTTATAGGACTCCGTTTTCTAGAAACAGATGCAGTGTATGCATGGGGTTGTGTCTATAACGGGACACGCAGAGGCTGCAAAATGTATGAAATAAATACAAAAATCATAATTTTCTTGCTGCAGTCTTATAGTATAGTGATGTATAGTGTACTTTACACTAATACACATGTTTATAGAGAGTTATATATGGTATGGGAGGGGTGGTATTTCAGTTGCTGCAGCAGACTGCCATGGTATGCACTGTAAGCATGATAGGAGTTACATTAATCAGACAGATGCTACAGAGGAAGGCTGCCTCTTCACATTATACTCTATAGATGATAGTCTTAGAGCCAATGTATGACATTATAAATAGAGCTGCTGTCCAGCGGGATAGCAATGAGCTCCAGCCTCTCCCCATCTGAGCGCCCTGAGCTATCACACTGACTAGAACAAATGAATTTGCAATAAGAGTTGTTTTGGGTGTCGGGATTGATGATGTCACAGTATGACAGCAGCAATCTTACCCATCGATGTACAGAATGTGAGAGCGGATGGAGTGATTGCTGATGAAATCCTCACCTCCCTCTATATACTTGGTGGCTGCAAGTAAAATGACTGCAGGCTATGAGGTTATTATTGTCCCAGATACATGAATAATACAGACTAGAGAAAGTTGGCACATGAGGAATGAGATGATGCACCCTGCTGCATGTCTATTTGGGGAGCCTATTTGAATTTCCAATATTGCTCTGCAATTCTCTTGGCTCTTTCTCAGTCTTCCCTTTATGTTATAACCCCTTGACTGCCAATGCTGAACTATAACACCGTGCACTGCAGATTGCTCTGCTAGGAAATAACTGGGTCTAGACAAATCATTGAACCTTGCTTCTTTGTATAGGGTGGCGGAGCGGACCTCTGTGTCCAGCGGCCTCAAGGGCTGCATTCGTCTTCTAGATGTCAACAATCAAGTGTACAACTTGCAGGAGGAAGGAGCGGATGTCTTTTACGGAAGTGGCGTTGGTGAATGTGGGAACAACCCATGCCAACCCAACCCTTGTCACAACGAGGCTGTGTGTCAGGTGAAAGAAGCGGAGATGTTCCACTGCCAGTGTCTACACGGTTACACAGGTGTGTCTTCCGGGACCGCTGCAAAACACGAAAACATATCTATTATATGTAAAATAAAAATAATACTGAGCAAGCTAGATGATAATGTTTCTAAATTGTAGCTGTAATGTCATTCTTTCATCACTGGTCTTTAGAACACAACTAGTTACAACATTTCAATTGAGACAAAGCTTTGATTTGCTTTATGCAAAATTGGTGGAATTAATTGTGTTGTATGAAGTAGGACAGGTGTATACAGTCCAGTGTCTGCACCTGTGGCCAACACCACATCACTTGACCAATGCATAGAGGTTGGAACAGAGTAGCAGTCCAAAAGGTGGACTCATTTTTTAAACACTAAGCAGGGAATTCAGTTGCCGGCGACATCTCACATGGACATTGCACCGCACACATTGCCGGCAGATACGGTAGAAATCTCTGCTCATTTTTATAGAGGTGCGCGAAAAATGAGCATAGATTTCTGTAAAAATTTCCGCCGCAAAGTGTCTCGCGGACGTTCGCGGATAATTGAATACCTCCCTAAATAATAAGTGCTGGGAGATCACATTGCACCATACAATGGGGCCTTATGTTAGTGTAACATACAGTGGAAGGCATTACAGCCTTTTATTTTTATCAAAGAAAATTAAGCAAAAGTTACTATTATAGACTGTGTGCCAATTTTCAGTTAATTACTATTGGAGCTTTACATGGAAACCAAGATGGAACTAGACATTTGAGGGCCCCAATGTAAAATTTTGGAAGGGCTCTCATGCCCATGAAGCAGAAAATGTGTCACCTCCAGCTTACAGAAGCTCCTTGGGTTGATCAGTCCTGTCCTGCTATTTAGTAACCAAGAGAAAGCCATCTAGATCTCACCACTTGATACACAATGCTCAACTTATCTCATGGCAGAAATGGTCCTGCAACCCATACATGGAAATACAAAAAGGAATTAGTCTGACTGGCCATCTACACACAAAACAGACACACACCACATCCTCAGATTATATACTGAATATTATATTCCAAATCAGTCATTGACATGTTTACCTTGTGTCCTATTTCCTGTGGTTTTAGGGCCTACCTGTGCTGATGAGCGGAACCCATGTGACCCCAACCCCTGTCATGTCTCCGCAACTTGTCTGGTGCTACCTGAAGGCGGAGCCAAGTGTGAATGCCCAATGGGCAGAGAGGGAGAATTCTGTGAAAAGGGTAAGTTACAAGTCACGGACGTGCTCACAACTTTTCATTTCAAACAGGTTTCATATCAGTATCATGAGTGGAGCCATTTTTGGTGTGGAGAAATATAGCTGTATTGTCTTTACGGAATTTGCCTGGCCCCTTTTAGTGGTTTGAGTTTATTTTCACTTGTTGGGCTCACATGGATAATTTAATTTAATTTTTATTGTTTTTTTTCCCCTCCTCAGTGAGCGACCAGGATCTGAATTTGCCGTTTTTGCCTCATTTTAATGGCTACTCTTACCTGGAACTGAAAGGACTCCAGACGTATGTCACTGACATAACGTAAGTGCCCTGTGTGGAGGGGAGAGCTTCTTGATATAACTTTTGTTACATTGTTGCAGCTTTGGACACTGGGTTCTACTGAGGTCTATGGCAGATAATAATAAATTTTATCATCATGTAAACTGAAGAGAAATTACCTGTATATAATACAAATGAAAAATTAAACCATACACATGAATGAAATAATGTGTCTTTCCATGTAGAGAAAAGGGGTTATGGAAACCATTTGGAATTCCAGTATTCATGATATAGTGCTGTCATCCTATCTGGTGCTTGTGCAAAATAATAAAATATCAGCAATATCATCATCATCATCACCATTTATTTATATGTTTTTGTTTGTTCGTGTACACAATAACTTAACAGAAACACTGTGCTATAGGAGCTTAGAACCCCAGAGGATTAGAATTAGAACCCAATGATTACAGGAATTCTAGAACACTAGAAATAAGAAAAGAACACAGTGATATGAAATCTCTCTTGCTCTCTCTCTTCCCCAGTACAGTATTTATTTCTATAATATATTCTGTGTTGTTCCCCAGTGACAAACTTGCCATGGAGGTAGTGTTCCTTACCAGCAGCCCCAACGGACTCCTCTTCTATAACGGGCAGAAAACTGACGGGAAGGGGGACTTTGTGTCGTTGGCCCTACACGACGGACATCTGGAATACAGATACGATCTAGGGAAAGGAGCAGCTGTCATTAAGTACGTTATAGAAGGTTTTGCATACCTGTATATTATGTCCCTGCTACAAAGACCCCGGAGACTATCAATTTTCTCTATTTTTCAGTAATACCTCTATCATTATTATTAATATGGGGGGTTGTATTTCAAGATTAAGAAACAAAGTTCAGAGCAGTAACCCTCCTGACTAACAATTACCTCTAGTAATGAGGCAAGCGAGAAACAAAAGTACAGCCAAAACAATTGCTACACACAATCATTTAAATTATTATAATCTAGTACTCATTAGCACAAAATTTCCAAAGAATGCGTGTAATAATAATTGGAGCGCTATGTCTGAAACGTTCCCTGCGCCTAATAATCTGACATTATGTTCAACATGCAAACAGTTCTTGAATGTAACAATTCAATCACCGTGAGAAGCCTGATTGACGTGGGAGGACCATACTGACAGTTTTTTCTCTTTTATACTCAACATTTTCTAAGGAACATGGTCATAAATACAATTTAATATGCAGACAGCATGTACATATTCTCGTTTGACAAGGTAACTCCAGGTGGGAGAGATTTTATGGACAATTTGAGGGCTGAAAGCAGAGGGGATGGGTTTGGAAGTTTTAGAGAAGAACAGGAGGAAAAAGTTAGTGAATGCGGCTTGACGTCATATCTGTGTCAGTCAGCCCCAATGCGTCTATTGCAGCGGTTCCCAAAGTTTGCGCCGCGGCACTGTCACAGGGGTGCAGTGGCCAAGAAAAAAAGTAAAAAAAAAACGTACCAATCCGGCGGCGCCCCGGTACCCAGCACCCTCCTCGCTTCTCACTGAATGTTGGTTGTGACATTATCACGTCCGACATATTCGGTGAGAAGGGACCGTAGAGAATAGGATTCTGGGTCCCAGGCACCGCCAGATTGGTAAGAAGACAGAATAAATAAGGCCAAGTATGGTAAGTAAAGAAATGGAGGGAAAATAGTGATAGGAAACAGCAATGGAGGGGCTAAAGGATGAAGGAGGGCACAGAGTGTGTGGATATGAAGGAGGGCACAGAGTGTGTGGATGAAGGAGGGCACAGAGTGTGTGGATATGAAGGAGGGCACAGAGTGTGTGGATATAAAGGAGGGCACAGAGTGTGTGGATGAAGGAGGGCACAGAGTGTGTGGATGAAGGAGGGCACAAAGTGTGTGGATGAAGAAGGGCACAGAGTGTGTGGATATGAAGGAGAGCACAGAGTGTGTGGATGAAGGGGGCACAGAGTGTGTGGAGGAAGGAGGGCACAAAGTGTGTGGATGAAGAAGGGCACAGAGTGTGTGGATATGAAGGAGAGCACAGAGTGTGTGGATGAAGGGGGCACAGAGTGTGTGGATGAAGGAGGGCACAGAGTGTGTGGATGAAGGAGGGCACAGAGTGTGTGGATATGAAGGAGGGCACAGAGTGTGTGGATGAAGGAGGGCACAAAGTGTGTGGATGAAGAAGGGCACAGAGTGTGTGGATATGAAGGAGAGCACAGAGTGTGTGGATGAAGGGGGCACAGAGTGTGTGGAGGAAGGAGGGCACAAAGTGTGTGGATGAAGAAGGGCACAGAGTGTGTGGATATGAAGGAGAGCACAGAGTGTGTGGATGAAGGGGGCACAGAGTGTGTGGATGAAGGAGGGCACAGAGTGTGTGGATGAAGGAGGGCACAGAGTGTGTGGATATGAAGGGGGCACAGAGTGTGTGGATATGAAGGAGGGCACAGAGTGTGTGGATGAAGGGGGCACAGAGTGTATGGATGAAGGAGGGCACAGAGTGTGTGGATGAAGGAGGGCACAGAGTGTGCGGATGAAGAAGAGGAGGGCACAGTGTGAGGATGAAAATGTAGCTGTAGCTGTAAATTATTATTTGACAGAAATATAATTGAAAAAAATACATAAAAAATATTCTTTTTCCTTGGATTTATGTGTATTATTTTTGCAAACAACTTACTAAGTATTCCTGTCCTGACCTAAATACTTATTACGTTATTTTGACCCAACTACTTATTAAAAGGGTCTGCTCTGTAATTATTTTGGAGGGGTGCCTTGAAAAAATTCTGAGACTCTAAGGGTACCGCGAACTGAAAAAGTTTGTGAGTCACTTATCTTTTGTGAATAAGCGTTACTAAATTCTGAGCGTTTTATGTGTTTGTTTTCGCTCACTGACAGTAGTGTTAACTTTATATATAATATTGTTATTATTCAAATCCCTTTTGTTCACAGCAGTTTATTAGAAATCGAGGGCTGTGTATTGTCGTTGTATAACGAGCTGACAAAAATAGAGCACAGCACAAACGATTTCCTTTAAAATGATTTTGCTATTTTAACATTTGATTCTTAGTTTTTCCCACTTTTTACCAAATCTTTAAAAAAAGGAAATATTAAGGTGTTGCCCATAGCAACCAATCAGATTCAGTCATTTATCTAGTACATTTGAGATCAATGAGGGTAGAGTCTGGCTGGTTGCTGTGGGCAACATCTCCACTTTTTCCTGCTTTACAGGGTTTGATAAATATACCCCAATAGATTTCATATGCACAATGATAATCACAGGAGCAGCTATAAATACCTCTTTGGAAGATATTTTTTTTTTTAACATAATATGAACAAGCTAAGTGGTCGGAGATGTTAAGTGAAGCAATATGGCTGCTCCATGCAGCTTTGTGATGTTTGAGAACAAAAATGAGAAAATGCCACCTATGATATATAATATATAAAATGTGCTTTTCTATCTGTGTGATAGTCTGCGATGGGTATGTGGATTACACCTTCAGCAATAGGGTTTATAGAATCATTTACTGCAGCAGACATGGAACCAAGTAGACCTTAGCTATTCCGATCTAGTCATTGTACGTGTATTCTGTATTCCAGGAGCAAGGAGAAAGTTCCCCTGAACACCTGGGTTAGTGTCACTCTGGAGCGCAGTGGGAGGAAGGGACTGATGCGTATCAATAACAAGGAGCAGGTCACAGGAGAGTCACCGGTAAGACCCGAGATAAGACCTGATTGAGGCAGACAGTAAATATTACATGCACGGAATATATGATTTGATACCACGGCATCTATGTCATAGAGCAGGGATGAGTGCTAACATATAAATAAGGGGGAATACTAAACATCATAACAACAGCTTCTGTATATGGTGAAACACATTTACCATGACCGAGAACAGATGAACGTGTAATTCTCTTAAAAATTAGTTACTTATTTTTATATGACATCTGATTTCCTTTATAAGCCATACGTGTTATACATTGCCCTTGGCTTACGCACAATTATATTTTTATCCATTTTATTTATTCAATTCAAGTAAAATGAAGAATAAATAATAATAAATAATTCTGTACACACTGTGTAGCAGTTCTGAAAACACAACAAACAGTACAAACATCGTACTGTGTAAAAGCAAAATAACCTTATAGACACATTTTCCACCATATAAGAAACCGGCTTTCAATGTACGCTTATATAACAAATGCAATGCTGATCTAACACATGCTGTAACTGCATCTGTCCTCTACACCAGAGATTCCCAGCCAGTGTGTCAAGACACGTTTATGTGTCACATCAGCAGTCTGGATGTGTTATATGGATCTAGGGATGAAATGTGAGAGATTTTCCAAATGTGCGAACAGGTGTTATTGGGATTTAAATGAATTACATAATGATTATTGCTAGTATCCGCTTTATTTGTATTTATCCTGATTGTAGAATGGTGCATTACAGTGTTTGAGATTTATTTTGTGTAGCGGAAAAAATGAAAAGTGTTAAGTTGCAAATTGAAGCTGGGAACCACTGCAAATTGGTAGACATCATATCTCTTGTGTACAGTGAAGTTCAGCAATGAGGTGGAAATGTTATAAAGTAAAAGAGGTTATTATGGGTTTTTTAAATGTATTTTTTAATATTTAGCTCTGGGTAGAATTAATGTTAAAATTAGGCGCATGAATTACTAGCGGGGGGGGGTATTCTCCAGATCTGGCCTCAAAATAGCTCTAACGGGCGCTGCTAAGGGTGGGCCTGGGTCACGCAGGGGGAGGTGTTGTTGTCACCTGTGTGTTCAGACAGGCGCCCAGTAGCAGCACAGATATAAGTAAATTAAAATATGAATAAATAAAACTGTTCGGCTATGATACCAAAATCATGAAACTGTAGAAATAAAACTACATTATTGCTGTATATTTTATATGCCTGACATGATACTCGTTCTGTTTCGAGTTTATTATAATTTTTATTGTAATTGTCAGTATTACAAATAAGTTATTGTGCCGTTATATGGCTTTCTTTTTATGATCTAGGTGGCACTGTTTCTTTTGCAGTGTATAGAGGCTTTAAACTCTTATTTATCTAAAATATATTTTTTCAGGGACTATTTATATTTATAAGCTTAATCTGGATAGAAAGTAGGTCCTCTGCACACCATGACAATGTCCATTTAAGGACAAATAGGAGCCACCCATAAATATTATTGCTGACTCACAATTCATTGTACATGCATCAAGTTACAGTTAGACCCTGGCAGGTAGTTTGGCATTGTGAGCAGCTGCTGGTATCACTCTCCTAATTAAAGAATTTAGTAATGAGATGTGATGTATTACCTTTATAAGAAAGTGTCTGAATACAGAAGCATAATATTTATTTCTAGGGACAGTGCCAGACAGGCGCTTTAGAAGGTGGCATTGTACTGACTACTGCCCAACAAAGTGATGATACGCTTGGTCTATCTCCTAGTATACGGTGATAGTTATATTATTCATGCCCAGCAGTCCTCATATACCAAATGACCACTAACTTGTGTTTACATTTTAAAGTATATGTCACTGGATTAAATAAAAAAATCAGTATATTGTCATGAGATGGAGAAATCTTACAAGTTTCTGTGTTATATCCTCGGACGTCCACTCACCTATGGAGTAGGCACTATGAAATTATATAGGAAGAGGATAGCATGAAAATAAGACTCCAGTCACTGTGGAATAATGAGGCATTTTCTTGGAAGATAATTTGCATATGTTTAGATTCACAGGGGTGTATTTACTAAACTGCAGGTTTGAAAAAGTGGAGATGTTGCCTATAGCAACCAATCAGATTCTAGCTGTCATTTTGTAGAATGTACTAAATAAATGATAACTAGAATCGGATTAGTTGCTGTAGGCAACTTCTCCACTTTTTCAAACCCGCAGTTTAGTAGATATACCCCACAATGATTTGACGAAGAAGAAAAAAACACAATCATATAATGATTTTGATGTTCGGTCTTCCCAGATTGCTGGTTAAACATACATATTACATTTAAAGTTTTGCCCCTTGAGGATTTTGCTCTGACTGTGGTGGCTATTTATGAAACTGGAACACAGGAATGTATACACTGTAACCATAGCCACTAATTGGAGTCTGTCATTTTCCTAGTGCAGTTTAGAAAATGTATCGGTTACAGCATCGTGCACCGTGTTCTGTGCACCAGTTTGTATCACTGTCCTGCATTGTCTCTGTTTTTTAAAGATTAGCCATGTGCACAGTACAACTTCCCTTATTCTGTGTAACACGTCAGTATCAGTGCTCACTCTGGATCCTGTACTAAAAACTGAGTACATTTAAAATTCTGAACACTAGAAGTGTTTCAATAATTTCGCTGTCATCTCTTGCTATGGGCAGACACGTACCAATGGGTAAATGTATCAAGCTGAGAGTTTTCCGGTGGGTTTGAAAAGTAGAGATGTTGTCTATAGCAACCAATCAGATTCTAGCTGTCATTTTGTAGAATGTACTAAATAAATGATAGCTAGAATCTGATTGGTTTTTCAAACCTGCCGGGAAAACTCTCAGCTCGATACATTTACCCCCAATTCTTTTATTCATATATGAACTTTTCCAGTAAGTAGCAATGCCCTTGAAAATTCTATTTAAACATCAGTAACTATTCTACTATGTGATCCCACAAGATGGCTATTTAAAGTATTGTAATTACCAGATTTGACCACAAATTGACTACTATGTAGAAGAACTGTTAATAGGACATAATCAATAGCACTTTCCTTCTAGCCTAATTAAAATGAGAGAGTACATCAAAACCCAATCTTCTCCATTGTGTTGAGCCCACAAATCTGTATCACACTGACAAAGAGCTGATATTGTGTCACAACCTTCTACAGCTGTTGTCTCGTTGCGATGACAGCGATCTAGGGAGAGTAAGATGTTTCCATTGAAGGCATCCGAATGTTAAAAAAAAGAGCATTTTAATGGACTTAAAATCTTTTTAGAACTGAAAAAAAACAGAATAGCAAATAGTACTTGGCAGGAAGCCATACAATTAAGAGAGAAGCGTCTGTATTGTTTGTTTGAGTTAAGCAGTTGTCTCGGCTGCTAGCACGGACTGATGCTTTAATTGCCGCACAGTACTCTGTAGGGATTGGTGGTGCTCAGAGTATTTTTCTAAAGCTTGCTGAAAACTTTGAATTGTGGATGGATGACGTCAGCCGCCCTGCATGCCAAAGCTTTTACAATCCACTGATGACTTCTTTTCTCCCCCTTTTCCTCTTCTCTCTTCTCTCTGCTATTGTTGCACTCTCTGGATTTCAGAAATCCCGTAAGGTAAAGATAAGCACATGTATTTCATCCCATATCCCATGTGAACACTCCATTCCAGCCCTTCCGTTAATCACTCTTAGACTAGATTACGTATCCGCTTTGGTGTCTGTTTCTCTCTTTTCCTTTAATGTATTTTTATTTTTCAGTTTTTTTTCCTCGCACTGACTATAAACCTTTTTTTTTTTTCCAATAATTTCTAGCCATCCATCTCTGTAACTCTTGTGAGCATCAACTACTAATTAACATAGACATTTAATCATTGGGAGGGTTCATGGTGTGTATTATTAATCTATTGGGATCAGCTTGTTTGGCTGTTGTGGTGTTGTAGAGATTAACAAGTGAATTTCAGTGTTGCTTTTCACAATGGGTTGTGAAGGAGAAATATAAATCTATAAAAGTTATAGATGAGGCAATTATTCTGTTCTAGATCAAACTGAACATAGGTGGCTTGTATGGGAAAGGGACGTCAAACATTGGTAGATTTGCATTTAGTGCACACGTCCAGTTTCTACAAGTGCTGCAATCTACACTAGACCAGCAGAGGGTGCTATAGAAACACAGAAATCTATAGATGATTACTACCATTCTGTACTTCGGGTGAAATTGTATGTAAGTGCTTCAGAGGGTTTGCTTAAGTGTTGCAGGTGTGCATTATAAATACACTGAACTCTTGGTTTCTGTTTCATCCTGTAATATAGCAAGAACAGAGTGCCCTCTAGAATGCTGTTATTGTGTTGAATAGAAAGAGTCTAGTAGGGGAGTAGTTGAAGTGATGTGAAGGAGGATGTGTGGGTCTCAGGAATCCCAGGTCTAGTGTTATTACAGAGATATAGATGGTTAGTGGGTAGCAAATGTGGAAATATCCCCCATTGTCCTTTAGTTTCATGCACCGTCTGTAACATTTTTCTTGCCCTCTATCTACCAGGCACCACACACTGCTCTGAACCTGAAGGAGCGCCTCTATGTGGGTGGGTCACCAGACTTCAGCAAAATGGCTCGAGCAGCAGCCATATCTACCAGCTTTGAAGGGTCTATCCAGAAGGTAAGATGTCTATTGGACATACTGATGAGACTGTATTCTATGACCTTCTAGGACTGACACATGGCTCAAGCTATTAGTCATAGAGGCTATATAGGGTCACATGTCATTCACTTCACTCTGGTACCTTTTCCCTTAAGTCTAATAAAAAAACGTGTACATAAGCAGAATAGCTACATATGATATTTATTTCTTCCACAAATAAAATTATTTAATAATTAAGATACAGCATATACCATTTATATCTGTATCTACTTTCTTCCCCATCAATAAAGCATGCATGCAGACGCTGAATTGTCAGACACATAAATATCTAGCCATGTTCTATATCCGCTTTGCTGCAGTGTTTCCTTATTGGCCAGCGGAAGATACAAATCTTGTACAGTCGCTCTTAGTTTGTTTAAACCAGGTTGTTTTTCTTGTCTCGTTGCCTCTATCCCGTTACTAGAAAGGTCTTGAGGGAGAGTGATTTGTGAAGGAAGATTTCATTTTCACAATGGTTTAGCGATGAGTTAGTAGTGTTGTGAGCTCACTATGTGTCTGGTTGTATAGACGAAAGACCGACAACTATTAAATAAGAGTAAAAGAGTATGGGATCCAGAAAATAAATCCTGGTTTCACTGCTTGGTTGGTTCTTGTAGATTTCCATCAAAGGCCTGCCTGTCCTGAGGGAGGAGAACATTGTCCATGCAGTGGAAATCTTCCCATTCCGTGATCACCCCTGCACCCAGAAACCAAACCCTTGCCACAACGGAGGACTCTGTACCCCTAAAAAAGAGAGCTTTGAGTGTATCTGCCAGAGGGGCTTTACAGGGGGCCAGTGTGAGAGAGGTAAGTCCACCAATTCCACAAGTAACCTTTGGCACATATCAGTGAAGAGAGGAGTTATGGTACAGACTGTGAAATTTATTAAGGATACTGTCACGGGGCTGTTTCCTGAGACCCCTAGCTTTAGCAAATGAAACTCTGCATATTTACTGTGAGGTTTCTGTGACACAAGGGCTGATAAGAGTATATCATGTGACAGGAAGTCCGCTCTTTCACTGCCTGTGCAGGAAAATGGCATTTCCTTGGCTAATAAATGTGAGTGCATTAAGTGCCTGTGTAAAACATCAGTAATATATATTTGTTACCCTTCATGTTTAATAACACATTGGGGCATATTCAATTGTCTGTGTTACTGCAAAAGTAACACGGTGTTAAAACTATTACTGTTATTACGGTAATTCTAAGCCGGATTTCAGCTCAGAGCTCCCTGAGCTTCTAGCTGAAAGCCAGCGTTAAAGGTACCGTAATAACAGTAATTACGCGCACTATTACCGTAATAACGGTAATAATCCGCAAGCCGCATTACTTTTCCGAGTAACGCGGACAATTGAATATGCCCCATTGACTTAGCTTATTTATTTTAAAACTCGTTTTTAAAATAGTACCTGTAGGGGCCAATAATCATGAGAACTCACCAGGAACTACTGGCTTCACTTAGCCATCGGTGAAGCACAAAGTGATATCACTCAGTAACTAGGGTATTGATATAAGCTGCATTCTCAGGAAGATTGGATCACTCTTTAAAACGGATTCCTCCGCTGTGCGTAGACAACGGTCTCTGAATGTGAATGTTGCAAGAATGTGCAACAAGCATGATACATCTTTCTCATAGAAACGTAATTAATATCTGTAGGGGGAAAAAGGCTGTTGTCATCAGAGTAGAAGAAAGGGAGACTCGATAAAAATATAATTATCCACACTCAGGGTAGCAGTGACTTGTACTCTCATATGTAGTAGTAAATTACAGCTTATATTTTTAATTTCCTTAAATCGATTAAAAAAATATGTGTTATAATGCACTTCTTAGTGTAAATTATAAGGATGTTAGATGTCATTGAGTAGCTCAGTGAGTATGTAAAAACAGGAGGCTTTTATACAGGTTACAGAAATTGGAGGTGTCCATAATAGTTTGAGACAGGTGCTTTTCCATAGAAAGCATGTAGTCATCTTTAATCCTTAAACAATGACTCTAGATCTCGCAGATAATACGTGATGACATCAGTACTCGCTGTTTATACAGATACTATATACAGGTGTTTTTATATATATATATATATATATATATATATATATATATATATATATATATATATATATATATATATACACATGACTTGTGTATTATAGGAGTACTTGGGCATATTAGTTGGGGGGGGACAATTGGATCTTTATTATATTCCATTTTTACATTGTACAGTGTCATCCTATTTGTACGCAATGATCTTAGAGATTCACACTTCACAGCTGACTGCACAGGAGATGGAGAAAAATCGATAAATAAAAAGAACTGTCAGACAGATCAAATTGGAGCTTTCCACCCGGCATAATACTTTCACCTCCCGCGCTCCCACAGGAGGCAGCTTGCAGATAGCTCATACCTGCCGTTACTTTACTCACCTAATTACACCAGCTATAGGGCTGACCATTGTACCTCTTCTGTCCCCACGACATACAGCCATAGAGCTGGCATATCCGGCATATTACAGTGCTTCCTCTGCCCATACGCTCACCAGCTGTGCAGCTGACCCTGCCAGCACTCCCCAGTTTATAAATATAGGCTAATAATAATGATACCGTGCCCAGCCGTACATTAGATAACAGCTGTGAGTAGGCCTGACTAGGATATCAGAAAGGAATGTCAGCAGGGGATAAGGGCGTATGTCATTTTAAGGAAGGAGCAGAGGAATGGTTGAATTTCAGCCTGATTGGCATGGTTATACTGAAACATAACTACAATGTTTTGTAATTAATCCAAGGCTTTACAAACCATCTCGTATGAAGCTTTTACTTACACGTAATGTGTCACCGCTCAAAGACTGTACTTGACAAAATTGGTTTGTTTTTGTAGTGTGGTAGAATAATAGAAGCATTTTGTCAGTTTGCTTTTTTCATAAATAGCGTGTGCAGCGCTGATCTCAGAATGTGAAGGGTTTACGTAAGCCACGCAGCAGTACAACACCGGCGGGAGATCGAGTTCTTATTGTTCTATTGGGAGTGTGTGAATAGCAGAGGAAGATGTGTTTATTATGTTGTGCCCTTCTTGGGGTTTTACTTTTGTTATGCATAATAGATCAACATTAGCATTTAAAGTGCATAATAAATCTATTTGTGATTTTTCTATGTTTAGAATATTGTTAAAAATTGCCTTCACAAATGGGGACTCTGCATTTAGTAAATGTAAGACTGGTATTAATGTCTTTATTATCACAAGGATTTTACAGGTATTAAATAGGTGCAGTCAATGGTTAAATGCAGATACAGATAGCAGGATAAACTAGGTATAGCTTGATAGCTGGAGAGGCTGGATACCAGGATTGCCAGGTATAACAGATGGGATCCAGGCACAAGGAGACTGAATACCAAGATAGTTAGGAGGCATGAGGCACTGAATGTCAGGCACAAATGGGGAGGTGCAGATGCTGGTTACTATGGTTAGCATATACAGGTGAGGTACAGACACAAGGCGACTTTATACCCGATTAGTCAGGAGGCATGAGGCACTGGATGTCAGGCACAAATGGGGAAGTGCAGATGCAGGTATAGCCAGGTGACAAGAGGCATCAGATGATCCACAGGAGAATCAGGCAAGCCAGGGGTCAGAAGCCGGAGATCCGCAATGATACCAGGGAGTAAGCAGGAGCAAGGTCAAATGAAGCTAGAGTCTTGGGTCGCAGGCAAAGCTGAAAAATGATGGGATGGGCAGAAGTCAGATAATCAGGCATACAACAGGCACAATTACACAGGAGTACTGACAGGGACCAGAAGCAGTAATCAATTGATGAACTGCAAAGAGCAATGTTTGGGGTGGCTATATAAGGCTGTGGGACAGGTGCAGGTGATGATCAGGGAAGGAGGTTAACTCCTGCAGGTGGAAATGTCCAATGGCAAAACAGCAGCTCCTCTGGTAGCATAGAGGTACTGCAGGCCAGATACAAATTAGGATCCTAAGAGAGTCCTAACCATTAGATAGCCATTTTCCTAGTTATGATAGCATCATTTTGTGGTAGATGTGGACTATGGATTAATTTTCTAAGTAAAAAAAGACATTTCTTTCATTGCCCTTTAAATAAAATGCAATGCTTTAAATATTATTCCCTGTTCAATAATAATCAGGTAATATAAAACCTACTTCAGTGGCTTACCTTTACATGTCTGCCCACCTTATCACATCAGATGTCTCGTGGTGAAAGCAGCTCTCCCCCTACCATGCATATAGATGTCCTGTCCCTAATATCCAGAGACAGCCCCATTTTGTAAAGATAGTTGACTTTCACTATTGACCATTTTCACAGTACAATTCCTGCTGTAGTATATAGCAGATGCAGTTCTCTCAATCTATTCTTATTCTCTGGACTTTATAATTGAACAATGAAGAGAAGCATTGACAATACAAGTAAATGTCATTACAGCCAAGTTTAAAAAAAAAGCGTACTGTGATGGGTATTACAGCCCTCGAATGTCTACCTAGATCAGTGTTGTCTAACCTGTGACACTCCAGGTCTTGTGAAACTACAAGTCCCAGCATGCTTTGCCAATATATATAGCAGCTTATTGCTGGAAGTATATGCTGGGACTTGTAGTTTCACAACACCTGGCATGTCACAGGTTAGCCAACACTGACCTAGATCATTATGTATATGACATGCTGAGAATCACCTGCTGGTCATCCTGGAAAGGATTTTACAAGGTTGGTAACTATGCATGCAGTTTAAAAACATCTAACATTAATAGTACAACCTGTGTAAAAACACTAACTGCAATGTACATTAATAATACACATTGGTAAGAAAAATCAGCTATAAAACAGTACCCTATCTCCTTTGTGTCATAAATGTCTTCCAACTAGCTGTTGGTGTGGGCAGACTTTACTGTGACACTGTGTCAACATGTTTTGTGTTATATGTTCAGATATCTTGCTTAACGTGTGTAGATGGTAGGTCCACTTTAAAAGGAAAATAGAATACAGACAAGACCCATTAGGTTCCTGCTCATTATTTTTTCTGTTTAATCTCATTGATATTAATTATTCAGCAACAGGGTAATCTTTCTTTATACTAAGTGTTCTACATTAGCTGCAAATCTTTTCCAAACATCCACTATGTAAAACTAGCAGTGCTTGTGAGGTCAGTCTGTGACTGCGGAGTAGCTTTCATCTCATACTTTGTTCATTTGGTCCTTTTGTTTTTCTGTCTTTACGCAAATCTAATCCACTGCCATCTTCAAAGGAGGGTTAGAAATGAAATAAAGCATTACAGAAAACTTTAAATAAAAATATACTGATTTATTCCATAGTTACCATTGAAAAGTCAGCTGGAGACTCTGAGGCTGTGTCCTTCGATGGAAAGACTTACTTGGAATACCACAATGCAGTGACCAAAAGGTAAGTTAAAGTGGTTTACTGCACCTGATTGTAATCTCCTGTGGCCACAAAAGGGTCGGCTGTGTGTTTGTAGTGCACGAAAAGTAAAATGTTTCACCTTCAGGTTGTGGTGAGGTGACACTATGGCCTTGTACCCACTGGCATAAATTCTGTGTGTTGTAGTAGCGTTTCTAACACTAGTACGCAACACATGACAACAGAAACCATTGTGTTTAATAACCACATACCCACTCACATTGTTACTCAGGTTCAGGAGTGCAGGGTTTTCCAAACACCTGTTCAGTTCACCTGGAATTACCGCAAGTGAACACATGGGGGAAGCCTAAGCGATCTGTAATGACCTCCTGAGCATTATAAACAAACGCGTTAGCATTATTCATGCAGTTACACAGACTTCTGTACTTGTGTATTTTAACAAGCAGTGTATATAAGGACTTATATTCATGAAAAGTTCAGAAGTTGATCTCCAGCTGTTGTTGAAGTAAAAGTCCCATGATGCTTTGCCAGACGCTGGCTATGCAGGGACTTGTAGTTGAACAACAGCTGGAGATGGGCGGGGACCAACCAGCACATTAGATGTATATCTCAGACATGCCTGGGCAGTATAATGTGTGAATGTGAGGTATCATGAATGACAATGGAAGAACCTACACAACTTTCTTATATGTCAACAAGGAGAATTGTCTCATGGAAACATCGACAGTGATGGCTTCATCTGGATGTACAGTCATGAATGACACAAATATTATTTTTCACAAAGTCTGCTGCCTCAGTCTTTATGACGACAATTTGCATATACTCCAGAATGACATGAAGAGTGATCAGATGAATTGCAATTAATTTTAAAGTCCCTCTTTGCCATGACCGTAAACTTTATCCCAAAAACAACCTTTCCAGTGAATTTCAGCCCTCCCACAAAAGGACCAGCTGACATCAGGTCAGTGATTCTCTAGTTAACACAGGTGAGAGTGTTGAAGAGGACAAGGCTGGAGATCACTCTGTCATGCTGATTGAGTTAGAATAACAGACTGGAATCTTTAAAAGAAGGGCGGTGCTTGAAATCATTATTCTTCCTCTGCTAACCATGGTTATCTGCAAGGAAACACGGGCAGTCATCATTGCTTTGCACAAAAAGGGCTTCACAGGCAAGGATATTGCTGACAGTAAGATTGCACCTAAATCAACCATTTATCGGATCATAAAGAACTTCAAGGAGAGAGGTTTAATAGTTGTGAAGAAGGCTTCAGGGCACCCAGGAACGTCCAGCAAGCGCCAGGACCGTCTCCTAAAGTTGATTCAGCTACTGGATTGGGGCACCACCAGTGCAGAGCTTGCTCAGGAATGACAGCAGGCAGATGCGAGTGCATCTGCACGCACAGTGAGGCAAAGACTTTAGGAGGATGGCCTGGTATCAAGAAGGCCAGCAAATAAGCCACTTCTCTCCAGGAAAAACATCAGGGACAGACTGATATTCTTCAAAAGGTACAGGGATTGGACTGCCGAGGACTGGGGTAAAGTCAGATTGTTTGGGGAATCTGGAAAAATACTTGTCTGGAGAAAGAAAGGTGAGCACTACCATTAGTCCTGTGTCATGCCAACAGTAAACCATCCTGAGACCATTCATGTGTGGATGCTTTAAAAGGAGGGCGGTGCTTGAAATCATTGTTCTTCCTCTGTTAACCATGGTTATCTGCAAGTCAAGTGAGTTAGCTCACTCACAATTTTGCCTAAGAATACAGAATACTACCAAAACATCCTCCAAGAGCAACTTCTCCCAACCGTCCAAGAACAGTTTGGCAACGAATAATGCCTTTTCCAGCATGATGGAGCACCTTGCCATAAGGCACAAGTGATAACGAAGTGGTTCGGGGATCAAAATATCGAAACTTTGGGTCTATGGCCAGGAAACTCCCCAGACCTTAATCCTATTGAGAACTTGTGGTCAATCCTCGTGAGGTGGGTGGACAAACAAAAATCCATAAATTCTGACAAACTCCAAGCATTAATTAAGCAAGAATAGGCGGCCATCAGTCAGTATGTGGCCCAGAAGTTGACTGACAGCATGCCAGGGGGCGAATTGCAAAGGTCTTCAAAAAGAAGCGTCAACACTGCAAATATTGACTCTTTGCATAAACTTAATGTAATTGGCAATAAAAGCCTTTGACACTTATGAAAGTTTGTAATATTACTTCAGTATACCATAGCAACATCTGACAAAAAGGTCTAAAAACACTGAAGATGCAAACTTTGTGAAAACCAATACTTGTGACATTCTCAAAACTTTTGGCCATGACTGTATAGTGAATGCAAGGTATTATTTACTATAACTAGACATGGCTTGATTTATTTAAGAACTGGTGATTTTTTTAAATGTAATTAGTAAATGAGCTCTCATCACCATAGTTACATCACTGTACAGGCCCTATGTGTACTGCTCCCACGTGTCCTACATTCTCCAAGGACAGACCTGACTTGCGCTCCAGGAAACTTGTGTTCATCCAAAAATCCTTATTGTCCTAGGATCCAGACAAGGTTTCTGGGAAAGACACCTAGCACTGTTTTACTATATGCCGCTCTTATATTGCAGCAGGGGGTGGAAGAGTGGTCTGTGTGTCGCATGTTTATTCCATAAGTGTTTATCAGGGACTTGTGATCATTTACTGTCCACAGTTCATGCACAGCAGCACAGGCTGTACAGTGTGCCCCGGTCTGTGTTATTGAACTGAATCATTAAAGGGAATATATCTTTACAAATGTGTACGCCTAGGTAATATTAGCGTAGGGCCATTTTATTGCTATTTTACTTTATTTTATATTTAGAGAGATAAGCTGGATTTTTTTAAAACATCCTGGCTTTATGGACTCACAGCAGTAAAGCTGCTTTTTTCAGCCAATCATTTATTTCTGTCGCTGAAATTCTATCCACCTACGGATTTATACAAGAACTGAATACTGATCCTTGGCTCTAACGCCAGGAAGTGCTGTACAATGTCCTCTGCTTTCTGTCTCTTTCATATATCAGCAGCTACCAGTGCTGGGATTAGACAAACTATGTGCCGTTATAAAGAAGCCCAGGATGGCATGTGGTTAGCTGTGTCCTGTCTCAACGGCAGATTGTAGTGGATGCTATGGGAGTTGGTGACAGATCTCTTATGTGGTGTTGTAATAACTTAGACAAATATTGTAATAGGGCTGCATGGCACAAGCACACGTTTACAGATCTACAACTAAATGGCTTTGATGGTAGATTCCCTTTAATGTAAAAGCAGTCTCCGTCTGTCAGCTATGTCTGTCTTTCTGTCTTATGTGTCCGTATTGTTTCCTTGTTTTCAAGCCAACTGACTAATGAGATACCTGAGTAAGTAAAATGACCATACCTGTCCATATACATTCTGTATGTCTCAGCAGCTGTCACCCATTGCATTGAATGTCCTCAAACATTGTACATACATTATAGATGTGACAACATCTCTTATTCCCTCTCCCTTAGTACCATTATGTTATCATAGAAACCTATTACATATAAATGTATCATTCCAGTCATCCAATTCATTCCCTATATGCCACATCATTCAGCGCAAATTTTAATTCTTCAGATCTTTTAAGACCGCTCTCATGATCTTCATGACTGACTCTAGGTTATCAGCTTGAGAACCAAAGGACACCTACCCCTGTTATTGCTGACGGCCAATCAGCAACGTATAAATGTACATTTCCATTGTGTGTCTGTAGTCTGTGTACCACCTCTTTTCAGACATGATTGCCTGTGAATTTGAAGTGTTCTTAATGCATTACAAGGGGAATGTTACTTTTATGGAAGCCCAGTGATGGGGCAGGCATTGGAGCACTGATTAATAACGCTTTAATCCGTGCCGATTGCTAAGTGGGAACCGCCAAAGACCTAAGCACCTAGGTTCCAGGTAAACTGCTAACAATCCGCTGCAGTATTCACAGATAGGGCCCAGGGCAAAGTTCAAGGGTCAGGTCCAGCTAATGTAGAGATGTCAACGTGGAAGCGGAGAAATCAAGCAGATGTTTGTTTGTTTGAAACCTAATTTGCCCTGTTATTTCCAGGTGACTTATTACCAAAGTGAAAATGTTTAGTAACCTGTAGTCCCCATTCAGACATTTGCTCTCATTGTCTGACTTTGTACTGGGCTGATCATAGCTAATTGCTGATGTTTTGTTACCATAGTACATTTGTACTTTCCTATTTGATAACCTCCATTGAGTTGCTTTCTGCACGTTCACTAGTTCTGACCAGTTATTTGTCCCACTCATCGCTAAATGCTGTAAAGAACGTTTTTTCCTGGATATGACTTTAAGACACAGGATAATCAGAAATGTCTTTGCTGGTTACCTAACCATTGCCAGATAACGGTCTACCTGCACATGACCTTCTGCACTTAGATAACATGGTCAGTCCACAGTACATACTGTAGTTTCCACATTCGCAGGGTCTGTGTGTTCCGTCTCTAAGGAGGTTTCATTTAGAAGGTGGTAAAAAACGGTTCTCACACCAGGACACATGACTTTTGTAACTGTAACCCTTATTTTCTATCTACTGTAGTTATTCATTCAGTAGTTCCACAGACCTGAGTTTCCCTCATCTTATCGTAAACAATCACTCCAATGCCTACTATTCCCTAGGCAGCCATATTTATTATTCAAACTCTGGTCAGTCCTAGGAATATATTCCCAGTATAGGAGCAAGATAGTATTCTGTGCTTAACACTAGAGAACAAGCTAATTACCCTATAACAATATACAGAACACTCTTCAGCGGGGTCATAGATTGCTTTTGAAACATTAACTGAATAAATAGTTTACCAACAAATTGGAACATTGCATTTTTTATTCTACTTCTTGGGTTAGGAATGAGTCATAATAAAACTCAATACATGAGGTTGATTTTTCTTGGAAGCAGTAAAGATGCCACTGCCTTGTACAGAGGACACTATTACACAGAGGACACTATTACAGCAGTGATCATGTAGGAGATGATGAGCTGATGAATTCCAGCCATTAACCTCCATCCCTGAGAGCCCAGTCAGATGTAACACACAAGATTAGCAAGTTTTATACCACCTCCGGCTCCAATCAGACAGGATCCATTCTCTGCTGCTCTATTGAGTCACTTTGACACATATCCTCTGCAGCCCAATGAATCTTTTGTACCCTATCTGCAAAGTAACAAAATAATGTTTTTAAAAATGACCCTATAAGCCCTCAATGCGGTCTCATAAACATGGGTGATGAATCAGAGCCTCCTCCATAGAACTGGGAAAGAACATTTTCAGGATTATCAGAGTATGTGATATATTAGGAAAAATTAGCTTTTCATTTAATGTGACTGTGTTTGATGCATTGTAGTAATAATAATACACAATGAATAGCATCTTAGAGCTTTATTAACATTGCTTACTGTCTGGCTTTGACATAGATAACAGTGGTTGTTAATAATGCGGTATGAGATTGCGTTGTGCCTATGGCAGTAAGTCATGTCCTGTTGGGGGTTGGTGATAATTGTGCATTTTTCCTGCTGCTGCTTACTGCATGATTCCCCCTTTCTCTCTGCTTCTTAAGTCCTGACCCAGTGGACAATCCAGATGACCCCAGGTGAGATTCCGCTGCCTGATTGTCTGTGGCTTCTTTTTCTGTGCTTTTATATTTTTATTTTATTTATGTTTTCTTAACTGACTCCATTTCCTTGACCAGTTGAGCTTATTATGTAATTCTTCCTGGGATACAGCAAGATACATTAGCGTTGTACAAGTCTTTTTAAAGCGCACTTATCACGCTAAAATTAGACATTTGGATAAGTGCACCACTGATAGAAGAAATACACCATACACCTCCCTCCTGTCCTAAACAAAATCATTTTGCAACTTTTGCGCTAAAGGAGATCATAAGTCATTTTCTCTGAAGGTCAGTTTCACCAATTAGTAAAAGCATGCAATTCCCATGCTTATGACCTGAGCAGATATTCCTCAAGGCATCACCCCCTCTCTCTGGTACCTGCCCTGTGGGTACACTGACATCATGGTCTGAGAAGATTGAATCTGGCCACAATACAGCCAGCGTGTCCATTGAAGCTGATTGGACAATCTGTGGGTTATTATTTGAATGCAGACGTCAGAGTTAGTACAGTATCTTCCAAGGTCAAGGGCCCAAGAACAGGATCCGTGGTTAGGGGAGAGTGAGGATCTTGAAGGTAAATTTAAGTTCTGAGTGCAATTTTGCTAATAACATTTATTGCCAATGACCTTAACTATTGAGACACTCTTTCTGAATCACATTGGACAGGAGTGGACACTGTGAAGGAGTAGTATTATAGATCTTACACTCAGATTGTACAGCAAATAAAAATACATTGAACTTGTAGCAGGGGACTTCAAGATACAAAGTGCCATCTCTTGGACCCTAAATGAACACATATCTAATTCCACTACTGTGCTAAAAGGGGCGAGCTGCTCTACTGCAATGTCATTCCACGAAACATATGCCCAGATATCAAGGCATTAACAACTTTTGCTCTTTGAACGGGCTGGAAACCCCCTTAGACAAGATCTTCTGAAAGGGAAACTCCCTCTTTATAAGCAGAGCCTACAGACTCTGATGTTTCTCCAGCTATACAGAAGTGGCCTTCTATGGTAACACTCACACCGACCCTGCCCCTTCCATATTGGATTTCCTGTCTATGAGGAGAATATTAAACATGGTGTCCTTTTATTACAGTGCTCAGCAGACACAAGTCTGTCAGGGTAAAGACGTCAATTAAGTGACAGTTTTGGGCATCACTATAAAGAATGAGGACCGCCGCAGTCTTGATGTAGGGAATTGACAGTGAAATGTGTGAGAGTGCAGAAGAACAACGGCTAATTCTCAGGTTTGGGTGGTGACAAGACAGGGTCCCCCCAAGGCTAAAGCATAGAACAAAGTAAGCCCTATCTGAGACTCATTGCCTTTCACTTCCCACTGTCCTCCGGGATCAGACACACCAAAGCTGGTTTGTTCCCTTGCAGACCTTCTACTGCCCATCAGCTGCTGCTCTTTCTGTAGTAAGGATGACCTCACAGTCCATATAACATGGTCCTAAATGTGTAAGGTGGAGGTGCTTTGTGACGCTGTGTTGTTGTGTTGTCAATGTGCGCTCTCAGTGTTTTATATATGTCTACCTTTTTTTTATATATTGCGAAGATGAGTGGTGTAGTCAGATCATTTTATACAGAGAGAATATACAGAATGTTTCATTTGGAAACCGGTAATCATTTACTGCAAAAATGTTTAGGTGTTCTAAAAATAAAACCATTGCTTAATACTTTTTGAAATGTCAAACATGTTTGCATCGAGAGATATATCTAAGTAAGTCTTTAGGATCGTGGGGACTACGGTGCCAGGGGGAGTGGGACCTTCAGGAGTTTCCTACTTGGGGGGAGAGAATTATTTTTCCTTGGAGTTCTTTAAAGGTTTTATGCCCTTTAAAGTGTGTTATGTACAGGGCAAATTGGGATAATATTGTCCATATCCACTTGCCTGTTCAATGAATTAGTGATTGTGGTTCCTCTTCACAGTGAGAAGGCCCTGCTGACCAACCAGTTTGAGCTGAGTATCAAGACTGAAGCCACTCAGGGTCTCATTCTCTGGAGCGGGAAGGGCACAGAACGCTCCGATTTCATAGCTCTTGCTGTAGTGGGAGGTTATGTCCAGATGATCTACGACCTGGGCTCTAAACCTGTTGTCCTGCGCTCTACAGTACCCGTCAACACCAACCACTGGATCCGCATCAAAGCACTAAGGTAAGAGATACAGCAGCAACTTCAATATCATAGACATAGCACTTATGTAGTACTAAAAACCAACAGTGATTGTTAGTACTAATGAGGGAGAAAATATTGGTGCTTAACATGATACAATTAATGGATCTAATTGTGTGGTCACAGTTTGCTGGAGAAAGTATAGTAGCTGTGTAAGTAACCACAGATAGATGAACTGAGATAACAGGTGGAAGTTGGGCTGGGTCAGGTGAGTGGTGAGAGAAGTTTGAAGTAGGCAGATTGGCTTGTGTGATTGCCCAGGGAGCAGCAGCAAGCCCATAAGCTGCCACCCTCCTGCCATTACCACAACCTCCACCACATCCCGTCTATACACAATAAATACTTCACTGGCAATCCAGCAGCTCACATTTGAAGAGCCACCACTTGTTCTTGACACCCAACCACGGCTTAGACATATGAGGAAAGCCGCCTAGGAGTGATTGGGTGACGTGACAGCTGGTGTCACCTGCATGAGAGGTGATCTGGGTTTAGTAGATCCCAGATCATCGCCCACTGCTGGTAGAACTGGGAGTTACGTGCTCTGACATAGGTTGGATCACATATTAACTCTTCAACAGGATAAGTAGACAATAAGAAGAGAACAGTAACAAACTTTTTTATATATAAATTAATATTATTTATTATTATTATAAATGATTATTATGACTAAACATGCAGCAAAGTGCATATATTTAGTATCCTTGTAAATGCAGTACTTCATAGCATAAAATAAGGGGGGGGGGGTGTCATGGTTTTAGTGAATCTTGTGAAAGCAGCTAAAAGGAGAATCACAAAGTACGTTTTAAACATTTTTTTGCCCTCGCAAAATTTCCACAAATGCAAAGATAGGGACATCCCCCCCTTTTATATTGAGTCTGGTTTACTCTGTGCTCTGCCTCTGGGTCACTAGCCTATGAACTGCTTTTTAATTAAGACTTTTGAGAAAATGTTGAACACAAAAGTGAAGATAACACTGACAGCACATTTACGTGTATTTTATATAGGATTTTATGTAAAACAGGAGGGAGATCACTGAAGTATTAAATGGCATTCAAGCTCATATATATATATATATCCACAGAGGTATCTCAAGAAGCCTTGGGTGTATGCCTTAGAGGGCAGTTGAAAGTAACGGGGTACTTCGGTAAAATAACCTTCTTTAAGGGGTACTTGGTAATCATTTGCTATAGACGGTTCAGTACAGATACAATATATATTATAGTGTACATTTCATTTAATTCTTTAAATGTCATCAAACTACTGACCTTCGGTCTTTCCTGTCCTCTTGGATTGGCCCTACCCCCCACTTTAGTGGGCGCAGAGCCAATCACGTTACTGATTCTATGGCCTGGAAAGTACAGACTGGGGGGCACAGCTCTTTGTACCATTGCAAGGTCGGGTCATAGGTCATGTGGGAAGAGGTGTATAAAACATGAATCTTTATTACCCATCCAGCAAATAATCATGGAGGCTAATAAATCAGATGACTGATGGATAGAAAGGTGAAAAGCAGCTAATCATAATCTAGGTTTTAAGAAACATTTATACACTTGAACGTTTACAGAAACAAAGGAGTGCTTGGTAGACATTTATATAGGGTACCAGGGAAAACATTTATTGATATTAATATACACTTGGTAAGAACTTAGATATTAGTTGGTACCTGATAATCATATATATCATCATCAGTTATATAGTGTCAGGTGTCTAAATTCCTCTCACAGTAAAATCACTTTCTTTATCCAAAGTATCTTCGTGATTTTTTAGACTGCATAGAAGTGGATCTGTAGACTCACAAGTCCATACAGGGGGTAGGAGAGAAATTAGCAGTGTCTATAGGCTGATCAATCCAATATAAAACAGTTTAGCTTTATTACCAGGACAGTACTCTTTGCTCCATCACAATAGATCTACCGAACAATACTTCTTTTCCAGTCAGACTACTGACACTCCCAAATGACCAGAATAGGTTCACACAAAAGGCTCACAACCATTATTATTATTACCATTTATTTATATATAGCGCCACTAATTCCGCAGCACTGTACAGAGAACTCACCCACATCAGTCCCTGCCCCATTGGAGCTTACAGTCTAAATTCCCTAACACACATACAAACTCTATATATATCTCTATATCATAATTTTCATTAATAATCCCACTTTTTAAAAACTTGTCTATGGAAATGTCCCTATTCTTAACTCGACTGAAACAATGGACGCGGTGACGGCACGGAGTGAGAATGTGGGTTTGGCCCACTACCATAGATGTAGCGTAAGTCAAACCACATACATGTATTCTGAGTGAACTTTTAACCTTTTTCATAACAGAGAGCTGTCAGGTCAATCTAACAAGCACTAACATAGCTGAAAAGTAGCGTTTTCTGGCACTGATTTCATAGACATCCCAGTATACCTTTGTCATCAATCAGTATTAGTTGGCATGGAAAAGGATGCACTGGGCTGCAGAGAAGTCAGCGTCTGCCTGGGATTATCCATCAGTCCGTTCTGCCCTTCAATGCCCCCCTGGGATAAGAATAGAGTAAGGCATCTGCAGAATGGTGAGCGGGTGGGAAAGCTGACATAGACTTGCTGGGGCTCGCCTGCTCCGGATTCCCGGGCATTCCACTGGCCCATTCTATCCCTATGGCTGCTACAGAGACCTGTGCAACAAACACTCTGCGCCTTGCCAGCGATGTCGGGCTTAATGCTGCGGTGCCTTATAAGTCATCAACAGTATTAAAATGTTACATCGCTTGTTTTAGACCCCTGAGGAATAAAATATAACATGAATAATTATATCAATGCAGCAAAATCACTTACAATGGATTTTTATAAGAACCAATGGGAAGTCAGTATGTCCCCATCATGCCACACTTCCCTATTCACAGCGCGGTGGTCCAATGTCTGCTCTGTGGATTGTATGTGACGTGTGTTCATGCTCATCACACACTCGGTAATAGTCACCTGCACGAATACAGGGTGCAGTCAGGGAAATCTAGGAGCCAGCAGGCTTTATAACGAGCCGGGGAAGACTTATATCCATTGATGTGATATGACATATATATATATATATAATTCTGAATAAGGAGCAGCATTGAAGTGGTTTGTTCCGTGTTTTAGTAGAGGACACTTAAGGATTTTTCTCCCTGTAGAAGATCTGTATTTTTATTGGACTTCTCTTTATCAGACTTCAATCAATGTCAAAAAAAACTTTGCAGCACACAAAAATAAATGACAGATGTAATCAGCACAGTCCTGACATCCTCACACGCCCATCATTAATCTAAGCTATAAATGAGGCTAATGGAGACCAATGTGAATGAAGGGGTGGTCCTGAGGTTGTACTTTGACGTAAATGTATAACTTCCCACCATGCACATTTAGGTAAATGCACTAACCAGTAAAAGTGGGTGCAGATTAATTTTCAGTGGGGAATTCTGGAGACTGGGAAGCGGGCCAGTACGTTAATATATACAAATAAGCAGCAGTGTGGATTCTTGTTCTTTGTCATTATAAATGAGACTTATTGTATATTTTGTGGGCTGTAATGATAACTTGTACATAAATATATATAATAATTATTATAACAAAATGTGCTTCAGATATGTTACAGAACATGGTCCAATAATATGTTTTAGGCTCATACATGTGATGTAGACACACCAAGCCCCTCCCCCTCCCACAGGGAGACCAGTAATAAGTCCTAGGACATGATACGTGTCACTACTGTACATGCGGATAGTGGGGGAATGGGAGACGCAGTAGGTGGTCTGGGATCTCAGGTGACCGTAGCGTGGCCATAACCTTTGATGCAAGTAGTACAGGGACAGGACTGCAGTCCATTTGTTGCACATTGCTGTGTTATATCTGCCTCCACGTAGAACCTGCATTCATACTGCTACATTCTTGTACTGGTTGTGATGAACAGAATCATACAGAACAATGTTGCCGTTTTGAAAGGTTTTCACCTGCTGCTTGTGTTTGAATCCTAGAAACAACAGAGATGGCATCCTACAAGTGGGCAATGAAGCTCCAGTCTTTAGTTCCTCTCCGCTTGGAGCCAAACAGCTGGATACTGACGGAGCCCTGTGGCTGGGTAAGTCTAATTGTTCTCAGCTGTAAAATGTATATTCTCTTAATGTATCATTAGTAATATCAGAGGTGATTTTCAGGAACTTTTTTGCAAAATGCCCATGCAACTTTCACAACATTCCTGGGAGTGATTGTAAAGATGCCCATTGATTTCCTGTGTGTCGGGTAATGAGACCTTATAACACATACACTAATATGCATCAATGAAGGAATCTGCATTGTTCATTCAGTGCCAGTCTTTGTCTGTAATAACAAGGGCAGCTGGGGGTGATTGACCCCCTGTACCATAGTACTAATCAATAATTAAACCTCTATTCCAGCATAACTACCCTTTTACATTGTGTGGGCCTAAATCGCATTCCCATACATAGATCAGGAGTAGGGAGAAAACTTTTATACATTCCTTAACCTCATGAAGCAGAACACTAGGAGATCAATATGGAACCTTTAGTTTCTTTTCATTTATAGAACACTATTCCAAAGTAGTGATCACTTAGAACAGTTTTTACACTGCTTTACTTGTGTCGTCAAAGAATAAAATTGCCAGTGCTGGATTCTGTATCAGCCATATAACAAAGATGAGTTTCACAAACATAAATGCCTATTACAGGGCATAGGAGGAGACATTGCTTTTTATGCTTGCATTTTACAGTATTGAACCAACATCACTGTATTATACAGTATAGTGTACTTATGCACAGGTATGAAAGAATGTATAGTGAGGGAGAGCAGAGCATCATGGGAGTTGTAGTTTAGCAGCAGCTAACGCTCTTTCCTCATGATGAAAATACATGAAAGTTTAAAATAGGTAAACTCCCAAGAACAAACCCTATATACAATTAATCATGTTATAAAATGCAGGTAGAGTTTTCACTTAATAAATGCCCCTGTATCTCTAGTTATACTGTTCTGTTGTAGAATGTAATACTTCTGTCGAAAGAGCCAAGATGTGATTGAGATGAGGTGATATTGTTAGCCAGGGCAGTGATACGCATCTATTCATGTTCTATCAAGTCCGGGCAAGTGTGAATAATGTTTGTCATGTTCTGAGCTTGACGAAAATAGGGACTTTCCATCCTGATCAGTTACACGGATTGAAACCCCTGAACATAATCTTGCCATTGGATAGTACTTGTCGAGATGTAGCGTCTTGTTTCAGGCTTATTCCTGTAAAGGCTGTGGGCTCGCTAGATCAGAGGTAGGGAACATATACATCTCCAGCTGGTGGAACTACAAGGCTCAGCATGCACTGACAACCTCTTCAGATACTGTATTAAGAAGCTTCACTCATTGATGTCAACTTACTTAAGACAGCAGAACGATTATCACCCTCCTTATTTCCCAGTATATATCCGAGCTGCATGATGCTGGTTCAGAAACGAAAGGAAAATAAACCTTGTACCGTCTCCATTGCCTACACACAGTGGACACAATAGCAGATCGGCCATGGCTTCTTCTGCTGTATAGTTCGCTTCACACATAAGTTCTATCCATCGTTCTATGTGATTGCCGTTTGATTCTATGACATATTTTCTGACCTTGCCTATATCTGCTTCTCTTACCTGTCCTGTTCTTATCTGGGTGCAGGTGGAATAGAGAAACTGAGCGTCTCCTACAAGCTGCCCAAAGCGTACAGCACTGGCTTCATCGGATGCATGAAGGACGTTCTGGTTGACCAACAGGAGCTGCACCTGGTGGAGGATGCGTTGAATAGCCCCCCTATATTATATTGTTCAGCCAAATAATTCAAGACCAACTTATCTTCCTCCTTTCTGGCCTACCCCCTTTCCTGCTCTCCCCACCCATCCACTGCTGTAATTATTTTCTATTTTTGTAAACTTATTGCTTTTTATATTTTGTGTGTGGGGGGAGGAAGGAGAAGGCAGTGTCTGTATATGTGTGGACCTAGGTGTGTTTCAATAATGCAACCAGACCAAAATCCCAATGGGGCGGGCACAATGGTACATAACGGAAAGGTTATGTCATCCGCAGCTAATATGTGAGAACGGTATAACTCACAAGGGCCTTATAATCAAGTGAAATCAGGGATCACAGGGGGATGAAATGGATATTTTGTATTAAGTCCCAAATTACGTGAATGAGATGGTTGCATCCATCTTTACTCTCACCCACCGAGAGTTGCGGTGGTTTTGCCTGGAGTGCATGCAGTTTGATCCCTTGCGATGTGTGACGCTATACCCTCTCTATAGTGAGAGATACCTGTGTATGAAGTTGATGTCCCCGCTGCTGGCTGCTTTGCATGCCTCAGACATGATCTTTAGGAGAAAGAAGAGGAGATAAGGAGTCTCTGATGTAAAAATGTGGCCTTCTTGTTATAATGATCTTCTGTTTTGCGAGGTCTGAATGGTTCCCGAACCCCCTGCCAATCAGCTCCCTGTACCTATCCCATATCATTATGTCCTCTTAGGGGGTCTCCACTATATAACTTCCATAATACATTCCTTGCTTTGGATCTGTGAGTTGGTTTCCAAGTATTTGTTACAGCAGAATTGGGGGGACAGGGGGTTGGGGGGGGGTAGAGTATTTTTAGTCCTCCAAATCCACTTGTACAGTTACCGTGGAAGGTGGTTGTCTCTTATTTTGTCCACTGAAGTTGTGTAGAAATTTCCTTGGCATAACCAGTGTTACAGAGCTAAGGAAAAAGCGTAATCCCTTCTAGGACAGGGTGTTTATTAAAATGCTGGAGGAGAAGACTATTTTTTTCTTGTTCTGTATGAATTATACATTATCTTTTAGCTTTGGAAACATTTGTGTAACCCTCGTTTCTAACCAATTTACATCAAATAGTCTTTATTAGAGTTCTGGAGAGTTGGCACTTTGTGCCGGTATTTACAGTTTCAATATTAAGGAAGGTTGTATTTGGCAGTAGGTGTAGATTTTAACTAGGTCTACCCCAAGGGCAAAGAAATGTAGTTTATTGAACATTAAACTTTCAGTAGGGGATATAACTTGATGTGACCAAGCAGAGGCTGTAGGCTTCGCCACATAAAGCTGATGGTTATGGGCTCCGACTCTCCACCTATGTACAAACTATAAGGGAGATATATATTTCACACACATGGAATAATACACGTTGCTAGCATCTTCCTGTAGATTGTGGGCCCTATCCAACATATGTTACCTGTGATTTTAAATTGCAGAGACAAATAGAAAAAATAAGTGGGACAATGACTGGCAGACTGGATTACAGTTACAATTGCCATACCAACATATTATTTATTTACTGCTTCAGTTTATTTTGTAGCACCAATGAAAAGAGGGGCAATATTTCACCAAAGTGGTGAAGTAAATCTGCAAGTGATGGCTTACTGGGAATGCCAATAAGCAAGTTACTACACTGGCATTCTCTTCCACAAGTTATAGATAATGTCCCAGAGTTTTACCACTACTGTGGGTCTGTGTTTGATTCCATCTGGAAGGAGAGGTCAACAATCCTCTGATCCTGTGTAACAATTGGTTATCTCCATGATGGCACGTGCGATACCACCATCTGATTGGTCATCTCCATGATGGCATGTGCGATGCCAGCATGTGATTGGTCATCTCCATGATGGCATGTGCAATGCCACCATCTGATTGGTTATCTCCATGATGGCATGTGCGATGCCAGCATGTGATTGGTTATCTCCATGATGGCACGTGTGATGCCAGCATCTGATTGGTTATCTCCATGATGGCACGTGCGATGCCAGCATGTGATTGGTTATCTCCATGATGGCATGTGCGATGCCAGCATGTGATTGGTCATCTCCATGATGGCACGTGTGATGCCAGCATCTGATTGGTCATCTCCATGATGGCATGTGCGATGCCACAAATCCAACATTCTATAAATAATGAAAGTGGCTAAAGATCCTTCTTACATGATTCAGACATTAAGCCATTTCAGTCATCTTACAACCTATAGTAACACTGGATTACATGATCATTTATGGAAAGAAGGGTTAAACAAATGTAAAATTGTATTTTATTAAGTTTGCAGAAGGACTGTCCCTGGACAATCCTATGTGACTTTCTTACTGATAACATCATTCCGGACAGTCAGTGGGCACATGCTAATGTATCCAACATCTGTAGGTGGTTAGGAGTTTAAACCCAAAGCTCTTTCCACTTAATGGAGAAGCGGTGCACAGTATCTAGAGCTGCTGCCATTGTACATGATGGGAGAAGATTTATTAGGTGGGACTATGGATGTAGTGCTGTATATACACCTTTTTAACTCTGTTTTGGTTTAGTTTTGTTGTGTAACAGATGAGAGTTAGGATAACGAGATCTTTGTGTGCCTGGTATTTCTCTCTGACTTGTCTGTATTACTACCCTGTGATCCGATCCATTCTGAAAAATATTAAATTCCTCTTGTATGCACAATTTTTAGACATTATTGGAGAACAGAAGCCACATACCTCTTCATCAACATACATTATATATTTCTCCTGGGATATACATTTGTTTTTGTTTTTTACTGTGAAGCTATCCTTTTAGATATGATGGTAGTGCTGCATTGGGCTATTGCAGCCATCCAAACTCATTTCCAGGAAAGAAGGATTCTTAAGTCCACAATTTATCCAGATTTTTACTTCTGGAATGTGGCACCAGGCAAGTCACTAGGTATATTAGCTGATAGGAAGCGTGCATCTACAGATTATTATTTATATTCAAGTTCCATATAAAAAAAACACTGTGTAGACACTTTTTGTTGGTGCTATTTTTGTATATAAAACAAAGACCAAAAGTATTTAAGGATATTTCTTTGACCGGAGGTATAAAAGGCATTACAGTGCGGGCCATATGTCAACATCTGCTGACGGAAAACGTGCATACAAGTGGAATTGATTGTGGATGTAGCTAGTTTTTGGTTTTTTTTGGGGGGGTGGGGGTTAAGCATTGTATTACCAAGGGCTTGTCGTACTCTATCCAAGGTGTGCCAGAGAACAAAAATGGGACACAGTACCATGTGTCTCCGCTTAGTAACCACAGATTTTGCCCTTTGATGATCCTCTTTAGATGTAGTTTTAGCCTTTCAGGTGACCATGCAATAGACTCTCTTCAGTTTTAGAGAGCAAGGCGACAGCTGTCAATCATTAACATGCTCAAACAATCACTTGTTGCCATAGATTTTCAATTATTTTGCAGTGACCTTACCATACAGGTTACAGTGCAATGCTTTGTAATTCATTACTGTAAAGGACTAACTATGGTTTTTGTCAGTAGCTCAAAGTCAAACAAGTTCACCAACTTCTCGAAACAGGATCATACGGCCACAAATTTCCTATTGGCTGCAATAGTTAATGATTGTTAAATGCCATAGTAGAGTGGTGGCCAGTTTGATAGACAGCCACTGCTCAATGAAGGGTTATGTGGTTTATACTCCCATGGATAACTTGAGAGTTTGCTTTGGCCACCGGAGCTGTAGAATATATTGTCCAAAAATCCATCCTGATTTCTTCTGTTTTTATCCTGCCATTCATATAACTATTCACCATCTTATCTGGCACAATTCAAAGTGTGTGCACTTACATTTCAGTTTTTCTGGTTTACTAGCATTTATCTCCATAATGTACAAAATGATTGTGGGGGTTTTTTTTTGTTGGTTGTTTTTTTTTTTATTTATGTCTGTTAATACATCACAATTCTAGGGTAGTAAATCCGCTGTGATCTGCTGTAGGAGTCTTGGAGGACTGTGCACAGTATACAGTACAGCATGTTATAACCATTACTAACTTTATTACTTGTCTTTCGTCCAATCACCACAAAATAAAGTCTGAAAACTATTTAAAAAAAAAAGAAAGAAGTCTTATTTGTCTTGTAAGTGGTGGCCTGGACTCTGCCTTGTGCTTGGGACAGGAAGATTAATTGAAGCAGGATTAAATATCATCATACATGGAAAACAAAGCAATCAAGCAATGGTTTAAAAAAAATAATAATAATGATCTGATGCCTTATAATGATGTAATAAGAACAAGGGATTGTAGCTGATGGACAGGCAGACCTTCACCTGCTGGGAACAGATCAGAGATTCTGACTTCATGAGACTACAGCTGTGTAATTAAGGTGTTTCCTGATTGCAGAAAAGCAACAGCCTCCCAGCCAGTAGCCACATGCAGTACACATCTATCCTTGCCGTATTAATACCTAGGGTCAGAGAGGCTGCAAATGGGTAACCACCCTATAAAATAAAAAATCACTCTACTATATTGTGATTGTTAGACTTGTTCAAGGTGGATCACTGGTCAAACTAGATTGGGTGTTACATGTATCTTGGTATATAACAGAATACTTTTTGCACCCCAGTGCAATTAAGAACACATTTAAGATTATTTTAGGGGGCAGATACCAACACAAACTTTGAATATACCCAATGCTGGATATGTAAAATAAAATCCCTTTGTCATGCTGTATTCAAGATGTGGATTCACTACAATGCAGTCCAGGGAGGTATTTACTAAATTGTGGATTTCAAAAGTGGAGATGTTGCCTATAGCAACCAATCAGATTCTAGTTATTTATTAAGTACATTCCACAAAATGACAGCTAGATTCTGATTGGTTGCTATAGGCAACATCTCCACTTTTTCAAATCCACAGTTTAGTAGTAAATATACCCCCAGATCTCCAGTGGAATTGTCTACTACTCATACTAATCTTCCAAACAGTGATTGGTAACCTCATAAACTTAATAGAACCCACGTGAACAACCAAATAATCCTAAAGCTAGAGGCCACAGACAAAGGCTTGAAAGTCCACTTGTTGTCCATCACTCCTCTGAATTCATACTTCTAAAATCACTTTTATGCTGCTGCTCCATGACCATCGTTTCAAATTATACTTCTGCTGTAGTAGACAAAAATGGTGATTACAAAGACAATTTATCATCCTCTGTGCTTGCATCTTGTCTATGATTGCTAATAATGTTGACCATGACACAAGTCCCCTGCATAAAATTAATCTGATAACCTACAGTCATGGGCAAAAGTTTTGGGAATGACACAAATATTATTTTTCACAAAAAGTCTGCTGTTTTTATGATGCCAATTTGCATATTCTCCACAATGTCATGAAGAGTGATCAGATGAATTGTAATTAATTTCAAAGTCCCTCTTTGCCATGACAATGAACTTTATCCCAAAAATAATATTTCCACTGCATTTCAGTCCTGGCACAAGAGGACCAGCTGACATCAGGTCAGTGATTCTCTTGTTAAAACAGATGAGAGTGTTGACGAGGACAAGGCTGGAGATCACTCTGTCATGCTGATTGAGTTAGAATAACTGACTGGAATCTTTAAAAGGGTGGTGCTTGAAATCATTGTTCTTCCTCTTTTAACCATGGTTATCTGCAAGGAAACACATGCAGTCATAATTGCTTTTCAAAAAAAGGGCTTCACAGGCACGGATATTGCTGCTAGTAAGATTGCACCTAAATCAATCATTTATCGGATCATCAAGAACTTCAAGGAGACCGGTTCAATAATTGTGAAGAAGGCTTTAGGGCGCCCAGGAACATCCAACAAGCACCAGGACCGTCTCCTAAAGTTGATTCAGCTGTGGGATTGGGACACCACCAGTGCAGAGCTTGCTCAGCAATGGCAGCAGGCAGGTGTGAGTGCATCTGCATACACAGTGGAAGATGGTCTGGTGTCAAGAAAGGCAGCAAAGGAGCCACTTTTCTCCATAACATCAAGGACAGACTGATATTCTGCAAAAGGTACAGTGATTGGACTGCTGAGGACTGGGGCACTGGGGTAAAGTCATTTTCTCTGATAAATCTGACAAAAAGGTCTAAAAACACTGAAGCAGCAAACTTTGTGAAAACCAATACTTGAGTCATTTTGAAAACTTTTGGCCATGACTATGGTTCTAGGGGATGTAAGCCTAGTGTTCATCGACGTATATGTAGTAACTATACACGTCACTAATATATTCCTCATGGTTTTAAAACAAATCATTTCAAATCAAGATTTATTTATGTTTTTTTAAAAAAAGAACAATGTTTAATTGCAATAAATATGCAGCCAGTCCTGTCAACTTCATTGGGGGGGGGACATCGACAACTTCACAGCACCTTCCAACAAAACTAGCATATTTTTAATGCAAAAACACTGAACCTGTAGAACTTAGTAAACCCATAAACAGAGAACCATGTGGCCTGACACAGACTTAGCTGAGGCTCCAGAAGGCGCTCACAGACCTGGTACAATATGATTCTAAACTGAGGAACAGGGTTTCCTGTCCTAATGACAGCATGTCGGATAACTAAGTCTTGCAAAAGTTTGCTTAAATGCAGACTGACCTCTCTGATGGGCATCAAATGAGACCCCAGATCTTAAGTTTCCCTAAACTCGAGTCCCCCAGAAGATGTCTCAGACTACAGCTTTTAGCACCACTCTTAGTTCTAGTTAACACATTTATTTGGAAGATCAAAAATCTTCAACCCAAATTAAATACCGCTCTCAGCATTAAAGGTTGGAAACTGATCTAATTTTCTAACACCAGAGAGCGAAGGGACGGCTTTTGTTAAGGCAGACTACTCTGAGCTACCATGAGCTGATGATGTGTCTTTGGAGACCGTTTGGAAATAGCTGGTCAAGTGAATGTGAAACCAGTTCCATTTCAATATAAGGTCAATCTAGAATGAGACTGTGTACACTGCCACGGTCCAAAAAGGTCAAGACCATACTCCACAGGATTTTCCTGCACAAATGAACAAATCCATTTGAGTGCTGGTAGAGACTCATAAGACAAGACTCTGGGTAGATACTAAATTGATTTCTGATAGTCAATCCACCCATGGGATTCTAATGTGTGAGCAGTCTCTTGCACATGAGCATGAAGTAAGTCTCAGAACCCCGTCCTGATTAAGAGATAGTCGAGATAAGGAATGACTGACAAACCTTTGGATCCCAGAACAGCGAACAAGACTGTCATGATGTTTGTGCACATCCGCAGACTTGTCACAAGTCCAAAAGGCAAAGACCAAACTGTGAATTTGAGAAAATGGCCTTACCAGGTTGGAACATGAAAATAAGTATCCTGGATGTCCATGGATACCAAGAGTTCATCCAATTCTATGCTGGATATGGATATGATCAATCTCAAAGATTCCATCTTCAGACTGTTCCAAGCCCTTTACCACCGCCTTATTAAACCATGTGGAGTCTGAAACGGTCCAAGAGAAACCACTGCTGCAACATATATTGACCATCCATGTGGGTCACATCATTTGGATAAAGTGGTCTTGGACAAGTGTGCTCTGGGAGCATCCAACTTGGGTGGTGATTCCCATTTATCTGTGTTCAAACTAGGGAAAAGTATAAATAATCGGCAAGTTGTGTGATAGCGGAAACCTGTGTACAGGTTTTTCTCATGCTTCACTAGTAAGTCCCCTAAATGGTGGGAATAAAGGAAGGAAATAAATGGTTTATTCTTCCTTTTAAATAGCGTATAATCGGTCACTGCTCACTCCTCGCTGTCCTGAAGGGTAGGCTACATAATTCCAACAGTGTAATCGTCGGTACTTAACCTGCCGACATGAAAGTATCGGCAGGTTATATGCAGACACTTGCAGTGTGTTGCAGGTGGACAATGTCATCAGTGTGATTGGCGACATTCACAATGCTGACATTAAAAGACCAATGCTGGTGGGTCCGTTGTATAGCCGCTGGACCTGTCGGCATTGTGATTGGTGACATTGTGTGTGAGGTGGCAACAAAAGGATACCAGGATCTTCAGCGATACCAGGATCTTCAGCGCTCTCCTGCCATGTGACTTGCCGTGAGGCTATCTGGTGGTGTTGGTCTTATTTCTGAAGAGGTTAAATAAAATAAAATCGTTTGCTCCCAAATGCAGCCCTGCTGAAAAGCGCCCTATTCCTGCGGGCACACAGAAAAACTGAGTTATCTGCAGAGATATAGATGGGGGAGAAGTTTTAGCCTAAGTGAAGAAAGTTTAAAGTGCCAAACTCTCTATACCCCCGTCGTCAGTGTCCTCCAAAGGATGTCAGAGAAAGTATGATTTTTTTTTTAAAATTGTGTAGGCTTTAAAAACACAATTTATTATCCACAATCCTCATTTTGTTGGAAATGCCTTCAACTTTTAGATCTCAAACAGTATTAAAATGTGCCACTAAAAATGTGACATTTATGCAAGTGTCAAAGTGCCACACACAAGGCGAGACGTCATCTAGATGTACTAGGAAAGGAGTTATGAAAGGAGATAACTGTTTTTTATTTATTTGCAAAAAATGTTTTGTTGCATTTGCTTAAAAAAATCTATTAATTTTATTTTCTCACTTTAGGTAGAACAGTAGTAAGGTTAGGCTCTAATGGAGCTCCATACAAATACTATTGATCCAGTGTTATTTAGATCATTCACATGTAAGCTACCATTAGATGTAGGTTACTCTAGTGTCAGGAAAGATCCAATCATGACATCCTCTACACTACTCCTTGGGCCCCAGCAAGCAGGACATTTAAGGTAACGTCCTCGATCTTTTGCATCCAGCAAACGACATTCACTTTGAGGAACAGTAACTAAGCAATTTGGATTCTGCACCCAAAGGGGACGCTTCAGCTGCCACCGACAGCCCGGTCCAACAATGACGGTACTACTTACTAGATGTCTGGAGAGAGGTATAGAACCTCCATACCAACATACAGGTACAGTGGCTGATGAGCAGCAGGCTGTTGTGTACCTGTTGGCTACACAAATAGATGTGGGCTGAGCCAAGCTCAATGAGATGTTAACATTTTAATGTCAATATACTATATTGTTAACATGGCATTGTTTAAGTTACAGGAACAGTATGGGTGAAATGCTCATTAGATTTTCATTAAGGAGGTTAACAATGTCATATCTATGGAGTGCTGCAGGAGGAGGCCCGATCGTACCATGTCTGCAATCCATCTGGGGGAATGAAATAAAGTCATCTTTAGGCCAGTGGGAAAAGGGAGGCAGGGTTGTAAACTACAGAGGTTTTGTTTATAAGACCTGGGATGATTATAGCAGATGTAGAGAGGAACTGTCAGCAGTGTAGGTTAAGGATATATATATATATTTTTTTTTAAATAAAACTAGATCAGTGGCAGCAACCTGCTAAATGTGGTAGGCACACTAACAATACATTTCTTATTAATGTTACATATGCAATGGAGTCAGGTTCTCAATTTGAGTGCTGTGAAATACTATTACCCTGTTCCATGAGCCAACACTAGGGATCTACACTAGGGAACTTGTGAGCCACCACTCACTTCAAATGACGTGATGGTTGTATAACCAATTTCTAACTTGCCGCAGCTACAGTCCAATCAGCAACCTTCGGCACATTTACCATCAAGCAGATTATGAGACATACGGTGCCCACTCACACAAACAATTGTTTCTCATGATGCAATCTTTTTAGGAGATCTTACATAACACTCCAAGTGGGTTGCACACAAAAGATCTTAATCGAAAATATTGTTTAGATATAATATCGTCTATGTTTGAAAATGATGAAGGCCCAGTACTTGCATCACTGGGGAGGATTAATATTTTCAAGATGAATACTCTCAAAAGTTCTCCTACAAAATGGTACCTATTAATAATGTCCCCAACAAGATGCATTATACAGACAGAAGTCCCAGGGTTTTCTGAAACTTCCTTTGTTCTCTAAAGTATTACTAAGTGGCAAAGCTCATTAGAATGGACCTGATCAAAAGACTCTAAACAATGGGTCACTTTGTGTATTCTATCTAATATTGCTTCATGTTTCTCCAGTTCTCCTCATATCTCACCCTACGATCGGTCCTACTCTCCCCTGTAAGCTGCAAATCCAAAAATGTATCTCTTATTCATCACCTCTCACTCTATTGGTTCAAAATCCTAATTTTTCAGTTTGGTTGCAACCAAAGCATGGTCCAATGGAGGGCTGCTCCGAAAAGGTCGGCTAGTAGATGGTGGCCGTATAAGTGCCTTACCCACTTTAAAGCAGAGACTAGCTCTCCCTGCCTCCGAACTCTTTCCATATTTGCAAGTTAGGCACTACCTTCAAACAAGAAGTATTCTAGCCAAAGTGAGCAGGAAACTGACCACCTTCAATAAACTTTATAATGCTTTGCTGGGCCCCAAATACACTATTCCTTTATTTATAATAATTGATAACATCTAACATATTGCAGAATTATGCAAAAATGTTATTATGGGGCATGGGGGACAGTGGCAGAACAGCTATGAGCAAAAATGTTCCATTGTATTCTGGCCAATTCCACCAGTCTTTCTATGGTGGAAACACAATTCAAAGTACTTTCCAGGTGATATAGATGCCCTAGCCAGTTGTATAAGTCCCCCTTCCCCCCTTGTGTCTCAGGCTCCTGCTGCAAGTGTGGATCATCATTCCACATTTGATGGGAGTGCACAAGAATTGTCCCTTTCTGATGCAACCAGGGCCTGATCAACCACTAGGCTGACCAGGCTGCAGCCTGGGGCGCTGGGTCCCGGGGGGCGTGGCCCTGTGGGTATTATTTTTTATTTTATTTTATTTTTTAATTTTTTTTCTTCATTCATTTTTTTTTTCGGGGTGGGGGGGGTCGCCGATCAAAAGCATTGGTGGTCAGTGGTTAGCAACACACAGCCAATCGCCAGGCTGCCTGTTGCTGTGCAGCAGACAGGAAGCAGGACGTCTTCACTTCCTATCTGCTGATCTGAGGAGAGGAGCGACGCTGGCACAACTACAGGTACGTGAAGGGGGGAACTGCCCTGCATATCTATAGGGAGGGGGGGGAACTGCCCTGCATATCTATAGGGAGGGGGGGAACTGCCCTGCATATCTATAGGGAGGGGGGGGGAACTGCCCTGCATATCTATAGGGAGGGGGGGGGACTGCCCTGCATATCTATAGGGAGGGGGGGGAACTGCCCTGCATATCTATAGGGAGGGGGGGGAACTGCCCTGCATATCTATAGGGAGGAGGGGGGGGAACTGCCCTGCATATCTATAGGGAGGGGGGGGGAACTGCCCTGCATATCTATAGGGAGGGGGGGGGGAACTGCCCTGCATATCTATAGGGAGGGGGGGGAACTGCCCTGCATATCTATAGGGAGGGGGGGGAACTGCCCTGCATATCTATAGGGAGGGGGGGGAACTGCCCTGCATATCTATAAGGAGGGGGGGGAACTGCCCTGCATATCTATAGGGAGGGGGAGAACTGCCCTGCATATCTATAGGGAGGGGGAGAACTGCCCTGCATATCTATAGGGAGGGGGGGAACTGCCCTGCATATCTATAGGGAGGGGGGGGGAACTGCCCTGCATATCTATAGGGAGGGGGGGGGAACTGCCCTGCATATCTATAGGGAGGGGGGGGGACTGCCCTGCATATCTATAGGGAGGGGGGGAACTGCCCTGCATATCTATAGGGAGGGGGGGGGGAACTGCCCTGCATATCTATAGGGAGGGGGGGGGAACTGCCCTGCATATCTATACGGAGGAGGGCAACTGCCCTGCATATCTATAGGGAGGGGGGGGAACTGCCCTGCATATCTATAGGGAGGGGGGGAACTGCCCTGCATATCTATAGGGAGGGGGGAACTGCCCTGCATATCTATAGGGAGGGGGGGAACTGCCCTGCATATCTATAGGGAGGGCGGGGGAACTGCCCTGCATATCTATAGGGGGGGGGGAACTGCCCTGCATATCTATAGGGAGGGGGGGAACTGCCCTGCATATCTATAGGGAGGGGGGGGACTGCCCTGCATATCTATAGGGAGGGGGGGAACTGCCCTGCATATCTATAGGGAGGGGGGGGAACTGCCCTGCATATCTATAGGGAGGGGGGGGAACTGCCCTGCATATCTATAGGGAGGGGGGGGACTGCCCTGTATATCTATAGGGAGGGGGGGAACTGCCCTGCATATCTATAGGGAGGGGGGGGAACTGCCCTGCATATCTATAGGGAGGGGGGGGAACTGCCCTGCATATCTATAAGGAGGAGAGGAACTGCCCTGCATATCTATAGGGAGGGGGGGAACTGCCCTGCATATCTATAGGGAGGGGGGGGAACTGCCCTGCATATCTATAGGGAGGGGGGGAACTGCCCTGCATATCTATAGGGAGGGGGGGGGGACTGCCCTGCATATCTATAGAGAGGGGGGGGGAACTGCCCTGCATATCTATAGGGAGGGGGGGGAACTGCCCTGCATATCTATAGAGAGGGGGGGGAACTGCCCTGCATATCTATAGGGAGGGGGGGGGAACTGCCCTGCATATCTATAGGGAGGGGGGGGAACTGCCCTGCATATCTATAGGGAGGAGGGGAACTGCCCTGCATATCTATAGGGAGGGGGGGGAACTGCCCTGCATATCTATAGGGAGGGGGAGAACTGCCCTGCATATCTATAGGGAGGGGGAACTGCCCTGCATATCTACAGGAAGGGGGGGGGAACTACCCTGCATATCTATAGGGAGGGGGGGAACTACACTGCATATCTATAGGGAGGGGGGGGGAACTACCCTGCATATCTATAGGGAGGGAGAGGGGGGACTGTCATACAAATCTATAGGGTGGGAGGGGGGGGCTGCCATGAAAATCTATAGGGAGGGAGAGAGGTTGATATGTATAGAGGAGGGGGGCTGATATATGTGACTGGGGGAGTTTTGATGTGACGGGGGGATAGCTAGCTAGCAGAGTGGAGGTAAGGTAAATAGCTGCAAGGGGGATGGATGCAGGGTGGGAGGTAAAGAAAATGGCTGCAGCAGGGGTTAAGGAAAATGGCTGTGGGGGGGGGCTTGTGGTTAAGGAAAATGGCTGCAGGGGGTATTTAAAAAATAGAGCAGCTTTGGGGGGCAGAATCTCATGATTGTGTGGTGGTCACATGGGTGGTCTCAGCAATCACTAGAATATTAAATATTAGTGAGATGGGGCTGGTAGAGGTTTGATTGACAACAAATATTCAGATATTGCTTATATATGCCTGTCCAATGGGGTACTTTTAGCTGGCCATAATGGAGTGTTTTGTTTTAACTAAAGGGCCTAATCATTCAGGGTTTGCATTATAATACTTTTTGCATTTTCAAAACAGGACGCCAACTTTCCAGAAACCAGCGAGAGGATAACAAAGTTGCAAGAGAGAAGAGCAAGAACAGGTAAGAGACAATGGCACAATCTGACTAAATTTGAATACTGGAGAATACACCTGAACATTCATATTCAGGAGTGTTCCTATACACCTATATATTCGGAGGAGGGGGGGGCGCTGCGGCCGTATTAGCCTAGGGCGGCCAGAACCCTTAATCAGGCCCTGGGTGCAATGTTAAAGAATATGCTGCCTAGATATTGGGAAGCACTGTCCCGGATGGGCCAAACATCTGGTTGCTTAAACTTTCAAGTATTCTGATACAATAACATAAATCATTCTTAAACGATTAAATAATGCTGCAAAGGCAGTAATCCCTGTTCACTGGAAGTCCCCAAGTTGGAAATAGTGACAGTCAAGGTTAGAGCTATAAGAGAATGGATGATATTTCTATGTCGGGTCTAAATCTTTACACCAAATTCACTGCTACATAGTTACTCTGAAATGTAAGGAGATACCGTCTTACAAAACATTGATGAATTTATGAATCATATATCTGTGACTAACCCTTCTCAGTGACTAAAATGAAAGATATCCCTCACAAATGTAAGTGAACATAAGAGGGTTTATTTACTAAACTGCGGGTTTAAAAAGTGGAGATGTTGCCTATAGAAACCAATCAGATTCTAGTTATCAATTATTTAGTACATTCTACAAAATGACAGCTATAATCTGATTGGTTGCTATAGGCAACATCTCCACTTTTTCAAACCCGCAGTTTAGTAAATATACCCCAAGGTCTAGTAAAAACACAAGTTTATTTTTACACAATCAGTGATTGAATAAAAACGTTAATGTTAATACATCGTAATTAACATGTCCAAATAACGAATATTGACCTGATTTACTTGTGCGATTGTCCCATCCAAATTGGATCTTATCCGGTGCTTCTGATCAGAAGTCCTTTAAGGTATGCAGAAACTCGATGACTAGTGACACAGATCAATCCCCCCCTCCCTGAGGAAGTCATGATATGTGATGAAACGCGTTGGTTAAAGTCCCTTGTTTATGTACGATGACATGAAACCGGAAACACCTGTACGCGTTCCACGTCTTACGATTTAAGACACTTGACTGTCTGGAGATCTGCAGCTGACCCTACTTATTCACATATTCCCTTATTAGGCTGATCTGTGCACCTACCCTGCTTGCAGTAGCACCACACTTACGCATCAGTTAGCAACTTTTTATTCTAAAATAAGTACCGATTTAACCACAGTGCGTACTGGAAACTACTACGACTTGTTGGGGTTTCCAAAACTAAAATGTATAAATTATAATCTCATATATATATCAAAGTTTGTGAGCACATTATGTTATTGTAAATAACGCGAGAATATTACTATGGTCCAGGGATTTAAAAGGTCTTGCCAACTTTCCTAGTATACATTGTTATTATATTATACAAAAAAATGTATCAACATTCAACAGAATTTTGCTGGCAGTCTGTTGACATGGAAACAAGAGTGAGACGGTTGGATGTGGCTTGTAGTTCATGGTAGATATAAAGCAGTTTTCTGAAAATGGACAACTTACGGTCAGACTCAAACTCCATGATGTAACACCGTCACTGTGTGTAGTGTTGAGGTGCACAGGTTAGGCAGTACCGCTCCTTCTCTAGAACTGACTAGCTCCCGGGCGTGCATGTAGACGGTGCAGATTATAATAACACAGTCTCTATGAAGATGTTGGACCACAGGTGATGTAACTGGGTGATGCAGGGCAATCAGAGGTCTCAATAATTTGGGTACCAGACCATCTCTAGATTGCAGAATAAACTCTTTATTTACACTTTTTCACTCCAGCACATTCTTAAATGGCTGTAGTGATAAAGTAATTATGTACAGTTCCTATATGCATCTCCTGTCTTTTCCTGCAGACTTCTTATTGGTTACATGGAGAGAATAATAATAGGGCAGTAGCATTTAAAATGGTAGTTTTTTTACATCACTCTTATCTCTCACAGTACTGTTCACTCACCCCTCCTCTGCGGGGGGGTAATATTCCTCAGCCCTCCTCTGCGGGGGGGGTACCATCTCTCAGCCCTCCTCTGCGGGGGAGGGGGGTACCATCTCGCAGCCCTCCTCTGCAGGGGGGGTACCATCTCGCAGCCCTCCTCTGCAGGGGGGGGGGGGGGTACCATCTCGCAGCCCTCCTCTGCAGGGGGGGGGTACCATCTCGCAGGCCTCCTCTGCAAGGGGGGGGGGTACCATCTCGCAGCCCTCCTCTGCAGGGGGGGGTACCATCTCTCAGCCCTCCTCTGCAGGGGGGGGTACCATCTCGCAGCCCTCCTCTGCGGGGGGGGGGGGAGGTACCGTCTCTCAGCCCTCCTCTGCGGGGGGGGGGGTACCATCTCTCAGCCCTCCTCTGCAGGGGGGGGTACCATCTCTCAGCCCTCCTCTGCAGGGGGGGGGTACCATCTCGCAGCCCTCCTCTGCAGGGGGGAGGGTACCGTCTCTCAGCCCTCCTCCCTAACACCTAACTCTAAATAGAGAAGAGTGGGGGCCTCTACTGAGCATGTCTGGCGGTGAGAAGAGGCCACCACTAAGAGCATATAGGGGCACAAGAGGGAGAAGGGGCCTCGGAGGTGAAAGTGACCCAGCATGGTCAGACCTCGCATCAGCTAAACCCACCTTTATCCCACCCCTGCATGCTGCCTTGGATCTTGTAAACCTGTAAGCAACAATTGGTTAAATAATGAAAATACTGAGTTCTAAACAATACTCTTGGGTGTAAAAAATTATTTAGACATTCCAACAAACTATACAAATCAAAGTTATTTCAAACAGTGATTTAACTCAAGCTACATAATAAACGTACCCCCGAAATTCAGATGAGCCATATTTTGATTTACTTTTAGTATGCAACTTGAGATAAATCACTGTTGTACATCATACTACACTATGTTGGGCACTTTTGTCTTTTGTGGTTTATAACCATATCTACATACACCAATCAGCCACAACATTAAAATCACATGCTTAATATTGTGTAGGTCCCCCCTGTGCTGCCAAAGCATCTCTAACCTCTGAAGGTGTCCTGTGGTATCTGGCACCAAGACATTAGCAGCAGATCCTTTAATTTCTGTAATCTGCAAGGTGGGGCCTCCACGAGTCACATTTATTTCTCCAGCACATCTCACAGATGCTCAATCGGATTGAGATTTGGGGAATTTGGTGTCCAAGTCAACAACTCAAACTCTTTGTCATGTTCTTCAAACCATTCCTGAACAATTTTTGCAGTGTGGTAGGGCGCATTATCCTGCTGATAGAGGCCACTGCCATCAGGAAATACCGTTATTCATGGAGGGGTGTACTTGGTCTGCATCAATGTTTAGGTAGGTGGTACGTGTCAAAGTAACATCCACATGAATGTCAGAGCCCAAGGTTTCCCAGCAGAACATTGCCAGAGCATTACACTGCCTCCACCGGCTTGCAATCTTCCCATAGGTCATTCTGGTGCCATTTCTTCTCCAGATAAACTGCACACGCACCCGGCTGTCCACATGATGTAAAAGAAAATGTGATTCATCAGACCAGGCCACTACAAGACTCAGTCCTAGGTCCTCTGCTATTCTCTATCTACACCACTTCTCTTGGAAAACTAATAAGCTCCTTTGGATTTCAGTATCATCTCTATGTGGATGATACACAAATGTATCTATCTTCTCCTGATCTCTCACCACCTGTGTTGTCTCACGTCACTGACTGTCTTTCTGCCATTTCATCTTGGATGTCTTCTCGCCAACTCAAACTCAATCTTTAGAAAACTGAATAATATTCCCACCCAAGAACAGAAGCTTCCTGCCTGACATTTCTATTTCTGTTGATAACATGACCATAGATCCCACCCCGCAAGCTCGTTGCCTAGGTGTAATCCTTGACTCACAACTGTCGTTTATTCCCCACATCAACTCTATATCTAAATCATGTTACATACATCTAAAGAACCTTTCCAGAATATGCACATATCTCACACAAGACACCGCAAAAACATGAATTCATGCACTCATCATCTCCCGCATCAACTATTGCAATTCCCTCCTTACTGGTCTTCCCAAAATCAGACGAACCCCTACAATCAATTTTGAACGCAGAGGCTAGATTGATTTTCTTGCAAACCGTTCTCCAGCTGCTGAGTCACTCTGTCAGTCTCTACATTGGTTGTCTGTATTTCAACGAATTCAATATAAAATTCTTCTAACATACAAAGCCGTCAACAAAATTGCACCGACATACATCTCCTCACTTTTCTCAAAATATCTCCCAACTCGACACCTCTGCTCTGCACAAGAACTGCATCTCTCTTCCACTCATCACATCCTCCCATTCCCGGTTACAGGACTTTTTTCAGGCTGCACCCACTTTGTGGAATTCCCTCCCTCGCACAGCAAGTCTTTCCTCTAGTCTTCAAACATTCTCTGAAAACCCACCTCTTCAGACAAGCTTATGATATTCCTCAACCAGCATCTTAATCTCCCTAGATCACCCTATTACCACCCTCTACACAGCTAACACAAGACAACAACCCTCTGACCAACATTGCTGTGTGACTGATCACACAGTCTACTGGATACTTTTTACCTTTGCATTCAAGCTGGTCCAATGTGCAATATGATGTAGCACGTGCCCTTGTGTTTCTAACTCCCATTGTCCTATAGATTGTAAGCTTGCGAGCAGGGTTTTCTTACCTCTCTGTCTGTATGTATTACCCAGTATTGTCTTATTAATGTTTGTTCCCAATTGTAAAGCGCTACGGAATTTGCTGGCGCTATATAAATGATTATAATTGCTCCATAGTCGAGTTCTGGCACTCATGTGTCCAATGTAGGTCCACTTTTGGTAGGTACTAACCCCTGCATACCGGGAACACCTCACAAGACCTGCCGTTTTGGAAATGGTCTGATCCAGTCCTCTAGCCATTACAATTTGGACTTTGGCAAAGTCACTCAGATCCTTATGCTTGCCCATTTTTCCTGCTTCCAACACGAACTGCTAGACTCGACTGTTCACTAGCTGCCTAATATATCCCATCCCTTGACAGGTGCCATTGTAACCAGATGTAATGTCCGTAACTATAGTCACCAATAAAGATTGTCCGATGCGATCATCGTGGTTCCAAACCACAGAGATTTTAATAGCAAAATATAACAAAGTATAACCGATACATACACTTGTGCACTGGAACCAGTAACAGCTCATCAATCCTGAAGTCTGTGTTGTCTGTACCAGTGGTCTGTTTATAAACATTTGGTTTGAAAAAAAACAGTGATGATGTCACAATGTACACAGAGATATTACTAAGATAGTTCTTGATTGGCTCAGGGTTTAAGATAGTACAGTACAATGCAGCTCATAGGTCAGTTCAAACGATGCATCTCCAAAAGGTGGGGGCAACTCACTCCAACTGCTGTGTTAGTGTTTTGCCTCAGGGAACCCTCAAAAATCTGGTGTAAACGAACCCATTAACAGAGTATTAATTTATACTAATCATAACTAGCGCTTGCAATGTGCGATCACTTATCCAATGATACCAGATTCCTGCTGGTGAAATGTAGATTAATATTAGACCAAACACAATACCTTCAATCAATTTGCTAAAATTTTGGCATAAATTTGAAAGAACCTATAGTTAGAACAGAGAGTGGGGTCTCTTCCCAGTTTTGAAATCACTAACATATCATCTACCCCCTCTAGGAACTCATTGAACAAATCTGTAAAGCTCGGGACCGACCTAAGCAATCTTACTGCAGATGCAATTTCTGTAAGGATTGAAAGTCCTGATGAACATTATTATTATTATTATTATCATCATCATTTATTTATATAGCGCCACTAATTCCGCAGCGCTGTACAGAGAACTCACATCAGTCCCTGTCCCATTGGAGCATACAGTCTAAATTCCCTAACATACATACAGACAGACGGACAGAGACAAATGGACTAGTGCCAATTTTGTAGGCAGCCATATTAACCTACCAGTATGTTTTTGGAGTGTGGGAGGAAACCGGAGCACCCAGAGGAAACCCACGCAAACACGGGGAGAACATACAAACTCCTCACAGATAAGGCCACGGTCGGGAATTGAACTCATGACCCCAGTGCTGTAAGGCAGAAGTGCTAACCAATTAGCCATGCTGATTCATGCATACTCACCTACACAATTTACCTTCAGATCTGTGATCTTCATCTCTCAAAAGCATCTGCTGACTCTGTACACACTCTAGATATCTGCCTACACTGCTGGTCGTCAGTGCATACACACACCGTCATCGTCCCATCGCTGATCGTGATTTTTAGGACGTTTAGTAAACCAAATTAACAGATGCAGTGTTTTGGTGTGATGAAACATGATCATGGAAGTGTACACACTCTTGTAATATGTGAACGAATGGCTGTGAATTGTTTGATCTGCACGATATTTGTAATGATGTGTAATCAGCTTTAGTTTTGGTGCCAAATATATTAGATCATTTTTTAGAATATTGAGGAGTTAAAAATTCTGGACCGAGGAGGAGGACAATTTAAAAAAAGATTTAATCACCTGCTGGGTTTCCTCCAAGGCGATTTCCTTGTTTAAAAAATGCCAGGCGTTCCTGAGAGACTTTGGGTAGCGCGCTAGTGCTGAGGCGACTTTCAATATTTTCAAAGAAGTTGTCAGTCTGTGTGAGCAGCCCAGTGAGATTATACAAAGACTCAGTAGTCCTGAAACCCCTTTACGGTCGCCAAGGGATCACTGGTGGGCAAGTTTCCATTGCGGTCCCTGATTTTAATCAGTCCATGTGCTCTTTTTTGCCTAAGCTTATTGGCAAACATGGTGACCGCTTTTTCAGTCTTGTCGTAAAAGTGCTACTGCAGCTTTTTCAAGGTCATGGCTGCTCGGTTAGATAGCAGAACATTCAGTTGATATTTAACAGCCTCAATCTGAGTAAGGAGATCAGACAACGGTGCTGACTTATGCAAGGCTGTTAAAAAACCCCAGACGTGATTCAAGCATGGAAATTTCCTACGCTGTACGTTTGTGAACCTTTGTAGATATCAAAAGTGAACACAAAAAGTCTCAATATTAACTTCCTTGACGCTTTTCAGTGCTGTAATGAAAGTGCACAGAGGAAGGTAATATCTGTACTGCACACAGATTTATATCCGCTTGATACATCACTGACCTTTTGTGAGGCTACACATGTTGGTGGAAATACTATTTGTGATCGATGAAAGGGATATAGGATAGATTCTTACCACCTAATTAAGCCATTAATATCTATTAGTTCTGATTGGTGTTAATAGTCTGTGTGTCAGGGGAAAAATGGCTTAGCAAAGGGAAAGGGTGACCCAGAGGGTCATAAGCCTTACCAAATGGACCTACAAATTGTCCAGTTATAGAACCGTTTTATTTGAGGGTAAATGTATTAAACTGAAATTCTAGCAAATAGTCAATATCCAATATCTTTGCTGGGCAAATTTAAAATGACAATGTTTTTAAAGGCAAGTTTTTCATTTTATATTTGTCTGGCAAAGTCGCAGAATATCGTCGATTTGCTACAATCGCAGATACATTTACCCCTTAGAATGTTAGTAAAAAATGAGTGTGTTTGGGGGTGAGTGTGTGTACCAGGGGCACACCAGCTAGGCATGGGGGTGCGAATGTGTGTACCAGGGGCACACCAGCTAGGGGGTTGGGAGAAGCTCCAATGTTATCAGCATGGGATTGGCTCTCTCTAAGGGAAGCACTTTTTTTTATTTTCCCTAGGGGATTCAGCCCCTCGCTGAACAGGTAGGGGCGGTGTCCTACTATAACTTAGGGTCCGAACGCTATGGGCTTTTCTGTTCAACGTCACCAGTCCAGCCCATCATACTCTGGTGCTGCTTGTGGTTTTTGGGAGTTGACCCCATGCAGTTCGTCCCCCTCATTACCTGTAAACAGACCAGGCTTTGAGCAGGCTTTGGTGTATATCTTCGAGGGGCGTTATGGTGATTCTTAAAATTTCTTATGTTTATTTACATTCCTTAAACACTTCCAAAGATCTAAGTGGATGATGATGACCAGCGGCAGCATGGATATTGGCACTATGAATAGTCACAAAGATACTGCAGCTAACAGGAGATGCAGCCTATTGAAGAACTCTATATGCACGCTCTTACTGTATCTCTAACACTTGCACGCACCGGATCCACCGTTCCAGGCGTAGGGGCCACCAGTGCTAGTTACATGAAACTCTAAATTCCACATTGTCTTACTGCCCACTCACAATAAAACAAAGCAGAATTATGCCCCCAAGAGTAGGGCTTACATCCAAATCCAGCCCTTTACAAGCAGGGCAATGCAATTTATCTTTAATAATGGTGTTACTGGACAGGTGGAAACATGCAGTCAATTTAAATTAATCATTGATAAAGTTAGCAGTTAGCCTGCAAGTTAATATGGTTAGTTAATAAGCATCTGGGCCTAAAAACAATGACAACTATTTATGTAGAAAAGCTTATTACCAGCAAAACGGTCTTGAATAAAATAAATCATTACGGCCTTTAAAATCTCACCGTTAAGGCGGCGACTTGATCTTACGCTTCAGTCTAATATAGTAAACACTGCTTCTCTTCGTTTACAGGCACGCCACGTAGGGAATGTGTATGAAGCGCGACACATTAGTTCATTGGACCTTTAAAAACTAGGCAAAGAATTCCAAGGGTGGACTTTTATTTTCTTACAGGAACTGAGCACATCTACAATCAGAGCATTTTTATTTTTTGAATTCATACTTTGTAGATTACTTTACTCACCGAATGATAGAGCTGCAAATATTGCACTGTTCTAACTCCCCCTTGTTACCCTGATATTCTACCTCAAATTTGTTAAAAGGTTAAAAAAAAAAAAATGTTTTTACCATTCCTTCACAGAGCGCTTATTTTTGTCACCATTTATTTATATAGCGCTAATCATAGTATGCAGCGCTGTACAGAGGATATGTAATCCTTTACATCAGTCCATGTCTCATTGGAGCCAACATACTAAATTCCCTAACACACACCCAGGTCCATTTTTGTCAGAAGCCCATTAACCTACCAGCATTTTTATTTTTTTTTCTAAGACTGTGGCAGGAAACTCAGGTGGAACATGCAAAGTCCACACATATCGGAGCCTGGTTGGGTACTACAAAGCTGAGAGAGACAGCGATGCTAACCACTGTGCTGTCCATGTCACATCTCACTCACATACAGGAGAAAAATCTGAAATCTCAGTCACTTAAGCTGCTGTTACATCACAAGCCAAACACAAATTTTCCACTACACTTTACCACCATTATCCTCTATTTAGACACAGCTAAGACAATAAGCTTACTCAGTAGAACCTATACACTAGACATTAGCACAGTACAATTCTATTAAACTCTACACAGATATAGTACAGGACACCAACATGACATGACTATTGGTCATGAGAATACAATCCTTACCTTCTGTAAGTTTCAAGTTAAATGGAGGTCTACTTGTCGACATTTTTATTTACCATCACCCTATCTGTATTATAGTGGGGTCACAGGTAGAAACCTTCTATCTCCTGGCACCTGTTCCTGGAGACCATGCAAAACATTGAGACCTAGTATTGAAAGATTGATGGTGCCTGATTGGTTAGGTCATCTGTCCAATCAGGTATGAATGCAAATATTGTACAGAGGCTGCTCCCAGGTATCAGTTTTCATCCAACCAGGGTTACTTCTCTTCAGACAATCCCATGTACTCTCCAAATCTGGAGACGTTGGAATGAGTGACAGTGAAATTGAAGTAATAAAGGAGGGTACAGGGAGAGGAACATCCAAACTTCATACTGAACAGGTTGTGGCGTGGGAAATAATCAGAGGGTAAATATATTCCTCAGCTGACTTCAGGGACAGGTATTTGTTTAAAACCCAGTGTTCTCTCTGGAAATTAGGGACAGTTGTCAACTATAATAATGTGCTTAATGAATGCTCAATGTTCTGCAAAAATAAAATAAAAAAGGCCTATATACCGAGGTATGGATACAACATAACCTTACTCATCTCCTGCCAGAGTACATTGCTGCACACGTTACATCTCCCCATACCACACATCCTGACCTCAGGATCCAATCTTTAAACCATTCTGCTTGCAAAGCATTTTCCTGTATCCTAATGAACTCCCCAGTAACACATTCAGAAATTGCTAAAAGCACCAAGATGTTACTCTGTCTTTAAACAGTGTGTGCAAGCAGATTTGTGTCTGTCAGAAAACCATAAAGACACAACGCCTGTTTGCAAGCCCAACGATTTTCTGACATAAATTGCTGTTCTGCAGGAAATTGCCAGACTTTACACCAAATAGGTAAAATATATTACGAACACAAACATAATGTGGCATCCCTTATTTAAAACGGATCTGCCATCATTAATTAACATACTTATCCTACAGAAAAACTACCTATAGACAGAAATAGATGTTCTCCGTTATCTAGTAATCAGCCTAGTGATTGATGCAGAAAGGTACTATGGTGTGTGGTTGGATCAGGCTCTGCTCAAAAGATGAGGGGCTGAACCCCAGAAGGCTCCTTAGGAGAAAAAGTTCCTCAGATCCCCACCTTCATCGTATGACAAAATAATGTACCCCACTAAAACACAAAGGGGTCCCCAAACCTCAGTGACATTCAGGTCAATTTTCCAGTGTTACATATATGTTAGGGATCCATTACTTCCAGTGTACAAGGGTAATCCAGCCCACCTGAAGGTAGACAACAACCCCCCCTTTCAGAACCGATGCTACAGCCAAAAGAATGAGAAGCAAATCTATGTAACTGAAAGATCAAAAAGATATCTAAAAGGCATTGTATCTTCCTAATGACAGGAGGTTTTCTGCCCCCACATGACTTGACCATTTCATACATTTTGGAAACTTTTTTTTGTCTAATGCATTTAGTGCAACACCAAAAATGTGCTGCACATTTAACATCAGAAGTCCCAGGAACAAAGGTATATATTAGTTCAACACCATGTGGATGTAATGTACCTGTGTACACAAATTGGTAAACAATGGCAGGAATTTCTGAACTGGGGACAGAAGAGAGTCCCAGAAGAAGAGGATGACAACTATAAAGAATGAAAAACAGGGACATGAACACCTCTTCATAAGTGTGGTTATTATGAGCAAACTCGGACCAAGGTAGCAATTCAACCCAGTTGTCTTGACTTGCTTAAATATATGGCCTAATGAATGTCTCTATGTCTTGGTTAACTGCTTATTTGAGTACGTGTGATATGCATTGGAAAAATTTGATGTTTTTGAAGAATGATCGCCAAAATTTGGACACAAATTGCATCCCTCAATCAAATACAATCTCTTGTGGGCAACCATGTAGTCTGAATATTTCACTGACAAAGATCAGCTAGAGCAGGAGCAGCGGGTAGCCCCTTCAAGGGCACAAAGTGAGCCACCTTCGAAAACTATCAACTACCACACAGATGGTATTGTAGCCTTTGTTGTGGGGTAGATTGGTGACAAAATCCATCGAAATGTGTGTCCAAGTCCTGTCTAGAACTGGTAGGTGATGTAAAATACTGACAGTTTTTTTTATATGGAGTTTAATGTTGAGCGCAAATAGAACAGGCTGCAACAAACTCCTCAACATCTCAAGGAAGATTAGGCCACCAATAATCCCTGGGAATTAGACCCTGTGTCTTACTTCCTGCATGACCTGCGAACCGAGAGGCATGAGCCCACTGTAACAGACTAGGACAATGTCTAGGAATAACAAATTGACTCTGAAATAAGGGGTAGTGGGTATCTATACTTAACCATGATGGCATTGTGTAATAATGCCTCTGTAACCGATGCAGGGACGAAAACCCACCATTTCATTTGCGAATGAAACCTCTCTCCAGATTTTCTTGGATGTTCTCAGCCATGGCTTTAGTCTCTGGTAAGGACAGAGGGTACATAGGGCCCCGAAGAGGAGTCTGCCCAGCTAAGAGATCAATTGCACAGTCTGACTCCTGATGGAGAGGTAATTCCTCTGCTTTGTGTTTGCAGAAAAGTCATAAAAAGATGTGTACTGAGGAGGTATACAAGGATCCATGGATGTAGAAGACATTGGCACACAAGATGGAAGTTGAACCCTCTGTAATCACTGTGAATGACAGCTAGTTCCCCAGGCGTATACTTGCACAGGATGCCAGATCTAGAATGGGAGAATTCAATTGCAGCCAGGGAAATCCCAGGTCTATGGGATCGATGGCCACAGGAATGATGTAGAAAGAGATACTTTCTTTAAGCAGAGCTCCCACTTGTAGGGTTAGTGGGGCAGTGTACTAATGAATTGTGCCTTGTGCAATCTTACTGCAATCAATAGCCGTCAAGGAGAGTGGAGCATGCAGAGAGTGGGAAGAACCAGCTTAGTGACTGGGGAAGCGGAGATAAAATTGCCAAATGAGCCAGAGTCCAGACAGGCAGACAAGGTGAGTAACCCCAAGAAATAATACAAGGTCCCTGGAGTGGAAAAACTGGCGCTGGGATCAGGATAGGGAGATCTTACAGATGTGCCCTAACATGGCCTCTCCGGTACTGGCTAGGCTCTGGAGTCCTGAACGCTTGGGAAAGGATCCAAATGGGTGTCCAGGCTCTGCACAATATAGACAAAGGTTATTTGTGAACCCTCTGTCGTTTTTCTCGGGTAAGGTGAGATCGCCCCAATTGCATTAATTCTTTAGTGGATGAAACTGGATTCTGAAAGAGGGATAGCAACTTGACTACAGAATGACGAGAAGATTCCTTCTCTTCCTGCGCTCCCTAAGCAGATGTCCACTCTGTTGCGGACTGTAATGAGGTCATCCAGGGAAGACGAGAGCTCTTGAGAAACCATTTTGTCTTTAACACGGTCTGATAGTCCTTGCCAGATTCTTTTCACTAGGGCTACATTATTCCTCTGCAGTTCAGACGCTAAAGTCCAGAGCAAAACTGCATACTGGCCCACTGTGTCAGAACCTTGACACACGCAAAGAATTCCTGAGGCAGCTGAAGAGACATGAACAGGTTCATCAAAGATTCTTCTAAAAGATTCCAGAATAGAGGTGTAATTGTGCAGAAGGAGATCAGTGCGCTCCCAGAGCAGGGAGGCCCTGGCAAGTGCTTGACCAGAAAGTAGGGAAAGTAGGCTACTTTCGCTTTTTAAGAAGGGAAGTTCCCCGGAAGGAGTTCAAATAGTATAGGACGCTGGTTCAGAAAGCCTCTGCAGACCTTGGGATCCCCAGCGTATATAGGCGATGCAGGAATACGAAGTTGGGATGGTGGCACCATAACAGTAGGTGCCTGTGCCGGGGCCAGCTTCTTGCTTTTCCAATCTGCTGACAAGGTCTTGCAACAGGTGAAGAAGAATCCAATCTGCTGACAAGGTCTTGCAACAGAGGGGAAGAATTACCAGTGGAGTTCATGGGCAGAGTCACAAATCACGCGGAAAACGTGGATTCAGTTTCGCCAACCTGGATTTGCGCTGACAGTAACAGAAACGTTGAGTCTAACAAATCCCTGTTTTTCATCAGGGACCCCAGCTAAGAGGTTTGGTCTTAGGTTCTCAGGTCACAGCCCTCTACGCTGCCTCCAGGCATGATGAGCTGGTATCTTAGTGGTTAGTACTTCTGCCTCACAACACTGAGGTCATGAGTTCAATTCCAGACCATGGCCTAATCTAAGTTCTCTACCTTTTTATATTCATTTTAGTTATTGTACTAGGATGTTCTCCTGTAACTCACTACAGAGTCTCTTAGCTGGAACCCATTTGCGTTTCAGCACTCAAGCTTGTTCCCAAGGACAAGAGCACCTGCTCTGAGACAGACATCCTTCCATTTCTGCAGCATGATGGCTTAGTGGTTAGCACTTCTGCCTCACAGCTCTGGGATCATGAGTTCAATTCCCGACCATGGCTTTATCTGTGTGGAATTTCTATGTTCTCTCTGTGCTTCCATGGGTTTCCTCTGGGTGCTCCGTTTCCTCCCATATGTCAAAAACATACTAGGTTAATTGTCTGCTATTAAATTGACCTTACTCTCTATCAGTGTGTGTAAATGTTAGGGAATTTCAACTGTAGGCTCCAATGGGGCAGGGACTGATGCGAGTTCTCTGTACAGCGCTGCGGAATTAGTGGCGCTATATAAATAACTGATATTTGTGACACAGTAGCTAAACAGGAGGAGGATCAGGGTACAAGTCACCAGTCACTATATTAGACTGGTTGCAACAACAATCTGATGGCGGATATTAATAAGGTTGTCAATGATGGAGGCAGTAAGTGATAGGTTGGCAGGTTACTGAGGGAGGGTCAATAATGCAGAATGTAAGGGTTAATCAGGGGTTAGTGATGCCTGAGGATGGGGTGGAGTTAATCAATGAGTATAATAATGATGGGGAGATGTTGGGGCATAATGATAATTATGGGAGGGCAAGGTGCAATAGTGATGAATGTAAATATGTTTTGAGGAGCGAGAGGGAGCACAGAAAATGGACTTGAGATGCAGAGAATGGACAGTGGGCACCGGGAGAAAGCCTGCGCAAACATGGGCAGAACATACAACACACACAGCGCCCAGTCAGAATAGAACCCATGGGGCACAATGCCAACCTCTGCGCCCATCCAGCCATTCTTTGCAAGTGACATTTAATGGTAGTGCTCAACTCAACAGCACAGACTTGACTGTTCATCCATTACGACATACCATAATACCACTTATATTAAGTGGTATGTACATTAACCCAGAGCAGACATATCCCAACATTCACAACATTTTATTCTACTTTATCCTAAGCCAGACTGTTCATGTCACAAAAGCAGATTGTGTTATCACGGCCTATAAATGTCCTTTACTAACCGCAGAATGTTTGTACGCACAGAGCATCCCATTATGCATAGATGTACTTTGCACATATATGAGCATCCACATTCTGCTTTTGGGAACTGCCCCTGTATAAAATGCTTCACATAACCATTTGTGAGATTGCAGGTCTACAGATGTCCTACCTACCTACTAGCCATGTAGGACTACCACCTTCATTCAAAATATTTTTCTCCTAAAGCCCTACTCATGTGCACCACATGCACTCCTTAAATACATCATGGGTAAGGGATATGGGGATTGTTTTGTGAAGGAAGACAGATTTTATATTTCAGACATTTTTGTTTTACCTTTAGCCTGGCGTGGAAGGCAAGGGGGTGCTACAAGCGTATTAGCCTAGGGCGGCCTGAACCCTTAATCAGGCTCTGCCTCTCTCAAGCAATAGATGTGAATGTAACATATGCTGGTACTAGTCCTAACAAACATCAGTTACTTGATATCTAACTGTAGAAAAATAATAGACAATCAGATGCAAGTGTTTTCTGAAATTGCTCTAAGTATCACAGAAAGAAAAAAGTTTCATCATGTCAGAATGGAGCAGTAAAATGGTTTGAAAAAAGGGGCCACAGTAGTTATGGAACATGGCAGAACGAAACCACAAGTTTCTCAGGAAAGGGAGACATGCAAAACCCTAATGGGAGATATTGTTAGTCAACAAATGCATAAATTAGTACATCTGTCATATGGAAGATGCTGTGTACATGATTGGTCGGTTAACTTAGATCAAAACATGAAGTCTACAAATACTTGGTTAATTTAATGTTACAAGAAGGGGGATGATGATGAAAGTTGTAATTCCAGTCTATTATCCTTTCATTTAAACACAATGAACGTCCAAACGTTGAGTGTAAATGTTTTCTCAACTGTAAATGTAGTCGTATCTGTGATATGAAAGTTGGTGTCTACGGCCTGTATATGAATATCTGCAACAATTTCTATTAAAACTTATTAAAATACTAGTTTTATAGTAAATTGTCTTCTGTCATTCTAACCGCTGATTCCTACTAACACAACAATAAAAAACGCACTGAGCTAGGGTTGAATGTTAGACTAGGCCAGGCCATGGCTTTTGTACGGACAAGTACAGACAGCTTGGCAGGATAATTCTCTTCAGGAAGGATTAGCATTTAAAACCAGGATCAGCAATCAACGTTAATGGTTCATAGTCAAGGTACAAAGCCAGGGATGAAATTCAAGAAAATCCATCCACAAAGTTGAGGATACCTAGACAGGAAACAACTTAGCTACACTGTAAAATGAGCGTAGACACAGCAACATCTGCAAAACCCTTCTTTATATACATCCCTAATGGTTCTCACACTAACACTGATGAATGGCGATGGCCAGCCCCATATCTACAATCTGGTTATTTGGCCGGACTGACGATAACACATGTAAGTAACTTGGCCACACATTTAGTGGCTAAATCGCACAATTATGGCCAATCAGTCACTGGGCCTAGTGACCGAATCACAGCACATCCACACTCTGTCCTAACTTCCACTTCTTGGTCAACCAATGATTTCACACATGATGAAGGTCAGAGGTCAGACATACCAACCACTTTGAAAACAGATTAATTCAGACTGGATCAGCCTTTGATTTGTCCGGGTTAGGCTTCACATGGTGGTAAAATACGTAGGCACCCTTGGTAAAATAATATTTACCAATTTAGACAACTAATGCGCAGACTGTGGCCCATGACTGCCAAAATGAACAAATTAGCTGTCTACATCTGCAACGGTGTGGCCAGCATAAAGGTACAGGACTTGGAGGTTGAATGTTATGAAGATTTGGTTATTTATGCCATTATGCTTTGTTCTAGTTATTATAATAAGTAAATTCATTAACTCTTTGCATCCGCTGTTACGGACATACATCAGAGTAATATATAGGGGGCTATCTTGTGCATTGTGCTGGATCCTGTACTGAGAGGAAGCTCACAATGTCCTACTGTCCTGCCTTATTTTACTATAAAATAAAAGGACATGTCACGCAGCAAATATTTGATTGTTTCCCTGCTCTAGACAAGACCTTTAAGACTTTGTAGAAACTGTGTAGAGCCATACAGCAATTATAAAGTAGTGTAATATTTGATTCGTTACAATTAAATTATGTTAAAAATATTATAATGAGCTGTGCCAACACATTGGGGGGGATTCAATTGACCGTGTTACTCGTGAGAGTAACGTGGGCCACGCACTATTGCCGTTACTACAATAATAGTGCACATTATTACCGTTAATTCAGTAATTTCAATGCTGATATTTGCTCACAGCTCAGAGTCACGAGCAGTAATCTGTGTTAAAGTTACCGTGCTAACGATAACAGTGTGTCAATTGAATTCCCCCCATTATATCCAGCCCTGTTCTTATATTAACTTCACCAGTGCCCAGAAAAGTATCTTCAACAGTGCCAAATATACCACACTCTCTTTCTTAAATGTTATTCAGAGTCCTGTTCAAAACAGCCAACAACCATTTATGTAAAAAGTAGCGAAACAAGGCCAAATGTAAAATCCCCATAGACACAATGCTAACAAACCAAAATGAGGACATACCCTGGAAAAAAATATTTCAGACCGAACACCTTTCAAAATAAATAAAGTTAAAAGTATCTCATACTCAACCTATGTAGTTGGTGGTTCGAATCTCATGAACTTTGAGCTGCAGTTGATAAATAACAGGCAATAGTTCATATGACTCCACCTGCTGGTACTACAACCATGCACTAGAGGCCCAGGTGTTGCTCCATGCAGCCATTTTTGCATAGCCCTGTAATTTGTCTCTCAGTCCTAGCTGTATGATGCTGTGAAGGGATTGGGGCTGAGTAGACAAATTTGCTCCTGGACAAACCACGTTACAACGCAAGGGGTGCAAATGCCATGATTTACATTTTTATTGCATGCTGGGAAACACTGGCTGATTTTGCATATTGTGCAAAAATACTGCACAGCTTTATTTTTACACTTCATTTAGAGTTGAGCTAGGACACGCCCCCAAAATAACTCTAAATCCGTTCACACATTTTAAATTTGCCCCTCTCTGCAGTGCAACATTGCTTTGCCATGGTGAAAATTTGTTATTCTTTATCTTTGATCCTAAAAGCCCATAATGAAGTACTGAGGTTCCGTACTTTTTGCAGTTCATAAGTTACCCTTTTTAGTTAGTACATTTTTTTGGGTGTAAATGTTGTTTAGAAAAACTAGTGTAAAATCAAGAAAATTGACCCATTCAAACACAATAAGGAATCAGAGAACCGTGCAAAAGAAAATGGTAAATCCTGTGTAATAATAAAGTCTGTACCAACAATATCAACAGTTAGGAAACAAAGAGACAGGAAAGAGTTTGGAAACAAAGATTTCTTACAAGTGTCACTTCTCTTTCAAGCAGTAATGTTTTCCCCACACAGGTTGTATTATGTCACCAGTACTGGACAAAACATTATGATCATCACTGGTTGATATACTCTGCAAATACATGACAAAATGCATATATTTCCTACATGGGTAGACTCCCCAATCTATATACAAGCACAAAATATTTAATGTTAGCTCATGGCTAAAATGTATAGTAAACAGAGCAACTGGTAAGACACAAAGGGCTAGATTTACTAAACTGCGGATTTGAAAAAGTGGAGATGTTGCCTATAGCAACCAGATTCTAGTTATCATTTATTTAGTACATTCTACAAAATAACAGCTAGAATCTGATTGGTTGCTATACTTTTTCAAACCCACAGTTTAGTAAAAATACCAATAAGGGACAAATCTAGAGTTGGTTTTGACTAAGCGATTTACGGGTGTACCTTGAGTAATATTACTCTGTTTGCTGATGGGATTTTACTTTCTCCAACATGAAGTTTATACTGAACCCTCCACAAATGTGCATGCAATGTTCCCATACCTTGACAGTTTGATGCAGTATGTAATCTAGTCTAGTGATTCACTGAACTCGGTTGTGCGACTATTTTAGGTGTCGCAAAGCTTCCTGTAGTTTCTGTTTAAATATGGTGACGGACAGGAAGTGTAACGTTCTTAGGAAATAAATCTATCTTGTATCTCTTTAGTCCTAATGCATTTCTGAAACGTTTAACACATATGTTAATGAAACTTGAGTCTTCATATCAAATTGAATTTCAGCTATCGTAGTCTTTGGGGTATATATACTAAACTGCGGTTTGAAAAAGTGGAGATGTTGCCTATAGCAGCCAATCAGATTCTAGTTATCATTTATTTAGTACATTCTACAAAATGACAGCCAGAATCTGATTGGTTGCTATAAGCAACATCTCCAGTTTTTCAAACCCGCAGTTTAGTAAATATGCCTCTAAGGGGCAAATCTAGAGTTGGTTTTGTCTAAGTGACTCACGTGTGCACAAAAAATACATATGCATACGTCTGTATATACATTTTTGCATATAGTCGACTTGCTTCTCCTTATACCTGAAAAAAGTGGAGCAGGGACAAGCAAATGTAGTCGGAGTATAGTAAAGGTGCAACACAATTAGCCATGAACAGGTCTGCAGATACACCATTTCGGAGGTGTATCATGGCTGGAGCAACGACTATGTGATGATGACGACTATCACAGCACTATCTAGCTGCTTCTGATTGATCCCTACATTGACCGTCCATCTGATAGTACTTAAATCCTTAGCAGCTAATCTATATCAATCAGCTGTCATTTATTTGGATTACTTAATTGACATTTCCATTTGGACTACAACAAGAATCCTATTTGATTTTTATAAGGGAAAAGAACAGATGGTTATATTTAATTTGTGTTTGTCATTTTATACTGAACATGTGACTAACATTTATAAATAACTGTCCAGACACTATGCTCTCGTGTATATTAAACTTCTTTGCATTATTAAATTGTGTACAAATAACCTGATGAGACTTTTAAGCATTTGCTACTAACACTGTCAAACCCCACTTCTAAGTCATCATGGGACATAACTATACACACGTGTACCATGTGATTAACACCTGGCGCAAATACTACTATATTTGAGCTAGACGCATCTTAAGATTAGTCTAACCGAACGAAATCACGTAAATACACATTTTTATTTTAATATGTCTCTTATCGCCAAAGTATATTCTACATGCATCAACCTTTAGATGAGCCCCTCAACGTCTAGCTCACATCTGACACATTTACACAATTTCACATTAAATTGAAATTTCTTCCTAAATCAGGGATGCGAAGGTTACAATAAGACTGTACATTGAACAGGTATGCTATTAAAATGCCCATCATTAGCAATGTAAAGAAATATGCCTATTACAGCAGGCAGTAATATGCACAGCACTAGTAGCAACGTCATCATCATCATCAATTTATATAGCGCCACTGATTTTGCAGCGCTGTACAGAGAACTCACTCACATCAGTCCCTGCCCCATTGAAGCTTACAGTCTAAATCCCCTAACATACACAGACTAGAGTCAATTTAATAGCAGCCAATTCACCTACTAGAATGTTTTTGGAGTGTGGGAGGAAACCCACGCAAACACAGGGAGAACATACAAACTCCACACAGATAAAGCCATGGTCAGGAATTGAACTCATGACCCCAGTGCTGTGAGGCAGAAGTACTAACCACTGAGCCACCATGCAGCCCTAATGTCCAATAATAGATCAATAACTGGGACAATTATTTAGCGTGGGTGACCCGGGATATAGTCGCATGTAGCGCCCGATGGATGAGGGTCTTTGACTGTAGATTTTAGTGTAGTGTTCCTCCCACACTCTGTCCACTCCCCCTGCTGTGTTTCTCTTGTGTCTTTCAGAGAAGCAGTTAACCGACAGCTTGGGAGTGTACAGGACACAGCAACAGTTCTAGATAGGTGACTTTCTAATCACATATCTTATGACTGCACAATGATGTAACTGCCAGTAGCTCTTGTGATTTTGAATTTGAAAATGGATTATTTAGCAGAGGTAGCTGCGCTCCTGCCCACTGACCCAGAAGCTTTAGTAATCGAGTGGAGACTCAGTTAAACACAGGAAATAAACAGGGTTATAGGATGGTAAATGGTGTTTGGTAAGGGAGGGCACAGGCTGGTAAAGTGTAGTGATGGAGAGGTACCACCTGTTATATGGGCTATGACTGAACGTACTGGTTATTTTCCCAATCCCTGGAGGTGCTGAGGAGGGGACGCTCTAAAGACAGTAATTCTGTCCCCTACATCTGCAGTGCTATTAGGGGTTGCATAATGAGTTTGACTCTACAAATTGTATTATATACTAGAAAAATGTGTTCAATGGGGCTACAATATATTATAGTGTTGGAATGCTCCATCACCTGCTAACCTAGTGTATTATTTTGTTATTATATGTTGGTCATTACTTAAATATCTTGTCTTAAACATGGTACCAACTGATTGCAAGTCAGCCTGGTGCTAGTTTGTGGCAAGAACCTTGTTGGGGGCAACACCTTTCAAGGTTCTCATCTCACTCCCCGACTTGCGCCTCCCTGCGTGCTCCCATTCCACCCCTTGTGTCTTCAGTATGTCTGCCTTTCCATTTAGACTGTAAGCTCCTTTGAGCAGGGCCCTCTCTCCTGTTTCCACTACTTTTATCTTTGCTCTCCAGCTACTCTGCCCTCCTCCTTCTTGGGCCTTCTGCCCTCTGACTCACTCTTGCTTTTCTCTGCACCTTGGCTCTTAATCTGTTAGCTGCGCCCACACTCTTGGGCACAGGTTTGTGCTGAATATCCCTCACCCTTTCAGCCTCTCTTATTAGCTGTGCTTTGAGCTACCTGAGCTATAGTACCACTTATTTATTGTGCTGTGCTACTTTGTACTGTCCTATTGTTTGTACCTGTACGACGCTGCGCCCTATAAAGACTAATAACAATAGCAATAATACAAGTGATTCGTAAACATTCCGCCACTAGAGCTGCTCCACTTACAGACATGTTAATAAAAAAGTTGTTCATAAAGATTAGATTGGTGTTACTCTGCAGAAACCACTTGGTCAGATCTTCACTTAGCCCTCTGCCCCTCTCCAGTTCTACACGTTCCAAACTTTACCCGGAGGTTCTTCCTTCAAACGGATGCCCCCAGTGGCAGCTTAGGTTCAGTCTTGTCACAGAAGAAGGATGGATTAGAAAACCCATTAAAGTACCTTTAACAAAAAACAAGCCAACATGAAGACACCATGTGTGAACATGTAATGTAAATATATAAATGTCCCTGGTTCCATATCAATAATGAAGGTAATTTGAGCCAAGTACTGATAATCCAAGTGCACTCCGTTATTTTATCATTAGGAAGTGTTACTACCAGTATGTAAAGGCAAGGTTGGTCTGGAGCATTTAGGATTGTGTTAACACCATGCCAAATCAAAGAAATTCTGCAATGATTTCAGAAAAGATATCCTTGCAGGTCATCAGGGATATACAAGGCCATTTCCAAGCAATCCATCATTCTACAATGAGAGAGAGGATTGACAAATGGAGAAACACTGAAAACAGTTACCAATCTTCCCAGGAGAGGGTGTCCAGCAAATTTACCATCCAAATCAGACCACACAGCAAAAGGATCAAGTCCATTATCCCTTAACACAGTGGATCCCAAACTTTTTCAGTTCAAGGCATCCTTAGGGTCTCCATAATTTTTTGAAGGCACCCCTAAGCCAATATAGTTACCAATTAGTCCCCCGCCATGCTTACCACTGACCCTGGCCGAGGCACCCCTGTGAGATCTCCGGCACCCCAGGGAGCCTAGGCACACAGTTTGGGAACCAATGCCTTAACATATAACTAGGGAGTGCTCATGTAAGACAGAGTGCATAAACGAATATCTTCAAAAATCAATGAACCAAAGCAATATTGTGAGGCGGAGTAGCCCAAAATTCCTCAAATACACATGCAAGAGAATGATCTACTTACACCAAGAATGATTACTTCACATTAATGCTGCTATAAGGCCACTGAATTTTTCCTAACTAATGAAGGGAAATGATTTATGGGTTCCTTGACAGATGAAACTAAATGAATAAAATTATGACTTGGTGGGGATTAGAAGATTATCAATTATGTCCTCATATGTCAATTTTTTTTACACAACTGTATAACTATTACGTTTGGCCACCACTGTGCATTCTGACCAGCCTTGCTCCTGTGACCATAATGATTCAATACTGCAAAACTCTCTACCACTAATCATCTTCAATGAGTGCTGCTTCCCATGAAGACATGAGAATCAGACATGTTCTTACCAAGTAAACTAAATCACACAGATATTATGTAATTCTGCACCACCGTCATTACAAAGTAACACAGGTGAAGCAGCTCCAGGGCCTTCCCCGCCCTACTGAGCTTGTGTGACTCCCATGTGGGTGGAGTACTCCCGTCCCTGTGACGCACGTCAGGCCACCAACCAATCGGCAGACACAGATTTAGAGTGACAGCGCGTACAGCGATATTATTGGTGATGGCTTTGGAGTCGAATCTAAGACCGGCTTGTGGGCGTGGTCTCGTCAATATTCCATGAATGGGCGTGGTAGCGTTGCGCTATGTGGTCATGGTGGGCGTGTAGGTGGGAGGGACTATGGACACACGGAGTTACAGGCGCTCACTGGGGGTGACCGGATTTGTATGAAGCTGCCGAACCTGGTAGAGAGACACCCCCGGGGGGCTGAGAGCAGCACGGTCAGGACATCACTCCGGGACTTAGAAGGAGAAGGATCCACTTCCTGAGCAGCGCAGACAGGCCGGCCAGCTGACATGACGTCCCGCAGGTGAGAGCGATCTGTAGGGAGACTGTACGATCCGGAGTGTAGGCTGAGAGACCGTATCCAGCGCTCATCTCTACTGTTTCATTCATTACTAATAGTGTAACACTGCTTCTCCCCGGTACCTCCTATCCCATCCCTCTCCTCATCACCCTTGTAGTATTCATTATCTCCTTATTATATTACTGACCCCTTACTAATAGTGTAACACTGCTTCTTCCCGGTACCCCCTATCCCATCCCGCTCCTCATCACCCTTGTATTATTCATTATCTCCTTATTATGTTACTGACCCCTTACTAATAGTGTAACACTGCTTCTTCCCGGTACCCCCTATCCCATCCCGCTCCTCATCACCCTTGTATTATTCATTATCTCCTTATTATATTACTGACCCCTTACTAATAGTGTAACACTGCTTCTCCCCAGTACCTCCTATAGCAGCGTCCCCTCTCCTCACCACCCTTGTATTATTCATTATCTCCCTATTATATTACTGACCCCTTACTAATAGTGTAACACTGCTTCTCTCCGGTACCTCCTATAGCAGCCTCCCCTCTCCTCACCACCCTTGTATTATTCAGTATCTCCCTATTATATTACTGACCCCTTACTAACTCTTCAATCTTCCCCTGCTCCCTATTCTTGTTTTAGAACCACTTTGTCCCATTGCTTTGCTACCCTTGCGTTGTTCTGCCTGTCATTGCCCTATCTCCTCCTCGGTATCTTTTATAACATCCCTTTTCACCATCTCTTCTTCCTTTTGTATTATTCCTATTTATCATCTTTCCTCTTGTTATTTTCCACCTCAATTCCATATTTCCCCCCCACCCCAATTTTTCTACACAATTTTCCATAACTTGTTACCCATTAAATGTGTATTCTTCTCCCTCCCCCTTCCCATTTCTTCCCTCCATTCTCTTATCCCACTGGTCACTCTTTTTCCTACTATTTCCTCCTCTTCTACTACATCTCTAAATCTCTCCCATCATTGTCACCTCTACTTTTCATTACTCTCCCATCATTGTCACCTCTACTTTTCATTACTCTCCCATCATTGTCACCTTTACTTTTCATTACTCTCCCATCATTGTCACCTTTACTTTCCATTACTCTCCCATCATTGTCACATCTACTTTCCATTACTCTCCCATCATTGTCACATCTACTTTCCATTACTCTCCCATCATTGTCACCTCTACTTTCCATTACTCTCCCATCATTGTCACCTCTACTTTCCATTACTCTCCCATCATTGTCACCTCTACTTTCCATTACTCTCCCATCATTGTCACCTCTACTTTCCATTACTCTCCCATCATTGTCACCTCTACTTTCCATTACTCTCCCATCATTGTCACCTCTACTTTCCATTACTCTCCCATCATTGTCACCTCTACTTTCCATTACTCTCCCATCATTGTCACCTCTACTTTCCATTACTCTCCCATCATTGTCACCTCTACTTTCCATTACTCTCCCATCATTGTCACCTCTACTTTCCATTACTCTCCCATCATTGTCACCTCTACTTTCCATTACTCTCCCATCATTGTCACCTCTACGTTCCATTACTCTCCCATCATTGACACCTCTACGTTCCATTACTCCTTCATCTTTTTGCACACTCCTCTCTGGATCCCTTTTTTTTCCCATTTTATTACAACATCTGCTCATGTTTCTCTTCTTTCATCACTACTCCCCATCCTTCATCTGTCTTGTTGGTTTTGTCCTATTCTCCCAAGTTTTATGAACTTTGACAGTTGGATAGAAGTTTACTGTTCACCTGCAGTTCTTTCCATTATATACAATACTGAACCTTCACATGATCCCTCCCTGTCACACAGCGCATGTTTGGAGGGATCACATGATCCCTCCCTGTCACACGGCGCATGTGTGGAGGGATCACATGATCCCTCTCTGTCACACTCCGCTCTCTGCATCACTGAAGTGCAGAGAAGTTTTCAGACGGAGCATGTGCAGAAGACTTCTGTGGACCCGCAAAGCAGCTTCGGGAACGAAGAGGCAGTGAAAAGGTACATTTTTAACTTCACAGGAACAGCAGTTTTCCGTGACTGCTGTTCCTGTGGAGATCTTTTAATAAATTTGACGATAAATCCATACGATAAGGATTCATAACTATTTATTATTAATTTTTGACAAATATTGATAAATGTGCCCCATAAGCTCTTGAATGGAGCACAGTCACCTAGAGAGCACTTGGCTTTGTCACTTTTTGTTTCTTCACGCGGTCTTTCCCCTATCCGTTTTATGTCCCTCTCGTTGTGCCTCCTGGTCTGCGGCTCCCATTCTCAGGGGTGTATTTACTAAACGTAAGGTTTGAAAAATGTGGAGATGTTGCCTATAGCAGACAATCAGATTTTAGCTGTCGTTTATTAGTACATTCTACAGAATGACATCACATCCCATTTTTGATTTATTTTTTATGGGAATTAAAAAAAAAAAAAAAAAAAGCACTTTTTGTAGACTAAAGTAATTCAATCATTCACAAAATATATTGCTATCTATCTACCTGGACTGAGAATTCCTATTACTATTCAGGTAGGGAACAGGTTGGAACCTGAAGAGTATTTGTAAGACCCCTATGCAGAACTGTGATTGAAATGTATTTGGTACCCATCTAGTAAAAGGAAAGTTGGCAAAGTGTGTGTGTGTGTGTATATATATATATATATATATCTATCTATCTCCCTCTCTCATTTTCCATCATTTTGATGGATATATATATATCTCTCTGTGTCTATATCAATCTCCATCAGCATAATGGGAAAAAAATAAGAGTAAACTCATGTTGGATCAGTGGCGCTATATGAATAAATGGTGATGATGTTGGACCTTTTTTTTTTTGTTTCATCATAGTTACCGACATCAAGAATGTTCGCTGACTTTGTGAGATTACCACTGTCCTGTTCGCTCTTCGATTGGCTGCTCTGTAAATGGCAATTTGCTGTGGAGTCAGATTTGTATGATGATCACATTTGCGTTCTTTTGTGCCAGCAGTCATAGTTTGTCATCGGGCTCTATCCCGCTTCGCCCTTCACCTTTTTGCTGCTTCCTGCTGTGCAGTTACTCCCACAGCAGACATTTGCCTTTTAGGTGGCATTACAGTTACATTTTGTTGCTTAAAATAATTAGTATATCTATAATATAAATGTCTAGTGGCGTGTGTTAGTCTGTCTGTGTGTGTGTGAAAAAAAATAAAACCAAGCTGCAGCGCCACCTGCTGGGCGGATTTATACACTGACCTACTAAATTCTTAGGGGCATATTCAATTCCGATTCGCGGGATCGCGCCGGAACGGCCGCGAATGTAATCCGCGGTACCGCAATAACGTGAACTTTCGCTCGCAGCCCATAGGGCTGCGTACGAAAATCTGCGTTATTGCGATACCGTATTACCGGCAGTACTGCGCATTTTCCGCGGTAACGCGCGTTACCGCGGATCGGATCAGAATTGAATATGCCCCTTAGTGTGTGTGGAAAAAAAAATTCAGAAAGGGCTGAAATTTGGTATACTAAGATGTTTTTAATTTGTTAATTTAATTTGTTAATTGTTAAAAGTGTGTTTATAAAGATTTAAAAAAAATATATATATATATTTCTTGAAGGAGAAGTGACAGTGGGGAGTGGTTGGTGGTTGCCGGGGGTGACAGTGGGGAGTGGTTGGTGGTTGCCGGGGGTGACAGTGGGGAGTGGTTGGTGGTTGAGACCTGGGCTATGGCCCAAATGCATGACAAGAACCTTTTTAACACCTTAAGTAGCTTGATTTGACTAGAATGCATGAGTATCATGCACGGGTTAACTTGTTCCTAATAATTTAACACTAAGTGCACATAAAATGAATGGATAGAAAATCGAGTCAATTTGGAATAGCAAAGGTCATTGTAAATGGTAACTGCCACACAAAATAAAATTAATAAGCCAAACAAAAAATCAGAAAAAATATAGTCAATAGTAAAGTACACAAAAGTCATTTGCAAAACCAAATTTGGTTGCATGTGTATTAGTGAGGAGCAGCGATAGATAGATTAGATTAAACAGCTGCCAATCGCACAATGTGTGCCCCAACCATAACCGTTCAAACCAAATTAAAAAGATTGTGTTTATTAAAACTACAGTAGGTGGTATAAGAAACTGTTTTGGATCAGAGGTGCCCATGGTCCTCTGTAGCGTGTACACACAGAATGGTAATGGATACAAGCAGTTGGAAAGGGACAGAAGGTTGCAGACCAGCTGGGCTAGGATTGTGATATCTTATAGGGTGTAAGATAATTCCTCATTCATGCGGGTTACAAATGAAGCACTATCACCCTGTTACTAATCACATGCTGCAGAGCAGAGTTACATATGAGCATTTTGTGTCATTCTAGTGAGTTGTTAGCTTGTTCTTCTTTTACTAGTCCCTGGGTGCCAAGCTAGGTACTGCACCCACTCACCCCATACAGTTCTGAAATATTGAAACCTGTTCCCAGTTGCTATAGACTTTTTTAATCTATGTGGATTTCAACTAAATCATTTTCCATTTTTATACCAGGAAAAAAAAAAGACTAAAGGCTAGATTTACTAAGCTGCGGGTTTGAAAAAGTGGGGATGTTGCCTATAGCAACCAATCAGATTCTAGCTGTCATTTTGTAGAAGGTACTAAATAAATAAAAGCTAGAATCTGATTGGTTGCTATAGGCAACATCCCCACTTTTTCAAACCCGCAGCTTAGTAAATCTAGCCCTGAAAGATCTTTTAGGTCCCAGAACATTAATACACTTATAATAGTTAAAATTTTGAAAAAACAGAAGCAATGCCCCAGAAGTATCGGGGTTTAAGCAGTTAGGAATATATTTTATAACGTGAACTGGTAAAATCATAGCCAGGTTCTCTGATATCTGGCCCGGCCTATGGGGTCTTGTTTGTGGGCCATGCTTTCCTTGGGTAGCTCCTTCATTCCCCCAGTCCAATACTGGAGGGGAGAGCAAATTTTGCTACTCTGTATCTTTCTTCTTTTCCTCCATGTACGGAAATATAGTCGACAGGGAACTAATTTTCTCTCTGCCTTTATAAAGGAGCTATGTAATCTACTGGGGGTACAAACTAACCCCACGTCCATTCCCCCCCACAGGCAGATGGGTTAGTAGAATGAAGTAACCAAATGCTGGAGCACATACATCAAACATTTTTTTGGAGGATAACCCAAAAACATGGGGACAAATGGTCATTGTATCTTATGTGACGGATGCTGTCCCTGCTCTCTCCTCTCGCAACGGGACTTGACTTCTGGTCGGTTCTAAATCGGGCTTCGGTAGTGTAACCTTATAAAACCCATTGGTGGTCAGTGTGACGTCACTGACCACCAGAGATGACTTTAAACAGTCTATATAAGGCTGATTTTGGCACTGATTCAGTGCCAGATTAATAGTCCACTTTCTGGTTCTGTTCCTGTTTGCACCCTTGTACCCTCTTTTATATTCTTTGTTGCCGACTAGCTTTGTCGCTGACCATTCTTCTGTCTAGTGATTCTGGTTTTGTTTTGATTCTTGGTTCGACATCGGCTTCCCTTGCTCTTCTTCTGCTCACAATTCCTGTCTAATTTGGATCCCTGGCTTGACCTCGGCTACGCTGACCATTCTTGTGCTTCACATTTCTGACTTCATTTGGATCTCCTGGTACTGACCCAGCTAGTTCAATATACTCTGTTCGTGTCTCCAGCTACCTCTTTAGCGACTGGCTCTGAGGTTCACAATCTACTCGTCCCACACAGCTAAGACCAAACCTTCTTGTGGGGGACCCAGGTGAACACTGGGGGCATTTTAAACTCTTATACCAATAGTGACAACTGCTAGCAGGAGTACATCCACTTTCCCAGTGAAATTTGTGACATTGTTTGCCTCCATAGAGGTTCTGCAGGAGATGTTACTAATAAGAATTTGTTTGAAGGGGGCTGAAAATCTGACATTTGTATTATGAGAGAACAGTTATCTACACTGAGTAATCTGTTTCGGGAGAACTTGAGAAAAGCACATCATAAGCAACAACCGGGTATGAGTCAAGACGTTGCCGTTTTATTGCTACTTTTCCAAAAGTTTCTTTAACTAAGTGGCAAGGTCCTTTTGTAAGTGTCTCAGCACACTGGAAATGCTGATGATGAGATTGTAAGGCCAGGTAGTTGTCACAATACTGTACAGCATGTTGCTCTCTTGAAAATGGAAAGAAGATAATCAGGGAACAGAATAGCAGAATTGGCTTGTGAAAGAACAGTTGACATGAAGGAGGATGTAGCGGACATTGGCATAGATCAACCCAACCACAGGAAAAAGCACACCTCGTTCCCGATGTATCAATATGAGGAAGACATGTGTAGCACTTTAGTAATTACAAATGTATTCAACACTTCACGTATATGCCAAATAGATCTGGTCTCCGCAAAGTATTAATCTGTGTTGGATAAAAAGGCTCATAAAATGAAAGCTTAGGATGTTATTGATCATTTCATTAAACGGTGTTCCCGTGTAGTTTTGGTGCATAAACTTTTGTAAGATCAATGCGAGTCCAATTTTATTTTTCCCCAATGCATGGAAGTGATGACTTATTTGGTTTGGTTGATAGTGGCCAATTATGTATCCACATTAACTCTTATGAAGGGATACTGACAGATTCCAATGTACAGGATTTATTTTATTTTATAACAATACCCTTGGTTTCGAGGGGGCACCACCAACTTTTCAGAACGTCTTGAAACATCTCTTGGTGAATAATCTCCATATCTTTGTGGGTGTGTTGAGTTTGACATGTGAAAACCATTATAAGATCAGGGGGTAAATGTATCAAGCTGAGAGTTTTCCGGTGGGTTTGAAAAGTGGAGATGTTGCAACCAATCAGATTCTAGCTATCGTTTTGTAGAAGGTACTAAATAAATGACAGCTAGAATCTGATTGGTTTTTCAAAGCCGCCTGAAAACTCTCAGCTTGATACATTTACCTCCAGGAGTTCTTGTCATTAATCCAGCAATATGTGCCCTTGCTTTCAGTGAGACAAGGTGGACATATCCAGGTAATGGTTAAATAATAAAATTGGAAGCCCTTAAAGTTGAAGCCATTGCGGAGGCTATGCACCTACAAGGAGAGGGAAAAAGAACTACTCTTATTTGAGTCTGGTGGGTACGGGGGATTTGTCTCTGATTTGCTACATTTGTTGCACCTCTCGAACTTCGCCAAAATTTTTTAGAAAAATTAGGTTACATAGAACCCTGAACGTAAAAAAGGCTTTTGATTATTTAAAATAAATTTCTGGTACTGGTGCTGTAAAACAGTCTTGAGCCAAGAATATGGTGGAGACCAGCATCATGTACTCTAAGTTCTAAATTGTTTCCTGAAGATTCCAAGGTCACTGCTTTAGATAAGAATGCCTTGTTATTAAATAGGCCTTGGAGTCTTGGGTGCTGTTTATTGGCTTGGGAATTTTTGCTCGTAACAGGTCACTGTCCTTTGATGTGGATAAACTCCATGAGACAAAAACCTGAGTCACAGTACAGCTCATTTATGCAGATATGCAAGAATAGAAGGTTTGGCATTTCAGAAAATGCCTTGGTCATAGAAGACATACACATATATTGTTTACATTACAGAAAGTATCCATCCTCTTAAAGAAGTATATTTGTGGCAGGATGAATGGAATATAGGAAGGCCATCAAACATGAACTGTTGGCTACAGAGGGGAGAACATCTTACTATTTGCTGATCAGCAAAATCATATCCTGTCCACTCAGTTTCTATCATTTCTGTTCTCTCTTTTCAGTGAGGTATCAAATGTTGGTGCAAACAGTGTCTTGTGTGTACCTGCTAGTCCCTAAGGGGTTAGAACACGGTTTACTGGGTAAATAAAACTCAGGGCTTGCTTTTAATGTGACAGGAATGCAACCTTATCAAATTGTAACCTTGCCTTCAAGTAATATATATAGAGAGTTGGGAGCAAATTTGTGAAAGGGTGAAAAGGCCTGTTCTCGTTTTCACCAGTGATGGTGTTTTGTTTTGTTTTTTTTGTTTTTTTCTGTATTCTACATAAAGGATAACTTCTAGCAATAGCTGTGCACTTGCATGTGAAAGCCAGTTAACAAGCATCACATTAGTGTACATGTACCGTCTCCGTACCTACCTGCCTGTTCTGTTACATCTCGGGGTGATAATAAGATATTAAAAAAAATGCCTCAAAGAATTACATATTTCTAATGTATAAAGTTTTTTTTGTTGCAACATATACATTCTTTTATTTTTATTTTTTTAATACCTTTTTTTCTTTTTTTATTATTATTATATTTATTTTTTATTTAATTATTTATTTTCTAAGGTAAGTGGAACTGAAAGTTCAAATCTGGGCTTTCGTTTCCACTACACATGTGTGAATTGTCATGCTTCAATCTGCTTAGCGAAGTGTTATCCCTTACCACTCAGCTTCCCTGGTGAAGTTTTGTGTTTAAATTGTTAAATTGCAGCTAGAGAAAATCCTACGGACGGCCACAACGGGGGTGCTAATAATAAATAGATCCCTCAATTTGATAAAATGAGAAAAGGTGTCTGTTACCAGTGGCTGCTTCCCTGTCCTGCAGTCCTCGCCCCACAGGGAAAGGTAGTAAGGTAGTCATCACATGTGCACTGTCTTGTTTAGTGTACATAATTATGTATTGTGGAAGCAGTGCATGTTGAGAGTTTGGAATGATGAAAGCTGCTCCCAGACAGTAGCAGCCAGTCATCCTGGGTCTTAATACAGAAAGACATAGTTATAAGACTGAAATAACAATGTGTTTGTTTGTTTTTGGGGGTTTTTTTTTGTGGTTTTTATTTCTACAATTATATATCTTTTTTTTTCTTCTAAATAGGAAAAGTGGAGCTATTGCCCATAGCAGCCAATCAGATTCTCGGTATCATTTTATGAAGTACAGTCTAGAAAATGAAAGCTAGAATCGGATTGGTTGCTATGGGCAACACCTCCACTTTAACATTTTTCATTAGTAAAACTACTCCTAAAGTTGTTTTGCTTCAAGAAAACTTGCCAGCCTATGTGACTTGTCATCTGAAAGAATGAGCCCTGTCACAAGGAGACTGCAAGCCAATCACTCAGGTATCTTCACAGCACCAGGGTGATAACAGATAGACTACACTACACTAGAACTACACACTCCTTAGTTTTGTTTTTAAATGGAATGTCTGTTCTCAGAAAGAGGACGATGCAGAAACTGTATTGGTACAATTTAATTAAGTTTAAAAAAACAACAATCGAAAAACAGTTTTTAGGTAAAGGATTTAGCTCTGTAATGTCTGAGCCTCGTTGTTGGGCATGAGTGGACTCTGAGGTTGGTGAGGTCTGCAGACAGGAGTGCAAACCCCAAGTCTCTCCGTGGCTGAATATTCTTTAGATAGTTGGAAGTGTATTAGCTCATGCCAGTGTAAATATTTGGCAGCTGTGCTGCATGTTTGAAATCTAATTGCAGAGCTAAGCTGGTGTTGGCTGCAAAATGGATAGAAGGAAATGGCCTATGTCTGTTCTGGGATATGGGGCTCTTACACCAGCTGCTTTGAAAGAACTTTCATTTCCATGGCATTATTGCGTGTGGCACTTTTCTAAGTTATTGGTTCATCATCTTGGGTAATAGATGAACAGCTTTCAAAAGTGTCAGAAGTTATGCTGCCTCGATATACAGCTGTGTGTGCCAGGGTCTAGGTAGCCAATGTACCTAAAGGTTTTTGCTGGTGCCTACAATTTGTATTCCTTACCATTGATGGCAATGTCTTCATAACTTATAGGATCCTGTTGGTGCCTAGATTTGGTTGACTGGCTCCTAAAGTCCACATTATATTTTCCACCCCAAGTGTATAGTGTGCTGTATAGTGTTTCTATAACTCTGTGTGTTTTATTGTTCAGTGTAACACTCCCATGTGTGTACCTAAACCACTGACAAAAGCACATTAGGGCAATATTTTGCTAGATGAAGGCAATTTTATTAACTGTAACAGAGCACCCTGTGCAATATTACTCTGTTTGCTGATGGGATTTTGCTTTCTCCAACATGAAGTTTATATTGAACCCTCCACAAATGTGCATGCAATGTTCTCATACCTTGACAGTTTGATGCAGTATGTAATCTAGTCTAGTGATTCACTGAACTCGGTTGTGCGACTATTTTAGGTGTCTCAAAGCTTCCTGTAGTTTCTGTTTAAATATGGTGACGGACAGGAAGTGTAACGTTCTTAGGAAATAAATCTATCTGGTATATCTTTAGTCCTGATGCATTTCTGAAACTTTTAACACATATATGTTAATGAAACTTGAGTTTTCATATCAACTCGAATTTCAGCTATTGTAGTCTTTGGGGTATATTTACTAAACTGCGGGTTTGAAAAAGTGGAGATGTTGCCTATAGCAGCCAATCAGATTCTAGTTATTTAGCACATACTACAAAATTACAGATAGAATCTGATTGGTTGCTATAGGCAACATCTCCACTTTTTCAAACCCGCAGTTTAGTAAATCTAGCCTTTTGTGTGTGCATTAAATAAATTGTTATAATTATTTCACTTTTCAGCATTGTCATTTTCTTAATCAGATACAGAGCTGTCTCTTTTTTTTTTTTTTTTTTTTTTTTTGTATTGTGTCCATATATGTATTGTTGAAGCCAGGCTCAGTTTGTATGTGCGCGATGTAAAATACAATACCCTTTATATCTGAAATACAGATTGCATTGTACAACAGGCACAGTTGGCGGGAAGGGTGTATTTTACATGCAAATCAAACTTTCGGCTGACCTGTATAAAAAAAGGGGCAGTATTGCACCTGCCCATGGTACGTTGTCCTGCATTGTGTTCATCGGATGATGAACGCAGCTTAAAGGGTCACCATTGTAAAATTAAAAACCTAGTAACAGTTTAGAGCGAAGTGATTTTTCTTTCTGGTAAATGTTTAAAGCTGCAATCCATATAATATTCTCATGATGGTGGGGTGTTTTTTTTTTTGGTTTTTTTTTACAAGTTGTCATTGATGATTTACAATTTGGGAAGTTTTATTTTACTACTATGGCAACAACACTGACATGATATAATATATAGTGAGCAGAGAGTCTCTTTGCTGCATCTTGATCACCTTGCTCACAGCACAATCCCCAAATCCTTCCTATACCATCATCCACATCATCATCACCATTTATTTATATAGCGTCACTAATTCCGCAGCGCTGTACAGAGAACTCACTCGCATCAGTCCCTGCCCCATTGGAGCTTACAGTCTAAATTCCTTAACACACACACACACACACACACACACACACACACACAGAGACTAAGGTCAATTTTGATAGCAGCCAATTAACCTACTAGTATGTTTTTGGAGTGTGGGAGGAAACCGGAGCACCTGGAGGAAACCCACGCAAACACTGGGAGAACATACAAACTCCACAAAAACCTCTGTAACACTGCAGCTTTAATATCAAAACATGAAAGTAGAGAGCAGTTTGCTATAAACGCCTTCTGCAGTGGCCAGAAAAGTACTTTGCTGTAATAAAGCTCATTATTTTATCCATTTCACAATCATTGTCACTTTAATTGGACCTCAAGATAATGTGAAACGCGTAGTCTACACTTATTGCGCAGCTGCCAAATGCTGGGTGGACCAAAAAATAGCTGCGCTTGGTCATCCACCTGGTGCTCGGAGGCACTCTAGAGAGTATAGACAAAGCGTACAGTGATGGCTACAACACTGTCCTGAGGTCTGCTTCATCTGCGTTCACTGCCAATTTACACTTGGTGGATGAAAAACGCTTTCTGTATGTAAGTATATTATTGAAAATAGGAAGGAATTAATCAGGCGCTTTTTTGGCTAGTAACATAATACATTGTTTGTGCTCTGATAGATTCCAAGTGTACATCTACAATGCAATAAATACAATATGTCTTCTTTAGTGTTACCATGGTATGGGAACTTGTACACATTTGTCAATGCTACAAGATCATCATCATCATCATCATCTATTTATTTATATATCGCCACTAATTCCGCAGCGCTGTAGAGAGAACTCATTCACATCAGTCCCTGCGACATTGGAGCTTACAGTCTCTAAATCCCCTAACATGCACACACACAGACTGAGAGAGACTAAGGGCAATTTTTAATAGCAACTAGTATGTTTTTGGAGTGTGGGAGGAAACCGGAGCACCTGGAGGAAACCCACACAAACACAGGGAGAACATACAAACTCCACACGGATAAGGCCATGGTTGGAAATCGAACTCATGACCCCAGTGCTGTGAGGCAGAAGTGCTAACCACTAGGCCACTGTGCTGCCCACAAGATACTTTGTCATGTTCTTTATGCTTTATATTTTTGATTTGTTTGTTTTTTTGTTTTGGTTTTTTGTTTTTAAATAAATGCTACCTCCACTTTTATATATTTCTTTTTAAAAAAAAAAAAAAGAAATTCCCAGTTACTTAACACTAACGTACCTCCCCCCCCCCCCCCTACATCTATGTGATAGTGTTTTACTGTACTATGTACATGTAATCCCTTTAAAATTTACAGTCTGGAGTTTGATTTCCCCTTGGCTGCTGTTATTCTTCACCTGCAAACCGCTTGTTTATGGGGAACCCCAACCCCAGTCACAACGGATCTCCCTGAAAATCCTGTAAGAGAAAGCTTGTATGAAACCTTTGGTTTAGCTTGTGTAACAATGTATAGTATGTATTTGCAACATCCTTCCTTAAATACCCCACATGTTGCACAGTAGTGCTTTCGTCAATAATATCATTTGAATTTTGCATTTTTGTTTTATATGTACAGCAAACGATAACATCACCAGCTTGCTGCTTTCACCTTACAAGTCTGCTGTCATTGAGCAGAGGCTGCACTCTAATCAGCAGTAAGAAAGCATGACACAGCCAGGGCTAGAGGGAACCAGGAACGTGATGGAATGCACTTATTTCAGGTGCAGGAACTGAATTCCATCGCAGCCCTTCCTGCTCGCCCTGCTGTCAGTCACTGCTCGAATAGTGTACTACATATAGTAGGTGAGTTGGTGTGCACGTGCGCAGTATTGATGGTTGGCGCCTCCCATTTAGTCTATAGTTGGTCACTGAGCATGTGCACACCAGCCCACGCCTCGGGTGATTAGTTATACTTATGGACATTCACTGTCCAGCAATGAATCAGCATTTTAGTAACCTAAAAACATAGCATTTGACGGCAGATAAGAACCACTTGGCCCATCTAGTCTGCCCATTTTTTTAAACCTATGGCAACCTCAATCCCTATTTGATCCTTAGTTCTTTATAAAGATATTCTTATGTCCCATAGATTGTAAACTTGCGAGCAGGGTTTTCTTACCTCTTTGTCTGTATGTATTACCCAGTATTGTTTTATTAGTGTTTGTTCCCAATTGTAAAGCGCTACGGAATTTGCTGGCACTATATAAATAAATGAAGATGTCTATCCCAAGCCTGTTTAAATTGCTCTACTGTATCGGCCTCTACCACCTCTGACGGGAGGCTATTCTATTTATCCACTATCCTTTCTGTGAAGTAGTTGTTCCTCATACTTCCTCTGAACATTCCCCAGTGTCAGTGCATGTCCTCGAGTTCTAGTACTTTTCTTCCTTTGAAGAATGTTTCTCTCCTGTACCTTGTTAAAACCCTTCATATATTTGAAAGTTTCTATCCTGTCCCCCCTTTCCCTTCTTTACATGGCCATTCACATGCACTACTGTGTTTAAAAGTGTAAACCCAACTTGTGTTAATACAACACAGAACACTATAACAGCCTAGCAAACTAATTTCCAAAAAGCCTAATGATAACAAGATCCTAGATAAGCTTTGCACTTAATTTGTTTTGTGCCATTAAGACAGTTTCCATGTTTTTGCTCCAGTTTTGGAGCACATTAGACTTTTCATGATGATACTTTAAGCACATATTTTTAGGTCTGTAATTTAATAAATTGAATCCATCGCCTACACACATTGGAGGCAGCCATTTTGTGGGCTGAACCAGTAGTTAGAATGCACTTTGTTGTACTGGATGTCTGATTGGGTAATGGGTTGAAAACTGGTTCGGCTCACTAAACGGTTACTTAATAGCTTATTACTTAATCCAGACTTTATAGTCTTTCAGTAAAAAATAAATAAATCTCAAAGTATAAATTTTCATATAAAAATTGTTTGATGACAATTGCAAAGTGCAATTTGTTTTAAAGTCTGTGATACATTGTGTATACACTGTTCCATCATATTGTAATGTGGGTGAAGCAAACACTAATACTACATTTATTTTTAATGAGCAATTTGATTAACAATGATTATACTAAAGATGCTGTGTATCTCTGTTTTGTTTTGGGTTTTTTTTTTGGCTTTCAAATTTATTTTTATTTCCCATTTGGGAAAATGGGTTGAACTGTGCAAGTGACATGCATGGAGATGGACTGAATGTTGCATTTAGCCTGTGTCTGATGCTTAGAAGTAAGTAAAGCCACTATTTCAAATTAATATATATCCGTGGCTGTGTGTTGCTGAGCTGATTAATCTACCAGTGCGAAGTCCACCATGCTCTGCAGCACGTTGTCCTGTAAAGAGGGAGGTGCGTCTCTTACAAAGCCAACAGTGAGTGACTGACAGCTTGGCAGACTTCCTTTACAGAAATGTAATGTAAGGATTGGTTGAGTCATACACAAGGGCAGTGATGTCACAGTAACATTAACACCTGTAGAATCCAGCTATGTCCTCCATCACATCCTATTTAGAAAAAGTCTTAAAGATGAGGGAGGGGTAGTGACGTGGAGAGGTAGTATTTGCTTTTTAAGAGCCCTTACCCACTGGTGGTGTACATACCAATGATACCAGATATCAGATGCAGTCATGTCTGACATGCGGTGCAATCAAGTAAAGTAGCATAAGTGGAAATGCATGTGGGTATGGGGTCGTTGGACCAGTCTTTGGCTTATCACACGTTATAATATTAAAACTTGTCAGAAATTATCAATTGGCCCAACTGATCTGCCTGCATTACATTTGGGTCTTGGGTTCTGATTCCATATACACAAAACCTTTCCCCTACAGAGCCTAATGTTCTGTCAAATATGCATTTTAGACCAGTGTTATTTAACTCTGGAACTCCAACATCACTCTCCTAAATAACTATTTAAATATATCAGGATATTTTTATTATAGTATTTTTTAAAGGATTTTAGCATATAACTAGCTTGTTTTATTTTTAAGAGACTTCCCATGGTCACTTCAGGGCTGAAAGTGATTGCTCTTGATTGGGTGGTGGCAGTATTGTGGGTGTGTCTATAATAAAAGCCATGGTCACAATCCAGCACTCATCTGAAACAGCGTAACGTGGGTGTGTGCGTGTGTGTGTGTGTGACAAAGGGTTAATCAAAAGCAACCACCTGGTCTTTTTAAGTGATTAAAACTCCCCCTGTCTATCCCACACACAAACTTTGCCTTACCAGTTATGCCACCACCAAGGTTTTGTTGTGAAGAGATGACACTCTTACTCTGGAAGCCTTTGGTTCTCTGTTTAAAAAAAAATCTATCACAATTTACTTTAAGCAGAGTTATCATAAACCAAATGATCTCTACTGTTTCATGTATGTGGCATTCTAAAACCAAATTGAAGTCTGACACGTGAATTTGGAAGAACAGTGGACTGAGGGTAAATGTATTCACTTCCGATTTTCTGTGAAAATTTAAAGCAGCAATGGCTTTAAAGGCATTGTTTTGCCTTTAAAAGTAATTGTCGCTTTAAATTTTCAAAGCAAACTCGCTGAATAGCGCTGCGTTGAAAAAATCGGAATTAATACATTTACCCCCTGAACTTAAGTATAATTTATTATGGGAAATAAATCCACAATGCTTAAGATGAAAACCATTACCAAAATGACATACAAGATATAATATAATAAGTTTTTGTAAAATAAAAAGGAATAAACAGAATAGGGTCATTTACGAATGATCAGTTTCTGTTTGTTGGGAGAAGCAGGAATAATGGGTCACTTCTAAATATGCAATTGACTCCCAAAAGTGAACATAACTGTTGGCTATACAGGACATTTTAGACATGCTGCAGGTACCCACAGGCTCCCTTTCCTGTGATGTCAGAACTAGAAAGTCTGTGTAAATGCAAATTCCTTGTTTATGATCTCTTTTCAAACACCTTTCAAGTCGGGGGTTTATTTACACTGGCCTAACTTCTTACTATAGCATTCTACAAAGATAATATTACCTCCACACAACAGGTCATAAGTTTCCTTTCATTCGCAGGCAAAACATGACTCCTGTAAGTATGATATTTGAGAAAAAAATTACATTTCTGTTTCTTCTTATTCCCGTTCATTCAAACTCATCTCAGCTGCTGTCACCAAGTTCAGATATCACAGATCACCAAGAATGCAAGAGGTCTGTTTGCTGTGTATCACTGAATCTTATAGAGAGATTTCAAGACCCTTTTAGCTTTTCTGACCAGTGCCATAAATTGGTATTGGGCACTCGTCTGTAGTTATGTATGGAACTCTCTATCCTTAAATATCTATGGGGAAAACATAAGCATTTAGTACAATCGAAGTAATGTGTTTAATTTAGGATCCCCCTTTCAAATTTTAACCCATGACTGGATACAGACTTCATCTGAGCCACACCAAGCTGATACTATGAATTAATTCACAAACACATATTTGTAGTTTTAGATGACTAGTAATTAGCTTGCATACGACAACCACTTTATATTAACTAACCACCCATTGGAAGGATACAATATTTTAAAATGTGCTTTAATACACTTGAGGCCAGAGGATTGCCCAATCAGATATCCAGACCCTGTCATTTAGATAGTCAGAGACCAGTGTGTGTGTGTGTGTGTTGTTGTGCATTTTTTAGATGTAATCTCTGTTGTCTTCAGAATAATTCTTAAAAATAAACCTATTTTGCTTCCTTGTGGTTTAGTGTCTATGAAAAGTGTGAAATGTAAAAATTGAGACTCTTTGAGTTGATAGTGTTTTTACATTGAGCGGTTCTTTCTACTTGTTCCATCACAGGAGTGTTGGGTTTGATTTATTTTGTAGATAATAACTAAAAAAAATAAATCATGTAAATGTTGCGCAATGTATAGAAGTTATATTTATATTATACAGTTGTTTGGTTTTTTTCTTTGGGGGGGGCGGGGCTTTCTGCCATGGGAACCTAAAATACAATCACATTGTAACATTCACAAACCATGACCATATTTGAGATCCTTATTTGGTCAACCAATTAGAAATTATTAAACACAAGGAGTCTTATACCAGGAAGTTGTATACATCTTGCATAATACAGACCATTTCTTGATGCCGCCCATGTTTGGATTGAACGCCTTTCTCAAACGCTCTGAAATGTTTGCCTTGTTGCCAACTGTTCCCAACTTCCAGTGACAGCCCAGGATTGTAAATCTTGCCCCTGGATATGTGTATATTCATAATTGACTATCTGCAATTAGCAATTTGTATTATTCTGCACATTTAAATGTGTTTTTTCAGTACCTGCTCTTATAGTCTGGATGTTAAAGGTTAATATTTAGTGTAGTGAATTATTTAAAATAAACAAATCTAATCTCGTTATAACCAACTTCAGTAAACCTGTTATGTTGAAATTTTGCTCCAAAGGCGTATGTAGATTCTACTGGGCATCATGTGTTTTCTATGCAAAATGCCATAGAAATTATGTGGAAATTATCAAAATTATTAAAGCCACACTCAAATCTAAAACACAAGATAACTTCTATAAATGGGCTACTAATAATGTTCATAAATATATTTTTAAATGGGACTTTTATCAGAACTGAAGATGAAATGAAAACTTCCTCTAAACAGTCTTAGGGGTATATTTACTAAGCTGTGGGTTTGAAAAGGTGGAGCTGTTGCCTATAGCAACCAATCAGATTTTAGTTATCAACATCTCCACTTTTTCAAACTCAAAGTTTAGTACATATTGGTGTCAAATATATCAAGTTGTGTCAAGGTAGCAGGACTTTTACATCTATATCCGTGATTATTATTGGGAGCTATTTTAAAATAAACCTATTGGGTTGCATTTATTGGCCCTATAAGCTATTGCATGTTTGCGGTTGTAGGCAATCTTCCATGCATTGTTCCTATTAATTCAGATGTGTATAAGTTTAAAAAACAAAACAAAAACTTTTCTCTATGTTGACAACCTACAGAATTTCAGAATATGTGCTATAATGCTTACTTACATATTGCATTTCTTGAAGTTTTATATATATTACTAGATTTATTTTAAAACTTTTTTGGTGTGTGTGTTTTGTTTTTTGTTTTTTTTTCCCTATACTTCCTCCATGGAGGAGAAAATCAAAGGAAAACATCCCATAATGCTTCAGAATCAGGCAGCATACAGTGTTGTGCGAGTCCCTCTGCCTTGTGACTAAGATGCTGGTGAGTGATGGATGCAAATTCCCTGCCTTTCAGCAACACACTGCTTTGCTCACTCATAAGTAGAGAAAACATTTTTTTTTTTTAAAAAAATTGCTATTTGGTGCAAAACAGCATTATGTAAAAATCAATTTATCCAAAGGGCAACATATCCTTTTTAAAAGATGAAAAAAAAATAATAAATAAATAAAAAAAAAATAAAAAAAAAAAAAAATATATATATATATATATATATATATATATATTTAATAAAAAATAAAAAAATAATTTTTTTTTTTTTTTAAAAACCTCTATAAGTTAATGGATAACTGCAATCATAACTTACTCTTCAAACTCTCCCCTTGCCCCCAGTACCCTTTATCTGATGTGGATATTCACTTGTCTCAAATCTCTTCTCCATTTCTGCGAATTACTGCTTTCTGTTAAAGGACCACTAACTATACATTCTGCCTGCAGTACTTACTGTGGAAATGGAGGTGGGGCAGTAGCCTTTATTTAGTTAAAGAAGTAGCACAGGCCAATTTTAAACATGTGACTTTGTTGGTGTAGGAGAACTGTTTACCATTCCGATATCTAAGATGTTTTTTCATATATGCTGGTCACATTGAGAACAAATGGCTGCAGACCCCAGTTGAGATTGTACAGTCTGTAAGATGAAAGTTTATAAAAGTAATATACATGCATACCTGCATTTGTACCTCTGTACCTGCCCATAGTGTGGAGTTTGTGGTATAATTTTTCACTACCACAGACACAGAAATGTGTGCACATTAGAGCGAGTTTTAATCAGAAGCCAGCTACCTGCCACTAGGGGCTAGATTTACTAAACTGCGGGTTTGAAAAAGTGGAGATGTTGCCTATAGCAACCAATCAGATTCTAGTTATCATTTATTTAGTACATTCTACAAAATGACAGCTAGAATCTGATTGGTTGCTATAGGCAACATCTCCACTTTTTCAAACCCGCAGTTTAGTAAATATACCCCTAGGTGTGTTAGATTATGGGAGGAAGTGGTAAAACCATGGAGAATCATAGGCAAACATGAGGAGAACATACAAACCCCAAACAGGTAGCACCCTGCGTGAGGCAACAGTGTATCCATTGTGCCAAAAATCCTAGAACACAAAAAATAAGGTTTAATTGGCTTTTGTCTGTATATACTATTATGATTTATTGAGTAAGCTTTGCTAAACCAGAAACTGCTTAGTTTACACAAAGTATCAAAATGTAGAAGCTGTAAGACTCTCACAAACTTCACCTTGTCTGGCACGTGACTGCTCCCTACCTGTCAGTGTAACTCTAGCTGTGTAATTTGCCATATTGTTTCTTGAAAAACAGGTGCTTGTTAGAAAAGGATATCACTTGCTTCTTTGTTTAGATATCTTAAAGTTGCTTAAGGTCTATATTTGGGCATATACAAAAGAGCAATGAATAAAAATGTTTGGAATTCATTGTGTTATCAATCGAAAGATATGACTGAGCAAAACAATGAAGCGGCTATGCCCTGCTAACATTTACTGCAAGTCGGTGGCCGTAAGACGGTATGGAAGCACTAAGTGATTACTTACCCAACAAGCAACTGCTTTACATAGAATTACAATGTACAATGTAAGCACATGACAATAGTGCTGATTGTATACCTACAGGTTCTGTTCTAGTGAATAGGAAAGAGAGTGCAGAAGCTGATGTTGAATAGATATGTGAGCTGGAGTTTTCAGCGCAGAAGTAGTAACAAATTCATTTAAATAAATTTGTAAGATGCTTAAATTTTATACCAGAAGGCAACACAGTTTGCCATGTAGCATTATGAGCGTAGCTGCTGTGAAATTTAATACAAGTCCATGGGATAAATTTATAAAGCTGCGGGTTGGTAAAAGTGGAGATGTTGCCTATAGCAACCAATCAGATTCTAGCTGTCATTTTCTAGAATGTACTAAATAAACAACTGGAATCTGGTTGCTATAGGCAACATCTCCATTTTTTTTTGAAACCCAGAGTTTGATAAATTTACCCCCAGGTGTTTTAAAGTGAGACAGGCGTTTTGAGGACGGTCTAGAAGTTAGTCATTCTACATGGTATTAGTGAATTCTGCTTACGGGCGCTATTCCTTTTACACCTGCTTAATTTATACCTGTTCTAGCATACGTGTCTACTTTCAGGCAGTGCAGTCCGGGAGAGGGGCATGACTATAGTGCGGGAGGGGTGGGGCGCGAACAATTGCGTCATTTTGGCCCTGTCCCCCACAACAAAAATTACGCGATGCACCACGAATCGCGTCATTTTGGCCAGGGAATTGGGGGATGCGGGAGACTTGCCTGCTCTCCCGGGAGACTGACCCGAATTTCGGGAGTCTCCCGGAATAGTAAGGTTCTAGTCGGTGGCTGTCGTCTGCCACTCTAGTATGAAAACCTATTATTTTGTCATATTTCACATAAAATCTTACACTCCTTAGTATCTAGCAATTTTAATGCTGTTCTTCCTTAGTGTGTCACTGATATATACATTTTGTGGGTTGTCCCCTATCTGTGAGAATGAAGCCTATGAATTCTCTACAAACGTGTGCCCTCGCTGAAGCATTTTATGGTCGATATTCGTAAAGCACTAATCATCATCATCATTTATTTATATAGCGCCATCAGATTCCGTAGCGCTTTCAATTGGGAACAAACATTAAGACAATACTGGGTAATACATACAGACAGAGAGGTAAGAGAACCCTGCTCGCAAGCTTACAATCTATAGGACAATAGGAGTTAGAGACACAAGGGCATGTGCTACATCATATTGCACTAATTTGTATTGAACTGATGAGCAGCATTTTCATTTGTATTGATTGGTACTTTACACAAAATGGCTGCCACTACTGTGTGCAGGAGACAGGCTCTTTTTTTTTTTTTTTTTTTTTTTTTTTCTGTCAAAGGCGGAAGCCTTAGCGTTCTTGTAATTATTATTTTATGATGTGATTTCTTTAAAGTAAACAAATCGTGCTGAGCACATAAGGAAATAATTTTAAGCCTTTAGGCATTTTTAGTGCTTTACATATATGCAAATAATCATTCTTCTCAGAGCAATTGTGGTTTATTCCATGAACTGTGGGGTATGTAATGTTTATAATGAAGTTTGGAGTGAGTATAGTTCATCTCATTCTAGTGTCGCCCATTATATTTATATAGCACCAATCATATTACACAGCACTGCAGAGAGAATATGCAATCATTCATGTCAATCCCTGTCCTATTGGAGCTTACTAGCTAAATTACCGAACATACGCACAGGGATCTATGTTGTCAGAAACCAATTAACCTACCAGTATGTTTTTGGAATGAGGAAGGAAACCGGGGCACCCAGAGAAAACCCACACAAACCCATGCCATGGAGAGAGCAAACAAACTGCACACCGATTGTGCCCTATTTGAAATCAAAATCATGACCCCAGCGCTGTGAGGTAGTGTTAACGAAAAATGCAGTGTGCAAGTACTTTATTTAGCTCATGCACATTTTTCCCATAGCCACTTTGAGCCAACATACATTTGACCAGTCTGTAAAGCTGGGTACACACTACAGGGTTTTTGTCCAATAATCGGCTCAACCAGCCAACATACGACCACTCATTCAAAAGTCGGGTCAGTGTGTGTAGTGACACGATGGTCGAAAGTCTACCCAAATGGACGATTGTCGCCTCATATGGTTGGCCGTACAGTTAAATATTTTCGTTCCAATCTCGTTTCCGCTGTGTAGTGTGTATAAACTTCCGACCGATCCACAACAGTGAGTACGAAATTACAGTCATTGCTCGCGACAACATGGCTGTAAAAAGTTGTTAAAGGGACGTCCGCTCTCCCCTTTATCGTCCTAAACAAGGCTAGTGTGTATGCAGTCCATGGACCGAGCGATCGGAACATCGATCGCATGTAAAATCAATCGGCATAGAAAGTTGGTGGAAAATTCTGTAGTGTGTACCCAGCTTTACACAGCATCCATTAATTAGTAGTAACAAGAGACTCTTGACCAGTAAACTTGGCCTAATAATTCCCTTGTTATCATCCTCTTTTAATTGGAGCCTCCCATCACCCCATGCACTCAGTAGCAGTGCTGACTGCATCTTAACCTTGTCTACCAGCGTGTATGTAAAAGCCTTTATTTGCTGTAGGGGACCAAGAGAGTGGAGACACCCAGGTAGGTAGGATTGTTAGTTCCTCTCTTGATCACCAGAGCTGGCTGCTGCAGGTTGGTAAGAATACTCGCAGCCTCTTGATGCCAATCGGTTGTTTGTGGTCAGGGAAGCAGCCAGCAGTCCCAACAATCTAATCTCCAGGCAACCTTGACCAGGTTCTAACCACACTGGCATTGTGCTCGTTCTGTGTAATGTAGTGTTGGGTACTGTTCGGTGTTTCATACTAGTGTACAGTATATATTTGCCTTTAATTTATTTTTTATTTGTTTTTAAATCTGACCCTTTACTGCTTTTTTTGTGCTTTATCTTTCTCCTGTGGTTCAATTAAGTTTGCTGTTGAGAATTTTCCAGCAGAATCACATTTTAGACTGTAAGCTTTGCGACCAGGGCCCTCTTACCTCTCTGTATATAATACCCAGTATTGTTTTATTACGGTTTCCCAATTGTAAAGCGCTACGAAATCTGCTGGCGCTATATATATATATATATATATATATATATATATATATATATATATATATATATATATATATATATATATATATATATATATATTTGGTTATTAGTGCGCGAAATGACGCACTTCCGGTTTTCCGGTTACCGGCTTCTGGTCATTGATGCGCATGCGCGAAATGGCGCGATCCACTATATAAATAGATATATTTTCTGGGCATAGCTATTCTGATTTCTCCTGATGAAGTCTGACAACTAACAGACGAAACGCGTTGAGAACTTATCTGTACACTTGGATTTTATTATTGGACTTTCATTTTATTGCCTATCGCTATGTGTACACAGCCAAGCTGATTTCCAGCTACTTGATATGTAAGTAGATGCTGTGTTTTCAATAAATTGTATTTTTGAGCTATTACACCTGTGGTTTCATTATCTTTGAGATATCTACTGGCTCGTTGGAAATCCTGAAGGATATATGATCAGCTACATCCAGGATGTTCCCCTCATTTGATGAGCTTTAAAGATCATTTATCTGGTACGCACATTCACTACACGAGTGGTTGGTGTTTATGTACTATATATCACATTAAGACCATAGATCTATTCTATTGGTAGTAGGGGATTATTTCAGACCAATCTGGTCTAAAAGTTACTTGTATTGTAACAATATTACACTATTGTGCGCCTCCTCTTTACATTTTGTTTCTAGATCATTCCGTTTTACACCGATTGGCTCAAGGAGGACTGGCTGCTGCCTGCACACGGGAAGTGTTTTATGAGAGATTCACATTTGGACATTTTTGTTTATTTATATTGATAATTTGCTACAGCGCCATTGTTTTGGTATTGTTTCTTCTTTATATATATATATATATATATATATTGATGATGATGATTTTATATCCCTTCTCTGGGAGTACTTGCATTCTAGGTACTCCCATCTTCCAGGCCAGTCTGCTGTTCCCAGAGACGTCTGCCCTTTTATATATTCTCTTCATGAATGCAAAATTCTCCTAAAGGCCAAATGAGTAGCATTTCTGTTATTGTTTTATTTAATGTGTAAATAAAAATACAACTTTTTATAACACTTTTGACCATCTTTCTAGTAACCATTGTTCGTCACTGTTGACTTCACAACAGGAAACAAACTTGTAACACGTAGTAGAGAAAACATCAAAATAAAAAGACTTGTTTAAATTAAATAGATAAATATGAAGCCAACTATATTTAGATGTGTTCTGCAGTTCTCTTCCTTTTCCTTTTGAACTGAATAAATCGTCAGACTTGTTTATAGCAACTGAGTGATAACGTTGTTTATGCTTAAAGGCTCTTTGCTGGAGCAAGATGATTAATGATAGGATGTGCGCTCTTTTATATAGAAAGCCACTTTATACCTACAGCTATTTAATTAAAATGTCCGGGCCTGTTTACACCTATTCGTTTTTTATTTTTTTTGGTTAATAATTACATGAAAAGCACATTGAATAATTTGACCAATAAGAACTAAAGGTGGCGTTCCCACCGTTGCGTTCTACAACTAGCGCAGTGTTATTTCAAAGCGCAGCGTGCCCTATATCTCATGCGCTAACTCGTGCTACCAGTGCAATAGATTGTATTGGTAAAAGTGTAATGCCAGAAGAACACGGTGGCTTAGTGGTTACCACTTCTGCCTCTCAGCGCTGGGGTCATGAGTTCAATTCCTGACCATGGCCTTATCTGTGTGGAGTTTGTATGTTCTCCCCGTGTTTGCGTGGGTTTCCTCCGGGTGCTCCGGTTTCTTCCCACACTCCAAAAACATACTGGTAGGTTAACTGGCTGTTATCAAAATTGACCCTAGTCAGTCTCTGTCTGTCTGTGTGTGTGTGTGTATGTTAGGGAATTTAGAGTGTAAGCTCCAATGGAGCAGGGACTGATGTGAATGAGTTCTTTGTACAGCGCTGCGGAATCAGTGGCGCTTTATAAATAAATGATAACTACACTTTTTTCTTATGTATCCTGGAAAAATGGATATGTGAACGAGCACTTAGACATTATCATCAAAATTCTGATTAGGATGAGTCTTAAAAAATGCAGTCTTGTATTAAATAGGATATAAAAGTCACAGGAGCCACATCTCGCTTTGACTAGAATTGTGGTGGTCCCTCTCTTTGACCCCTGCCTTATGGTGCTACTGGACCACTCCTCACTTACTCATGGTGCCTCCAGTGACTGTGTTCTGAGTACAAGATCTTTATGACCGAGCAGGGCTGACCCAGGTGAGGCAGCTGATTGGATAACCAGCGCTAGCAGTCCGGTCAGCTGCCAATACGCCTTTATGTTGATTACAGCATTTATTATAGGAGAAGAAGAGAACCATTACACTGCTTTGTACAGTGTTCCATGTTTGTAGACTATGCCTTACCCTTATAGTTATGTCACATCCCCAAGGAGAGTGTGCAGTATAATGCATGCATTTCAAGGGGGGGGGGGGGGAGAGGGGGGTAATGACTATTTAAGCCTAATGTCAATCTATTTATGATTAAAACTCCTTAATTATTAAAAAGTCTTTTATTCATTAAAACTATAACCTAATTTTCACATTAATACTCATCACATAAAGCCCCATGTTTTCACCCAATTCATACTATTAAATTAGTCTGTGGGGCACTCTGGTCTGAAGCAGACGAATCCTTAGTGATTGTGTTCAGTAAAGTGCTTCCCTGCCTTGCTGGGCGCTTGCCATGGAATGTTTAGGCTTTTATCTTGAATGTCTAATGGTTTAAGGACAGCAAATAACGTTATCGCATCTCCTTATTGTCGTTCCAGCAGACAAAACTTTTATAGACTTTCAAGTATGCAGAAATGCTCATAGTTTTACTTGTCTTGAATATTTAACACTGTACTACCTACCACCTAGGGAAAAAATGGACTCCTCCCCTTAGCTGAGGCACTGAGGGCTGCTTCTTGCAGCCATTTTCTTGGTGGTAGAGGATTGCTCTCCCCCTTCACACACAGTATGGTAACTAGAGGGAGGGAAGGAGCACCTTAAGAAAAAAATCTAAGTGGCTGCCCATCGTTTATTGAAACGAGGAACTTGCTAAGTAGTGTGTTGGCGCAAAAAAAAAAAAGTTTAACATTCTGCATTGTCCATTCAGCAGTAACCATAGGTCACAATAGCCGCCCAGATGTTTAAGTAAACCTAAATTCTAGTAATGCATTATTAATATTGTGTTGCCATGTGTCTGGAGCTTCTGTACATTGGACTGTTTATTAGTAGACAAGCAGACCTGATCAGAACACACATGTTGTTTGTTTGTTAGGTTGTTTTTTTTGTATTTTATTGCTCTTCTGCTGGCCCAGTTCAGATGTTTGGTTTGAGTGCTGAGTGACCAGATCAGTTTTCCGGTTGGCCATAATATATTTGGACAGATTGGGAAGGAATTTTCTGGGTAGGGCTGTGACTGATACGACTGCTTGTGATCAGATTTATCTATTTTAGACATTGTGATGGTGACCATCGGGTCATTCTGTTGAGATGGCTGCGTGGGGTTTGCTCATTGATATTCTAAGACCTTTCCTCCCATTTCCCTTTTTTTTTTTTTTTTTTTTTTAAGCGTCTGGGTAAAAGCTGCATTTGATCCCACTTTACATCTTACTGACCAGTACACTGCAGCACAATTGCTCTGTAGCATTTAACTATATTGTTGATGCTAAGGACTCTGGTTAATTATTAAGTAGTGTAAAGCAATGGACCTTAAAAACTGCATTACTGTCTGCTATTACCCCGTGCAGTTATCATTGGACTACACAAATAGTAATGTCAAGATTGAGATACTTGTGATGTGATGGTTTGTTGTGAGCTCCAGCACGTTGCACCCCACTTACTTAGATACTGACCATATAACTGCTTTTCATTTACCTAACCCAATATTTTATCGCCCTTTCGGTACAAGCTCCTGTCGGTAAGCAGTGTCTCAAAATGCTGTATTGTAGCAAATTACCATCATTTTAACATACATTTTGTTTCTTAATATTTACATATTCACAGGCATTTTGCTAGATAAATATAATATTCACTAAAAGGTCAGGGATGTCTGTTATTATTACCATTTATTTATATTGCGCCACTAATTCCGCAGCGCTGTACAGAGAACTCACTCACATCAGTCCCTGCCCCGTTGGGGCTTACAATCTAAATTCCTTGACACACACACACACACACACACACACACACACACACACACACACACGGGTCAATTTGTTAGCAGCCATTTAACCTACCAGTATGTTTTTAGAGTGTGGGAGGAAACTGCTCACAGATAAGGCCATGGACGGGAATTGAACTCATGACCCCAGTGCTGTAAGGCAGAAGTGCTAACCACTGAGGCACCGTGCTGCCCTATTTCTAGTGATATATTGAATACCTCTATACAATAAGGCACAGGCTAGTAGCTGGACAGAGATTACATCTTCATTAGTTTATCCATTTTAAGTTGCATATTAGCTCTTGTTAAATGGCACAGACAAAGTACTTAATTCCAAAGTTCTTTCTGCAGATGAGTAACGGAGCGATGAGGGTTTCCCCCACGAGAACATTTTTGGAACCTAACATAAGCCAGATGGATCTTTCTTTTGAAAACAACTAGTATGGTGATTTTCCATTTGTAAGCGAAAGTCGATTTTCACTTTTTACATTAAAATGATGGTTTCCTGCAGATTCGTTTTGCTGGGCTAGGACAATACCAGGGTGGGAACTTAGCAGGGAAGACGCCTGTGAACAGGATATCCCTCCCAACCTGGGAGGAAAGAGGCCGAAACTGCTAAAAATAATTTGTAAAGGGGAAAACGCTGCGAAAATGTTGGTGATGTGTAAATAGATGTTAACGAGGGAAACTAGAGCGCAAGCTCTGGTGACCACCAAAACGACAATCACATACAAACATGTATTTTCTTCCTGAAGCCTCAGCACATCAAGGGATGTGAAATATTTCATGGGTGTGGCGTATAATGAATGCAATTATTATAACCACTTGACAGAATTAAAGGGGATCTATCGTCAGAATGTTGCATAATTGTTTTAATGCTTAAAACAGCCAAACTTCAACAGGGCACTCCTTTCATAAAGACTACAAACCAGTATATAATTGTCATTTTATTTTTTCCCTATGTTAAGTTAGTGACAACACCTGGTTTCTTGAGAAGTCCTGTTAGATTCCACATAGCTGATTGTACTTGAAGAATTATTACATCCTGTTAAGAAGACATGTGCATATATGTATAGAAATGTAACCTTTGTATTCTAGCTGGACCAATATGCAATATGATGTAGCACTTAACCTTGTATCAAACGACCATTGCCCCATAGATTGTAAGCTTTCAGTCAGGTTCCTCTTACCTCCTCTGTCTGTATTACCCAGTATTGTTTTATTACGGTTTGTTCCCAATTGTAAAGCGCTACAGAATTTGCTGGCGCTATATAGTTAAATGATGATGATTTTATTTAGAGAAGTTGTACTGTGTTTTTACCTTTTGGGTATGGTGAGATTGGCCAGTGTATTTATGCAGCATGTATTTGGATACAGAAGACAATGGTTTTATGGGATTGATGATGTCACTAGTTCATAGTGAATTGATAGACCGAATTGTCATGGATATTCGTTTAGCAAAGAACAAATGGCTGCTCTCACTGGCTAAATGAACTACTAACTACATGAATACTTCATTTTATTAGAGACTCCTCTTGTGTGTATCTTTTTTTCGTACAATTGTCTATTTGCCAGCTCTCCAGTCCTAATAGCCATTTTTATCATCGCTTTTCTTTTTCATATCCTACAAGATTGACAAATTTCCCACTATTCACAATTGTACCTATTGCATGTCTTTTTGCACCTGTCACATGTTGTCTATCCATGATAAGCTATTGTTTTACCTCTACAGTATATAAAATTAAAAACATTTTACTGCAAAAGCTTTTCGTTTTTTGGAGTTTTTTTTTTTTTTTTTTTTTGTGCAAAATGCAGTTGAAATTTGAAATTGCACTGTGAATGGTAACGTGATTCCATTTCACCATTCTGCAAAGTCACATTTGGAGGTTGCACAGAAGGGAAATAGGAAAATGACAACTTAAATTCCTGTAGACAAGTGCAGGCAGGGCAGTGTGTATCAGGGGTGTCACAGAGTAAGACGGTCTGCTATCTCTGCAGAGCCAGTGTAGCGGGGATGGAGGTCTGGCGGAAGCGGCTTTCAGGCTGCCGTGAGGGTGACGTGTGTTTTAACCCCTTAGTGTCCAAAAGAAATGACCAAGGTGTTATCGGTGTCAAATTATTTATGGCGGTTGCTTCGTGTTGTGACCTCGTCTTTAATAAATTATGATTTATTTATTTATTTATTTATTTTTTTGTTGGTCTTTGGGAAGCAAATCAAATGTAAAAAGAAGGCATTAAGGGAGCCAAGTTTTGCAGAACGATTTAATTTCCAAATGAGACCCTTCTATAAACCACTCTGGTTCTCCCCTCCAATGGTGGTTCTATTCTACTTCTTCAGCCACGAAGTCTACATGTCTAGTTTTGATTCGACTTCTCTCAGTAACATTTTTGAAACACTGGGTGAGGGGGAGGTAGATTTATCATCCTTTTAAAAAGGAAAGGTGGAAATGTTGCCCATAGCAACCAATCAGATTGTAGCTAACATTTTTCTGGTACATTCTAGAAAATAATTGGAATCTGGTTGCTATGGGCAACATCTCCACCTTTTCCTTTTTCAATGGTTTGATAAATAATTTGGTGTACCCAGAGCCTATACCATTTGTGTAAAATATGGAACATGCCTGTTCAGTTGGTTTTGAATGTAAATCATCATATTTCGGATGATTACTTAGTAGAATGGAAACTGGTGCTGTTAATATGGAAATATTTTGTTAATATGTAGCATGACGCACACAGATTTGTCAGCTAATTATTTCCTGCTCACTAAGCTCATAACTTAATTTCTGGCGTGTGAGACGTGGCAAGACAAAGTGACGGACTTGCAGAAGGTCACAAGTGTCCGATGTTTGGATTGGAACATGAATCCTTCGGCTCTGTGTTCTTAACCACTGAGCGAGCAACTCTTTTTGACTTGATTAAAATACAGCTCAACGCGTTTCTGTGGCAAAACCACTTTGGTAACTGCCTTTGTGGAGGGGTCTGTAGATACCAGGAATTATGTTGTGTTAAAAGCTACGCTTCATGTAGGCCCTTTCCGTCATACTAACCCTGTGTGAAGTTTGAGTAAATAGCTTGTATAGTTATGTGTAGTCTGTCATCTCTACAATGTCTGGGACTTTCATCATGTAGTTTTAAAGTTAATGTAATATTAGCAGTTGTGTATGAAATAAGAGCTGTCATGATATTGCATGACCTACAACTTGCATGCTGCAGTGTATTGTTTGTGGCTGAAAACGCCCTTTGATGGTGTATTTCAAAACTAGACACTGCTATAAACAGTAACGGGATTGCATAACCTTCAAAGGTAGACTTAGGGCTACACCCTAACCCAAGCAGTGTCTAATGAGTCCATGCTCCAGGTTATTAAAAATAAGTTAGTAAAGTTCTTTAAAAAAAAAAAAGAGGATTTCCTTTTAATTTCATGTTTATCAATGACTAAGGGGTATATTTACTAAACTGAGGGTTTGAAAAAGTGGAGTTGTTGCCTATAGCAACCAATCAGATTCTAGCTGTCATTTATTTAGTACATTCTACAAAATGACAGCTAGAATCTGATTGGTTGCTATAGGCAACATCTCCACTTTTTCAAACCAGCAGTTTAGTAAATCTAGCCCTTAATCGGTTTAATCGCTCTCAAGCAAGATCTGCTGACATTGGTATGATCTCAAAGGACAATGATCAGGCTTGAATGAGGAGGTTTAGGAAGGAGCCGGTATCTGACATGGAGGCGGATTCGGAAGCACCTCTCGTCCAGATTTTACTCCAAGCTGCAATAAGTGTATTTTACAAAAATTTTTTTAGTTTATAATACAGTTTAATATGGCCAGGAGCACCTTTTACCTTCTGTTTTAATAAGTGAAAGTAATTTCTGAAAATGTAAACAATTCTTTAATTGTGATAACGTGTCTAACTACCTCACATATACAGGGGTCTATATTCCCATTTTGGGAACTGCCCACTGAACATCCCTTTACTTCTGTGGGATGGTCGGTCTGACTGGAAATGCAGGGCATGGTGTGAAGTGTAAGAACATTACCTGAGAGTCCATCCTACGTTCAGTTTGGGACCACTCCCTTCATTCATTCCACTTGTGCTTTTCTTCTAAAATACTGCTTGGTTTAGTCACATTTTATGACTTTAAAAAAAACAAACAGGTATTTTTTTGCAGTTTAGTCACCTGTCTTTAAAGTCATTTACTCCCATTTTGCAGCAACTCTGCATCAGCCCCGGAATCTTTTTTTTTTTTTTTTTTTTTTAAATACTTTCCTCAATTACATTTTGTGTTTGGATATGTGCGCATTCATCTGCCCAGTTACTCCCATCAGAAGATAGAAAGCATCGGCATTCATGTTCCCTAAAATCAAGGACATTTGCAATGGGGAGGTGTGTTCTGCAGTTTTGTGAATAACCGTGTTTTTGTCTTTGTCTTTTACTTTTCCTTTCGTTCTGTCGCCCACCAGTCCAACAACCAATAAAATGGACTCAATATAACTCAGTTTCACCCAGACATCTCCCAATTTTACCGAGGACAGGGCCCCAAAACTGAAGCCCCTTACCTTTTAGGGAATATTGAGTGTTGTGTTTTTGTCTATTATCACCCCTTGGCCCCCTCCACCTCATTGTATAGAGCTGCTTAATAGGTTGCAACTTTATCGATATGAGTCGGCCATTTTTTTTTTTTTTTTTTTTTTTTGCTTTTTCTTTTACTGTCAACCAAATGCATTTTTGTTACACTGGTGTCTTAATGAATGTAGTTGTTGGAGCGCCAGCTATTCAAGGTGAGTACTTCTTTCTGCGCTCACCCCATCAGTCTGTTACATGTTGGTCTCTTGCCTCTAAAATAGAATATGATTGAGGCAAAGCACACAGACCTTGCTGGAAGATGGCTTCTAGCCCAGCCTATGGGTGGCTGCACTGTGTAAATCATTACCAGGAAATATTTAGCACAACTGCTTAATTCATATTGTAGTCAAATATGGCAAAGTGGCTTAAAACCCTCTTTTCCCCTCTTTCATGGTGAGGAGGTTTAGAAAGTATTTCTAATGTGCTTTTAAATGTAGGGTGAGTTGTCGTCTTTGTAACGCTGCAGTTGAAAAGGTAATCTCCTCTCTACAGATTTCCTGTTATGTTATTTTATGGGTTTATCCAGGAAATGTAGAAGCATATTTTCAGCTTTTTTTTTTTTTTCCACCCCCCTCTACTTTTAAGGAGTGAGTTGTGGTTTAACGTCTTAAATTTGTTACTTTATATGTTTGTTACTTGCCCTGTACCTCTCATACTTACTTGTCATGTTCAGATTACATGTTAAGGGAAGACTTTTTTTTTTTTTTTTAAAGTAACAATGTATTGTCAAAACTCACACTTTTTACAGTCACTTAGGGGCATATTCAACTGTCCATGTTACTCGCAAAAGTAACGCGGCTTGCACACTATTACCGCAATAACGGTAATAGTGAGCGTAATTACCGTTATTGCGGTACCTTTAATGCCGGCTTAGCTGCGAGCTGAAATCCGGCTTAGAATTACCGTAATAACAATAATGCTTTTAACACTGTGTTACTTTTGCGAGTAACACGGACAACTGAATATGCCCCTTAAACTCCGTATTGACATTGTAAATCAAAATTTGGGACTGGGAGACATTTGAAAAGTGTAAAATAGGCAATAAGAAATATATATAATTATAATATTCTAGTGCTACTTTGTCCCAGAACAGTCTCCGTTCTTGATGGCATGGGGTCGACCAGGTGCTGGAAACATTCCTTTAGAGATTCTGGTCCGTCTTGACATGATTACGTCACACATTCATGCTGCAAATCTTCTGTTCCGCCACAACCCAAATATGCTGTATTGGATTGAGATCTGGTGACTGCGGAGGCCACAGGAGTACACTGAACTCATTGCTATGTTCGTGGTACCAGCTTTTGGCGGACCTGTGCCCGCTGTAACCTCAGTTGACTGTCTTGGTATGACAGGAGCAGAATCTGGTGTGGTCATCTGCTGGTGTAGCCCATCCACTTTAAGGTTCCAGGTGCTGTACTCTCTGAGGTGATGTTCTGTGTACCACTGATGTAACACGTGGTTAGCTACTGACGTCTTCCTTCCCACAGGACTGCCACTCACTGGCTGTCTTTTGTTTTGTGCACCATTCTCTGTAAACTCTATAGACTGTTGTGCTTGAGAATCCTATGATATCAGCAGTGTGTATATATGAAATTTGCAATTACACTGTATTGCCCAAATGCACAATTTGTTATTGGCTATGTGTACACGATTAGCCAGTGCGATTTGGAAAATGCCATATAATGTACATTTTAAAGGTATTCTCGGGCTGAATGTTAGTGGAGCTCAGCAGTGGTGACTAGTGCGATTCTGTTGTTTATTTTTCCTTTTTATATAGTCTTACAATTCTCAATATGCTGCAGTGTACACAGATAACATTTACTCTGACCCAGAATCTTTTGCACCAGGAAAATCTGCCGATACGCTGTTTTTTATTTATTTTTTTAATGCGTATTTAGCAGCTAGAATTGTGTTTTGGTTTTTTTTTTTGGGGGGGGGGGGGTTGTTGTTACTTTTTTAAAAAATTTGGTCATATGTAATATGCAAATATTAGATACTGGTGGTCTCCAGTCTTTCTTTTTTTTGCTGGTGTGTGTCTGTTGTGCTTGTCCGTTTCTAAATGTCGTTAGTCTGAGTAATTGGCATGTTCTGTATAAGAGTATTGTATTGCAGTACTTTCCAGAGTACATCTTGTTCACCTAATAGGATATTACTGTAGTCTGCTGTTTTCCTGAAACATGTCTTGTCCGTGAAGAAACATTAACGTTCTAAAATGTCGCATCTAGAATATGAGATAAAAAGGAAACCGAATATCTCAAGGTCCAATTATCCTGTGCTACTATATTCATACTGGTTTATTTATTATGCCTAGTGCTGTAACTATACGTATAGCGGTTATTGGCAAAAACATACTAGTAGGTCAATTGGCTGCTGACAAAATTAACCTGAATATGTGTCCTAGGGAGGTAGACTGTAATCCCCAATGGGACACTGACTGATGTACAACACTGTCGCGCTATGTAAATGATGAGTATGACAAATAGCTGTAACTACACGCATAGTAGTTATTAACAAGTGGTGGACCGAACATGGCTAAAGATTGTTGCAATGTATATCCATCCGACTGTAAACTATTATTAATTAAGTTTACTGTCTCAAGTCTTTAAAACATTCAACATCTGAACAATAGTGCTACCATTAATACATGATTGATAAATAGGCATGTAATGGCATACTTGCCAACTCTCCCGGAATGTCCGGGAGACTGATGAAATCCGGGTTGGTCTCCCGGACTCCCGGGAGAGCTGGCAAGTCTCCCGCATCTGGCAAATACCTGGCCAAAATAATGTGATTCGCAGTGAATCGCGTCATTTTGCCCCCACTGTATCAACAGCAGGGAGTGGGGCCAAAATGACGCAATCGACCGCGCCCCGTCCCCTCCCGCCCTCTAGTCACGGCCCCTGTCTGGGATCTCCCGGACTTCAGTGCCTAACAGTAGGCAAGTATGTGTAATGATCATAAGGAAGGCTTTCTTCCTGTCCAATGCTTTCTGATCTGCAGTACAGAAGCATAAGGCTACACCTATGTGGCTCAGGGGCGATTGCCAAGAAAGGCGTGATTTAAGGAAGAAAGTAAGAGAGTTATTCCAGTGGTAAGTAATGTATACCACCGCTAACCATCAGCGGTTGATTATTTTTATTTTTTTAGTGCAAGTACAATTTCCAGTGTCCTCTTTCACAGTGTTGACATTGGTCAAAACCGCCTATTGCGATTACCTAATTACTCATGGTCTATGTTTTACAGACCATTTCCTTATACAGTATTACTCAAATTTACAAAATGTTTGTAAAGAAAAGAAAAAAGTAAAATATAATTTATTGGTATAATGTCAAGTAAAATTTTGCATCAGCTACTTAATTAGAAGTACAGTTATCACAATACTTTTTATCTCTGTGGTTATGTTAATCTTCCTGCTATGTGCAATGACTTTAGTAAGACAGAAGAATGCATCTGTAACAGTTCAGCGTTCATATGTAATACATTTGTACTAGGTTCCTTTTAGTTAATGATGTTCCTTCCCAGAGCTCTCCAGTTGGCTTTAAACCACATTGAGGGTTCTGGACCTAAGCCACCAGCCTCACAGCTCTTGGGATACACCGAAAACCTCCACAGCTGTGGGCCTGCTAAATACCGCACACAGAGGTTTTATTTCTGCCTGGCTTTCTCTGATGTGCAAGTGGAGAAAATAACCCTGGCAGAGGATCAAAGGGGCACGAGCCCCATCAAGGGCTAAATTCTGCCCCGACACGCTGCCTGCACCCAGAATAGCCTGGCGTTAATTAGCTGCGGTGTTATCATCCTGCAGAGCTTGGCAGGATGACAAGACGAGAGCATGACACGGGTAACTGTGACGTGACTTGGCTTTCTATTTATCTAGCTGTGTGTCTACAAGGCACACATTTGGATACATGGTGCGGCGAAGTGGTTAAAAGAGGAGTTTGGATAAGCCAGCTTGCATATTAAATTACACAGCCACAGACATAATTGTTGCAGCTTAACACAGTGTACTGGAGTGATTTTCTCCTGCTGGAAATGGACAATACATATCCTGTTTAACTCTGGTGTCTACCAGACAACTGGGATATTCCAGCTCAGACTGGGTCAAGCAGACATTTGTAAATGTCCGTTTTATGCTCTGAACTTGAGAATGGTAACAAGATAATGAGAGCGATAAATGAAAGTAGTAAGATTGATTTGTGTTTCGTGGAAGACAACTGAGCGGAACGTGTAGGCATGGCCCTGCTCTGTCATTTGCCCAGAGGCCCCTGAGATGCTAGTGAAGGTTTTATGCTAGATCTTTTAAAGTCCCCCAAGGGACAGAAGCCCATGTAGTGATTGTAGAGAGACCCTCTAAAAATGTTGGCCCCTTAACACACACACACACCCTCAGTAGTTACACCCATCCCCTCACCCCTGTAAGTAGCTCATGGTAGCAAATCATTCACCTGCACTTCACTTATCTGTCCATGAAGGCTGCAAGACTTGGGGCTAGATTTACTAAGCTGCGGGTTTGAAAAAGTGGGGATGTTGCCTATAGCAACCAATCAGATTCTAGCTTTTATTTATTTAGTACCTTCTACAAAATGACAGCTAGAATCTGATTGGTTGCTATAGGCAAGATCCCCACTTTTTCAAACCCACAGCTTAGTAAATCTAGTCCTTAGTCCCACCCAATCTCCTTAGTACACAGACGGTCTGGCAGTAAATCAGAGTGAAGCTCACATGACTAATATCTTTATTACAGGAACCGTCTGGCAGTGAATCAGACTGAAGCTTATTATGTTGTTTTGTGGCTATACTGACCTTATAGCCACAGTGAGAGCAGCACAGTGGGGTCATCTGTCTTTGGTCTCCCTGTATTCCTTCTTCCTACGGGCTGCACATTGTTCACCTGTGGTTTAGGGTATTGATCCGCTGGCTGGAAATTGATATTTTGGAAACATGGATTAATAAACTGCAGATAAGGGCAAGTGGAGAGTGATTCTTGTTACTAGGCCTCTGCTTGCCTGTACTGCTCTGACTGGGGCTCATTGATCTAACACACACTGCTGGCTGCAGTGCACACACACTGCCGGATTCATTAAGGGCCGCAAGGTGAACGCAACTGTTCATTTTCCATCCGTTTTTAAACCCGCAGACGGGTGCTCGAGAACAGGATCTGAAGAAATGTTTCTAGTTGAATACAGGTGTAAGTATGCAGACAGACACAATACCCACAATACGTATGTGTATATAAATTCCCACCACAGTGCACGGGGAAAAAAATTAATAAATACATTATCACCTGCTAATGATATAATCATTAATGAAAATACTTTATTTTTTTTAACCTGAAATACATGTATCAGGGTGTTATTAATGTCTACTGTACATAAAATACATTTTTACAGTTGCTGCTGACTGCAAACACATGTTCTCCCTTGCATATGGTCATCACTATCACTCAGCGCTTACACCCGACCTGTAGCTGGTGCTAGTGATACAGCTGAAAACCACAAACCTGAGAGATGCCAAAGGTTGAATTGGACAGATGCGCATGTGTGCAACCTTGGCACGCTGTTCCTGTACATTACGTGTATGCGCCACTTCCCTCCTTCCCCTCCCGGCTGTCGGATGCGTCCTTTGCGTTCAAAGATGAATTGCATGCACTGGTGTATAATCCGTTTCTGAGCATGCATATTACCACTTATATTTCTAAACGAATCCAGCTCACAGTGACTATTATAATAGGACGAACAATGTGGGAACAACTGAATGCTAACACAGTGCAAATCTGCAGCTTCTTACTCTATGCACAGAAGTGTTACCACCTTCCAACGTGTATCTGTATCGTAACGTCACACTGACACAGGGTGGGAGGGATCTCCGGTGCCTGTCACAATAACGCAGGCACAATGCAACTCTGATGTTCACCATCGGACTCCCAGAGCCGGGTGGAGTGCCCGGGACATGGGTCCTGGGGAGAACACTGTAGTGTAATGTAATAAGTTTACTAGGGGCTAGGGAACAGGTTCATACTGGCTGAAGGATTGGCATAACGGTTATGTAGATCAGGAGGACTGGGGGAAGTGGATAAACAAACAGGTGTGCGAATAACGGACAGAAGACTAGGGAAACTAGTATAGGAATACAAGACTTGGAAATACATACGAATATTGAACTTTTAAAGAAAGATCTAAATCACTCTAAATTTAAATTTTTACAGAGTACAAAAACTGTAACATTGCTGACAGAACCAAGGGACAATGGATTAGATGTTAGTTTAAAATGATTGTTACAATCTTGTGCAATGTAAAAGTCTTGCATTATAAATAAGCAATATACATCAATATCAGTATTTCTTGTGTGGCTCTAACAGCTGGATCTCTAGAATGCAGTGGTAGATTGGCATAATGTAATACATGAATATTGTGTGGGGAGTGGGGGAGGTGTTGAGGACGGGTTTGAAAGGGTGGAAATAAGTTTTAAAAGAAACTTCAATTTAATGTATAAAGTAGGACGAGGTAATGTATGAAATCAATGGAGGTTAAGGGAAGTAATATGGACATAATTGTGATGTCTTATACATAATGAATGGTGAGAAGATGGAATGCAGTATAGAATACACTGAGTGCATGTCTGGTTTGTTGTGTTTCCTTTAGCCCTTTATATATTTGTTTACAGAACCCCAATGATGGATTTTATTTTTGATTTTTTTGGGGGTTTTTTTGTACCACTTCTAACCATTCCCATTGTTCCTAACTCTGCAGGGTTTTGAGGCAGTTGAATGATGGGAATAAGAGGTTAATGTTAATTCTAGGGAACAGGTTAATAGGCTGCAAGTTGGAAAAAAAAAAGCCCTAAAAATCCGTGTAAGGTTACAACTGTATTTAAAATAGCCGTGGGTACGTTACTGTGAGAAACAAATGGAGTGAAAGTGAAGTGTGGAAAAGCTGTGTGTGGGCTGAACCAACAGTATCCGACAATGGTGTGATGTTGTATACATAGTGGAGGGTGAAATTACTGTGTGTAGAGGTACAAAGCAAGAGAAGGGTGAACTAGGAGTGTGTATTAATGTGCTGGACCTGTGTGGATGTGGTGATGGCGGTGACTGTTATGACAAGTCTGAGAAGGTTAAAGGGACTATGGAAGATTGGAAGATCGGGTTATTGGAGAAAGCAATACAAGTTGTTGTGAACTTGAAGGAGGCAGTTAAAGGAACTGGCAAGTTACACAGTTTCACACAAGACAACTACCCCCTGACCAACATTATTGTGTGACCGGATCATTTAGCCTTTGAGTCACTTTTACCTCTGCGGTCTGGCTGGGCCGAAATGCAAAATGTAGACTTAACCTCATGTGTCAAACTCCCATTGTCCCATAGATTGTAAGCTTGCGAGCAGGGCCCTCTCACCTCTTTGTCTGTTTTACCCAGTTTGTTTATTAGTTTACTGTGTTTGTCCCCCAATTGTAAAGCGCTACAGAATATGTTGGCGCTATATAAATAAATTATGATGATGAATGTAATACTAGCAGCCATGGAGAATAGTGCAAGTGAACAAGAATGAACTGCAGTGTAAGATAATAGCCCAAACTGATTGTGAGCAGTGTAGAGGATGGACAGTGAAGAGTTGGGACGTGATGAAGGGGGATCGGTGGAACTGAATTAAGTGAAAGGGTCAGCGGCAGGAGCTAGCTGCGTGATGCAGGGGAAGTTATGTTAACAGGTACTTTCTAATAACGGAGTTTGCCAGCTTACGTACTTGTGGTGTGGATGGACTACCTGTGGCTGTCATGGCATGATGGGATTTGTAGCTTGATCACAGCTGGAGAAGCATAAGTTGCCTAAGACCTGGTTAAAGCCCACCCTCCCAACATATGTTGCCCTAAAGGTACAAGGTACACCATAAACACAGCAACTTATTTAAAACCAAATTAAAATAAACACAGGCTGGGATATAATTAAGTTCTAGGCCCAATATGGCTGCCTTGACGTGTATGTTCCAGAGCAAGTGCAAACGCTGCTCATAGCACAATAAAATAATCCATTTGTGAATCATGTTTTCCATATCTGCTTCTGATACAGTCTTACTTATTTGTCTACTTCTATAAATCAACCTTCAGAATTTGTTCTTGTCTGGGGCAGGTACAATGAGTCACTGTGATAAGTTGACCAGTCTGCCCTAGCACAGGCTTTGGAATGAATGCAGGATGCGGAAAGTTGCACAATTCTAACCCATTTTATATCATCCCCCCCCAGAGGTCAGGGAATACATGAGAGGTCTCCTGACTCACATCAGTGGGTGTGTTTACAGTAGATAACTCATGTAAGTGGGTGGTGGCCAGATAACCAGCTGTCTGCTAGGTGCTGAGCGTAGACTATGTCTAACATGAAATGGAAATATTTAGCTGCATTTTGACTTTTTTTTTATTTTATTTTGAGCAGATCTGAATCTTATGTTGTTAGATCTCTGATATTATCTCTCTAGTATAAATATATAATTGCATGGCAACAGTTTAATGTATCTTGGTCATTAATTAAGTAAACCACAGGTGTCCTTTTGTGTACTCCTTGTCCAAGATGCTTTTGTCCAGACCTCTATTGGATTATGTAGCTGCAGTTTATATTATGCCTGAATAATGAGCAAAAAAGTATTTTTTCTTTTTTTTTTTTCTTTTAGGCATCTTATGTACTTCCTAATCGGCCCCCAAAATAATCATTGTGTTCCTGTTATACAGTTGAATTCAGGCTTGGTTTTTGCTTTTTTTCTTGGAAAAAACTGTCATTAATAAAATGTATATAGCGCCATGCCTTCCAGCCTTTCTGATTTGGGTGGGACAGACCCGATGTGAGGGCTTTGTCCTGATTGGTGGGAAGTTAGCGAGGTATTGTCTGTTTACTGCTGCTCTACATAGCGCTGAGGGTTGGGGAGGGGAGGAGTGAATGGTAATTGCACAAGACTGGGTATTATAGACAGAGAGGTAAGAGGACTCTACTTCCAGAGAGAAACAGAACATTTCTATTTACTAAACTGCAGTTTTGGAAAAAGTGGAGATGTTGCCTATAGCAACCAATCAGATTATAGTTATTTATTTTGTACATTCTACAAAAAGACAACTAGAATCTGATTGGTTGCTATAGGCAACATCTCCACTTTTTCAAACCTGCAGTTTAATAGATATACCCCTTAGATTAAATGTAAAGTTAAATGTCCACACTATTTCAATAGTAGCATATATTTATATAATATAATAACATGTCTGCTATTTAAAAATTATTGATCTTATGCCACCAATTTATATACAGTTACAAAACAGATAGTCAAAGCTAGAACTTTACAGTAAACTTTCCATGTATCGCCATAATAAAAAGGTTGAAAGTAAAAAAAATTCAAGGTATGGGGTGTACTTCTTTCTATAGTTGAGATGGGGACATATCTGAAGTCAGATTATAATCAGAAATATTTTAGCCCCAGGTACAAGTTTCAGTGGAAGTGTTGCATAAATATTTATTGTAGATACTTCATAGACAGTATTGTACTTTTGAGTCTAGAATGCCTGGTGGGTGAAAACCTTCAGTAAACCTATCTTATCCGTGGGTGTAAGATAGTTATACAGAAACTGTTTCTACATATGTGACAGCTTCCTGGATGTAGAAAGCTTTGAAGAGGTGGAAACATTTAATGTCTTAGAAGGCGAAAGTGGGCATCCCATGTTTTTTGGGGGCAGGCAGGTGCAGCTTTATTTTCCTCAAAATATGAGCAGTCCTTGGAAAGCCAGGTGTCTTGGATCCTGTAGTGGTCGCCCTGCCCTACAGGCCCCGGCCAATAACCATTATAGGCTGTGATATTATTCATTACTAATATACGAGCTGTTGTGTTATAGACCATGGCCTTATCTGTGTGGAGTTTGTATGTTCTCCCCGTGTTTGCGTGGGTTTCCTCTGGGTGCTCCGGTTTCCTCCCAGACTCCAAAACATACTAGTAGGTTAATTGGCTACTAACAAAAATTGACCCTAGTGTGTGTGTGTATATTAGGGAATTTAGATTGTAATTTCCAATGGGGCAGGGACTGATGTGAGTTCTCTGTACAGCACTGCGGAATTAGTGGCGCTATATAAATAACTGATGATGACGATAGTTGTGGCTTGCTGCAGTGTCGAAGGTGCTCTGTGGATTATTATTGTGGCTCATGAAAATAGCAAAGTATTATGGGTCAGATGAAGCTGGCAGGAGTACAAAAGATTGAAAAGTCTTTTTTTTTTTTTTTCTTTTACAAGGAATAATCCTACATTACATAGATGAGGTTTCGGGATGCACTTCATCTTCAAAGGACAAGGTAGATTAGATAGTACTGCTAAGGAGGTGCTTTTTGTGTGCGCTTTCAATTTTTCTTCAATTGTTTTATGTGCTTTTACCAATACATACTGTGAGAACAGATAGTGCCTCTTGACCTGTTAACTAAGAGCTCTGTACTCTGCAGTAGAGCCCTGCAAGTATTGTATATCTGATGTATATAGGGGTTTTCTACCATGTAAAGTACTTATTATACTGAAATATATAGATAGATTAGTACATTCTATTTCTGTGGTCTGTTACCATAAATATATGCAGATTGGCTTATTTTTTACCTTTTTATCATATATCATGTACCACTATTTATTTATTAGAATTTAACTGGAATTACCTTACCTTACATGACCTGTTATGCTCGGTTTACTGCAACCTTAAAACCACAGTCCCAGTGGGCTTAAACCACTATACATATATATATTTTTCCCCCTCTTGCTTATGATGTGTGTGTCTATTCTGTTCTGCAGAAGTAGGCAACCTATGACTCCAGTTCTTGTAGAGTAGAAGCAGGGCCGGATTAAGGGAATGGAGGCCCCTGGGCTAAGGGGGCATCCATTCCCCCGTGAGGCCCCCAATGTGAGCCGCCCCCCCCCCCAAAGCACTTACCTGTCAGTGCAGTCCTCTTTCCGCGGCGCGCTATAAGCTCCTTTATTGAGGAGATCTCGCGAGCGTTCATGAACTCTCGCGAGATCTCCTCAGTAAGCAGATTACTGAGCGGGGACGGATGACTGCACTGACTGTGCTCAGCAGCATTGATCGGGCTCCCGGACCGATCAATAATGCTGCTGAGGACTTTGAAGGGCCCCCTGGATGCCCGAGGCCCCTGGGCTATAGCCCAGTTAGCCCTAGGGTTAATCCGGCCCTGAGTAGAAGCATGATCAAGTTTTGCTGGAAGAAATAATAATTTGGTGGGGGTGATGACTGGGAGATATTAACCATAAACAATAAGCTCATTGGATCTGGTTTAGATGACATGACATCGGTCAACCATCTCTAAGCCCCTGGTGTTGCAGTTTCCTCTGAGCTGCTTCCCAGATGCCGTATTTGAAGTGATACAAATGTAAGTGGACTTTCCACTAAAGACCAATGCTCTGAAATACAGATTTCCTTCACCCATATAGTTCTCATATAACACCTGTATGTCCTGAAAGGTCAAAGTGAAGTTTACTGTAAATCTTAGTATAGGTGAAGCTTTTCTTAAACTAAGTTTCCCTAAGGCCAGTGCCAGCCTATGAAGAACAGAGGAAACTGACAGCCAGGAAGCTCTCAGTTGAGAAGAATTATGGCCACTGCCTCTGTGATTTGGAGACGGGGCTGCATGGTGGCTTAGAACTTCTGTCTCTCAGCACTGGCATGGCCTTATCTGTGTGGAGTTTGTGTGGGTTTCCTCCGGGTGCTCCACACTCCAAAAACCTACTGGTAGGTTAGTTGGCTGCTGTCAAATTGACCTTAAGTCTGTGTTTGTCTGTATTTTAGGGAATTTGGACTGTACGCTCCAATGGGGCAGGGACTGATGTGATTGAGTTCTCTGTACAGCGCTGCGGAATTAGTGGCGCTATATAAGTAAATAAATTTATGATGAAAAAGTAATTGCATGTGATTTTCTGTTTTCATAGAGCTATGTGAACTGGACAAATTCTTTATTTAAGAACACGGTTGAGGCTTATATAGGGGGTGATAGATACAGTTTACTTGGGGACCCTGAGCTGGAATCATGGTTTTGAGAACGCCGGGCAAATGGTGAAAGTCACTGGTTTCTTCATGAGATGTACTGTACTGTGTTAGTACTGATGAATGTGACTATATCCTTCCCACGTGTGTTTACAGAACGTGGTGCTTGTATCTGATTTTTTTTTTTCCTAAGTGTACACAATCTAGGATTTCAGCCATCTGTGTATCAAGATGTTTGCATGCATGGACAACACCTAAACGGCTCGTCTAGCGCGGTCCACATAAGCTCTTAACTGCTGAGCTCTTATCTCTATAGGAAGTGGTCCACAGGTGTGGATGACTTATGGATGATTGCATTAAACTAACCATGCATGTATCCATAATTGTCTTTGTTTTGTTTGGGAATGAGCAATTTAATTCCTGTGCAGTCACATCGATATACAATTGAGGCATAGGTCATACAGTACAAGCTCAATATAGGAGCATTGTAGGACAATTAGACTTTAGCTGCATTAATACAATAGAAACGCTATAGCTCGAAACTGATCCATTTTTGTTTTGTTGTTGTTTGGTTTTTTTTATTCAAATTTGCCACCTAATCCGATCATATAGTCAATTTTACTGTATTGTCTCTATTATCTTCTAGACACGTTTTATTCTTTTACTGTTCAATAAAAAAAGAAAAGATGTTTGATTGGATTGTGCGACTAGTTTTAGCTGTTACTAAGCTGAAACCAATCTCATTATCAATCAATTAGAATTGACAGCGTTTGTTTTTATGCTGCAAGTTTAAAAATCCTAAGTACCATATGTTGAATTGCTGTTAATGTCTCCAATGCCAAACATGAAAGCTGGCACTGTTGGGTGTTTTGTTGTGTGTGTATTTTTTTTTCCCTTGCGAACCAAACCTTTCACACCAGAGTGTATGCAAACACATATGTATGCATGAAAATATACAGAAAAGGCACATTAATATGATGTGAATACGGTATATAATAATAAAAAAAATACATGTATTGTACTGATAATATACAAGTAAAACCACAATTTTAAGCATTAGGATGCTGCACTGTTTATTTATCAAACAATATATTAAATGCAAGAAAAAATAACCACAAACGTTGCTTGTTGCTGTGCCCCGTTGGTAAATACAAGAGAAATTAGCTCAATTAGTGGCTCAAACAAGCTGCTCATATTTGTGGAAGTAAGATACAGATGGATACCTTGTACAATAGGTTTGGAACAGCACACGAACAATGAAATATACAAGCACTTTAAACCCTGATCTACTAAATGCATGCATTCACAGCCTTAAAGGGGAACTGTATTTTCTTTGTTCTCAGATGGTTTCACCCAAATATCAATGGACTGGAAGCGGAGACCCTCCTTTTAACACATGGAGTACACGGGAGCTTCCTGGCTCGCCCCAGCAAGAGCAATCCAGGTGACTTCACCCTGTCGGTCAGGTAAGATGGCGCGTACCAAATACAGTACATAGTGGTGGCAGAAGGTGGTGAATATTAGTACATGTTCATGTGTTTAGCCCAGTGTTTTAAAGATTGAATGTGTGTGATTTTGTGTATATTGTTTGTGAAAGAAAAATAGGACGTGACTGTTTATTAATGATGAGCAAAGGAGATATAGGTTAACTGTTTTGCAAATGTAAACCCTATTCTATGTATAATTGTTTTGCAGAGAGTCATCTTTCCAATGCCTAGAATTCCGGCGAGAATTGGAATTCTAGTCAATTCTCTTGTCGGAATTCTCACCATCTTGTCGGAATTCTCGTCATCGCTAATTAATACCCCACCACTTACCTTTGAATGCAGTCTCTCCATCTTCAGCAGGCTTGGCACATGCAGTCATCTCTCTTATCCTGACACATCATAAACTGTTTTCTGGTTTGAACGGAGTATAGTGAATAACGTTTTGTGCTACTCAGTTCAAACTGTTGTACGTTAGACTGAATGTTACACATCGTAAGATGACTTCTACTCAAAATACAACCTCAGAAACATAAATGTACAGAAGTATTTTTGAGTGTACGCAAAAGTCACAATTTTGCATCTAACTAAATCAGGCGGTTAGGGTCTATTGTGCACATTTAACCCCTTTAAACAATTCTCAAAAGTGATCTTGGCCTTCTAACTATTCAATAACATTTAAAGTAAAACGTGCCAAAGCAGTCATATGCTTATTTTGTGTTGTCTTCATTGGTTTTCATGCTCCTGCACACACTAAACATAAATTAATTAAAAAAAAATCTCTTACAAATGCCTTGAGCATTAAAAAGCAGAAAAGATGTTGTATTGCTAATCCCTTAAAGGTTACTTGCTGTAGGGTTACATGTATGTTCTGGTCTCATGCATGTAAAAGTCCTTATCTCAAATGATGGCGAGTGCACAGTTTTGGACTCGCCAAGTCTTTATAAATAGAAGCAAATCAGTCTCTCAGTTGGATTTTTGGTACATAATGAAAATGTACATTTGACAGGCCATTATCCACTATATTTTAACACCCCTCTCAGCTAACAGTATTGTTAGCCTCTGATCTTCCTTCGTCAACAACAGAGAGGAGGGAAGGTGCAAAGAACGGGTGGCATGTGACCCCCGGAGTTCGTCTAGCTGCGCTGTGTAGTGAATAAGTAATTTACTGTTGATCTGATCACCGCCTATGCTACCTACGAGCACTGTGGGCATACACAGGCTTCTGCACATTATAGGAATACTAGAAGTTGTCTCAAAGTTCTGTCTTGCCTTGTCCAAAATTACGCAACCTTGTTCCTTTCTTCCTTTTCTGTTTTACAGTCTGAATCCCAATTTTTGTTTTTTTTATTTTTACATTGTAAGCACTTGATCACTGCGTCCTAAGCCCTATTGTCTCAGTGTCATCTTTCAAGAGTGAACGTTTCTGTTTCTTTTTTTAATGTTTGTTGAAAAGCCATAAGTTGGGCACAACTTCAGATATGTGCAGAAGCGTTGGGCTACAGTCCATTTATACAATCGATATTGGCAGCATACACCGTGTGACCGTTCCCACACACATTAAAGTGTACCCATCACCTACACGGTTCAGGCTGTCATTTTACAGGCTGAATTAGTACACAAAGATACCCAGATTTCACTGAGGTACAATATGCCTCAGCAACGTCACGGCTTCCTATTGGTTGCATTGCCAAGGAACATTGGTGCTGCCCCAAAATGGCTTTCTCCACTGTGTACGTAGGCTAGATGGGCGTTTTAATTATAGGAAATATGCAAAAATAATGTCCCCGTTCCAAATATTTTTCATACATTTCACTGAATGTTTTCGGAGAATAAATTCTACTTCCAATTGGAGTTTAGTTTACATTTATGTGACAATTCCTACTAATGCGTTATGTGTTTGTAATCTACATGAAACGTGTATAGGGCGCAGTTGGTGTTATTTTCAGTAGAAAATCTTGTTGATAGTAAAGATTATTTCCTGTCTCTAATCTTTCAATAAGTTAAGCAGAAACAGAGAATATTACATTCCTGTGTTACGGTGAGCCGGTGGGTGCCCCTTTACTGCGGTCAAGGGAAGCAGTTCTCGCCCCTGTTGGCAGTGTTATCGGGCTCCACCCAAAACTGAATTTTCCAATTTTTTGGGGTGAAATTGGCCTTTCGCTTCTGTGAGATATGTATCTGGGGAGAACAGGTAGCTGACTGTAGGAAGTAACCTAAATATCTTTTTAAAGATTTTTCTTTGATAAATTTCCTACTCTGCTCCGTTATACAAACAAAATATCTTCGTGCAGTCTTGCGTGTATACATGTGGGTGGGTTTCCTGTGTCGGTTAATACTTTAAGTATGCAGTGTTTAACCCTTTCATTGTAGACTGTTATTAAGGTCAGATAATAAATATTAACCCTCACATCTGTACGTTGTTAGTCCATGGGAATTGTCTCCCGACAACTGCTTCTCATTTGTTTTCATTGTGAACATCTAAACTTGATCAAATGTTGCAACTCTATCATATTAAAGACCAACCGTAAACTAATATATCTGACCCCACCACTGTGGAAATAGTAACCTACATGTAGAGACCCCAGTGACACTTTAATGATCAATTCTACTGCTGCAGCCAACAGATCAGCTGCTGACGACACAAGTTCAACTCTGAGACGAAAAATGCTAGAATGGAAATGCAAATGGATATAAATGCATGTTACTCGGTGGATAATACACATGATATAATTAAAATGTGTTTGCTTAACTAAACCTGTCAAATTTCCTTGCTGAGATCAGACCTGCTTAATACTGTGCTTTCCTCTTCAGACTCCATAGCAGCCAACGGGTTAACTCCTTGATCAGCTGAGCAGAGACAGTGAAAGGAAATCACCGCCAGAGTGTATATTGTGTGACTTCTCCTTCCCATAGGTGTAGAGGTCATTATTATTTTTTTATTTATATATTTTTTTTTTTATGATTCAAGCTTACCTGAAAACGTAAGAGCACCGGTCTTGCACCCTGGGGAATGCTAGACGTGGACAGGGGTGGCTCCCTGGCTGCCACTAATGGTCATAGGCAGCAAGCGTGGGTTAGTCAAACACTGTTTCACACCGTGCATGATGGTCGTGGCAACGATGTCACTTCCTGTTCAGATTGTGCATGTATTTGAAGGGAAAGTGGACAGCAAACAGCAGTGGAGGCCTGTTTTGTGTATAGCAGTGCGGCACAGCCGGTAACTATGTAATTAGAACCTATCCCAAATAAACTGGAGTGCACTGATTTTAGGTAAGTCCTTAGTCAAGGGTGCTATCTCAAGATTAGTTCATTAGTAGTGTCTTTGTTTTGTTAGTACCCATCCTGAGTTTGTAAGAGAAAAGAAGAGGATTACAGCATGTGATAAGGAACTAGCTAAGACCTTTAAAGGAGCTCTGTGCAGTGACTGTATTCCTCAATCTGGGGTATTCCAGTGCAGCCTCACGAGCAGTTTAAAGGAATTTGTGAACTGGATGCCGAAATCTTTTGTGACAAAGTAAGACTTGTATGCACTCCAAGAGTTAAAGAGAGGCAGATCTTAAATGTATAGGGATCTAGAGGATATAGGAGAATCATCTACTCCAGAATCTTTAGATTCATTCGGGGTAAAAGAGGGATCTGATGGTGAAGAAGGTGAGATCAGATAAGATTGCAGATTGTTTAATATAGAAGTAGTAGAATTACTATGTAAACGCATTAATAAGGCAATGGGAACACAAGACTGATGACTAATTCCCAATGACTAGGGGATGGCACAAACTCCAGTGAGTCTGGTGGACGTTAGGATCTTGAATTATGTTATGTGGTGATTTGAAAACTCAGCACTCAGATTCGCTGAATATGGAACATTGATGACAGAGAACACAAAGTAGAATTTTGAGATATACCCAGGAGAGATATTTTTAAAAAATCCATGAGCCCAGCTTCCCCAGGGCTACTGGAAATATTTTACAGATACTGATGGAAAAGGGAGTCCTCACAGAAACAGGAGTTTTTGTGTTGAACTTTCCTCGACCTAAGAAGGCTAAACCAGTTTGTGCGGACAAATCTTTTCCATATGGAATCAATAAACTCTTCTTCATGAGATGGAGGGAGAAGATTTTCTCATATCCACAGACTTACCGGATGCTTCTCTCCACATCCCAGTGGCAGCTCGGCATCATCGTTTCCTAAATATCTTCATTCTGGGGTACCATGTCCAGTTTTTGCCCTCCATTCATTTTAACCATATCACAGAGGACATTCAACAAAGTAGGGTATTTATGGTGAGTCTCAGAAATCGAGGGATTTCAGTTTGGCCCTATCTAGGTCATTTTCTAGTGACAGGGAATCGTGGTACATCACCCCAAGTCAGGATGGTACATGTTATCTTTCCTAAAGAAACGCGGTTGGGTCATAAATTTAACAAAAAGTCACATTGTGCCTCCTTAATGAACTGCAATTCCTGTGAGTACAGATAGAGACTGCATGAGACAGTCACTGTCAGAGGAGAGAGACAGTCCAAAATCCAACAGCAGGCAAAACATCAGCTTTCCATGAGGGTTTTTTTCAGACTCTTAGGCAACATCCTTCCATGGGCAAGGTAAGAAACCTTCAACTGGACCTTCAGCTGGATCTGCTCAATTAGTTGGGCTGAAGTCTCTGGACCAGTGTATCAAGCTCACCAAAAACACCAGAATGCTACATTACTTGTAATTAAACCCCATTCTGGGGAGATTCAAGGAGTTACTGTTTCAGAACCAGAATGGATGGTGCGAACAACCTACTCCAGCCCCAGAATAGTGCTCATCAACCTACAGAGATGATGCAGAGCACATGGCTTCAGAATTATAGGCAGCTTAGAGCAGTGTGGTGATGATTCGACACTTTCAGTTTCTTTATTTTACAAACACCTCAAAATCTTTTTCGGCAACCACACAGTACTGTCTTTCATAAACTGGCACAAGGAGCAGGTGCACGATGCAATAATTATTGACTATTATGTGCTGGGTAGAGAATATCTGATATCCCTTTCAGCACTTCACGTAGCAGACAAGAACAACAGAGTTTTGGATTGTCTGAAGAGTTATCAGTTGAACCCAGGAGAATGGGCGTTGCATGAAGAAGTGTTTCAATTATTGCCCAACAAGTTTGGACAGAACATAAAGTGAGATCGATTTTACTCTCATTCAGGGACTCCAGAGCAGGACTTTGCGGGAAAACCAGGAGAGAAACAGCAGAGGTTATAACAGTCCTTCCATTTTAGCCTTGCTGCCCATGGAGTACAGTGGCATAGGAAATACTCCTTGAAAAGCCTTTGCCTCTACCACTTTGACCAGCTTCTTTGAGTCTGGGACAGATTTATCACCCAAAGCTGGACATCCTCATCGAGGGGATGGATATTGAGGGGTCATTGTTCAAGCACAAAGAAATTTCTGATATGGCGATTAAAAATAGCAAAATAATTGTTTTCTGACTTCCAACATTATGTCAAAGTATCTGTAAGATTTATTCTATGGTGTAAATCTAAAGGAAGTAATACTGCTTGGGACCACTTATTGTAAGGTCTGCCATAGAGGAAGGAAGGAAACAAAATTAACTGATTAAAATAATTTGCCTATATCTAAGCAACTTTTCTATCCACAAACACTGATGATGTTTTATTTATTTTCCCCCATGTGATTTAAGATCCTTTTGACATATATAGAATATGGATCATTGTTCACTATAGAGAACAGAAAAATTATACTCTACATAGCCAGAAGTATGTGGACACCCGCACGTCAATCCATATGTGACTATCAAAGTAATGGGCATCAATAATGGCGTTTATTCCCCTTTCTTGTTGTAGCAGTTTCCCCTCTTCTAGGAAGGCTTTATTAGATTTTGGTATATGGCTACAGAGATTTACATATATTCAACCACAGTAGTATTAGTTAGGTTGGGCATTGATTTTGGGCGATGAGACCTGGCTCACAGTCGCCGTTCTGATTCATCCCAAAGGTGTTCGATGGGGTTGAGGTCAGGACTCTATGCAGGCCTGTCAAGTTCTTCCACTCCAAGCTCTGGAAACCACTTTTTGATGGACCTTGCTTTGCTTATGGGACCATTTTCATGCTGAAACAGGATAGTGCCTTCCCCAAACTGTTGGATTCAAATTTCCCTTCACTGGAACTAATGGGCCCAAGCCAAACCATGAACAACCACCCTACCATTATTCCTCCTCCACTAGACTTTACAGTTAGTAGTGTGCATGCTGGGTGGATGCAAGATCAAGCCCAGATTTGTCCATCATACTGGCAGATGGTGAACAGTGGAAACGCGTTCTCTGGAGTGACGAATCTGAGTCCTGGGGTGCAGTGCGCTTTACACCACTGCAGTCAATGTTTGGCATTGCTCATGGTGATCGATGGCTTGTGTGTGGTCGCTCGCCCATGGAAACGGAATCCTTGACGCTCCCGATCAACAGTTCTTGTGCTGGCATTGCTTCCAGAGGCAGTTTGGAACTCTGTGGTGCGTGTTGCAACCAAGGACTGACTATTCTGCACTTCATGCTTCAGCCCTCTGTCTCTGTGGGCAGTCCACATACCATGTAGTATATTTGGTAATGGTATAAATGTTCTGTCACTGCTGGCTGCTCCCAGGAACCATTTGGCTGGGGTACCTATCAGAGACACCACTTCCAGCCAACCGGAGTTGTCTTTAGAGAACTGGTTGTGAGGTACAAACTGAAGTCAAAGGATTATGGAAGTTAGAATAGTGATGGTCAAAGCCGAGGTTGAAAGTTTGGAGAAGTAGAATCGTGATGTACAGTCCAACAAAACAAGTCTTCTACAAAGCACAATTGGAGAAATCCAAAACAAAACTCTGCTCCTGTAAAAGGTGTGGTAGGACCAAGTACTTTATAAAGGCTACAAACAGGTGAGAAATGTTCTGATTTGATTTGACCTTTTTACTGAAGGGCTGATTGCTAAGAACTGCAACCTGGTTAGTCACCTTTTGCTCTGCAGAGTGCTGATTACAGAAACTAAGAAGGGATATGTAACGGTCACTGTGAATTGTTTTCTGACCGCTGTCATCTGAAGCTAGTGTTGTGAATCCTCACCTGTTCATAGTGAATGTTGAATGGTACATGGACACAGCGGGCCTGATTCATAAAGGAACGTAAATGCCGATACATGACGTATTATGAGAAAAATCAGAACCAGACATACAAGAATATCCAACTTATTTTCAAGAGTAAAGGACCCTCGCGAGAGCATATGTTTTAAGGGGTGGAACGGGGGGGAATGGGCTTTATGCATGTAATCCTTGTACAATAAGGGTTGTGCCAAGTTCGAGCACACGCAGCATTGTCGTAGTCAAGCTTTGGGCATCTCATAAGTACATGTTTTTTATTCCGATCACTTGCACCAGCTACAGCACAGGTGTAAGTGCCGAGTGGTAGTGATAACGGCCGTGTATACATGCTAGAACATGTGTTTGCAATCAGCAGCTACTGTAAAAATGTATTATGTACAGTAGACATTAATAACATCCTAATAAATGTGTTTAATTGGGAAAGAATAAAAGTACTTTTTGCTTTATCATTCATGACCAAATTATTAACAGGTGACAATAATTGAATATTTTTCTGTGCATTCTACTGGGACTTTATATTCCACATATGTATTGGACGTATTCTGCATTGTCTGTCAGAGCAAAGCGTATCTAGATCCGTATTCAACAAGAGACGTTTCTTCAGATCCACTCCTTGTTGAATACGGACGTGTTTGTGGCTGAATTAAGTGCATTTTCAAAAGAATGCAATTTACATTTTGTTTTGCATGCCTTAATGACTCATACCCAGCATGTGTCATTTCCATGCTTGATGTCTGTCGTGTAGTCACCATTGAAGACCTAAGTTCTCTGGTCCTATCAATGAATCCTTTGCTTGGATACGTCCCTGCTGTGCTTGCTGTACGGTGGTTCACTTAAGAAGCCTTGCATCATTCTGATACAGGGAATAAGGTGTGGGGGTGTTGTACAGAAATTTGAGTCATCACAAATCTGATGGGCTTTCAGTATTCTGTACTTCATACAGAATGGAAATAGAGCTTTTGGGCAGCTCTAGGTATGACTAACGGTAGCTGTAGGACCATATGACCATTCTCAACTCTGTTCTTTATCTTTTGTGCTCACATCTTTTTGAGCCTAGCAGCTTTTCCGTCGTTAACTATAAATTGTGGGTTATCAGCAGTTTAATCATTGAATAATAACTGTGGGTTATGTGTTTTTTACTGTCTGTGGGAGGGAACACCCAATCACACAAAGGTGATCCTGAAAGTCAGGGTTAAATTTTACATTTTTAAAACTAAGACATACATTTTTCATGTATGAATCATGTTGTTGTTAGTGTTATAATCTGCCTCCGACTGCACTGCATCACCCTCTGTGGCAGTGTTTCTCAACTCCAGTCCTCGCACCTCCAACAGGTCATGTTTTCAGGATTTTTTTTAATCATACACAGGTGAGTTAATCTATTTGGCTGGATCAGTAATTATCCCACCTGTATTTACAGACAGAAATCCTCAAAATGTGAGCTGTTGGGAAGGTGTGAGGACTGGAGTTGAGAAACACGGCTCTATGCGGATGCTGCTTTGCTATTCAGTAGCTCTAGCCTGCAATGGACTATGTTAGGACTTTATAGGAATCTGGCCTGCAGTATTTCTGTACCACCAAAGGGGCTGCTGTTGTACAGGACTATGCTCCTACCTGCAGGACTTAAGCTCCTTACTCCAAGGTGCTATTCACCTGTGGCTGGCCTTTAAGAGACTGCCTTTCCATGCAATCTTAGCTGCTGCTGGTTCTTCTGTATACTCCTGTGTATTGCTTACGACAAACTTCCTGCTATAGACTCCTGCTTCTCCTTCTGTTTGCATCTCATCTTATGATCCAGACCCTGGATTTATTTTGACTTCTCTCCTGCTTTCTCCCTTGCATCATTGTGGAATTTCTGACCCCTGGCTTGATTGACCCACCTCTTGTCTGTTCCTTCCACCGTTACCTCTGCTGTTCCGGTCTCCTTGCTTCCTAGCATACCCGGACCTCTATGTATACCTGCCCGCTGACCATTACACCTCCTCTGATCTAGTCTTCTGGCTGTCAGCTTACCAGCCCCCGTGTACTCCTGCCTGCAGACCGCTACACTTTCTCTGTTCCAGCTGTCAGGCGGACCTCTGTGTACGCCTGGCTGCAGACCGTTACACCACCTGTGTCCCAGCTCCAAAGTTCTCTGCTTAACCTGGACACTCAGTCTTTCTCTGCCTGCTGATCATCTCACCAGACCAGTTACCGAAGTCCTTAGCTCTCTCTGGCTATCCTGTCATCTAACATCCAGTACTTGTGTTTATCTACTTTTTCATTTGCTTCAACCTGTATGTTCCCAACCTAATAAACATGGTAACGCTCAGTATATATCTCCCTATAGTCACCACCTCACACAACTTTTTAATGTTTATTGGTTGGATCTGATTGTTCCACGGCTGATGCAATTCTGTATTGTCTCCTTTGTTCAAAAGAGTATTTTCGCATGAGACAGATCCAGCCATCACCCTCTTTAAATTTTCTACATACACGTACATTTAACCGTCATCTAGTACTCACCAGGCATAATGACCTGGAGATTTTCTAATGATGGCACTAACCTATCGGACTGATTGTAGTTTGTTGTGTGAAAGAGCATCCACCCATTAACCAAGTCACAGCTGCTGCCCACTAGTGAATATAAAGTAATTAGACCATGAGAATAATTTATGAAAATGCAGAAATGAGCAATGTTGCAGTTCATATGCAATTTGTGCCTGTTTTTACACAACAGACACAATTAATGCAAAATATGTTCCGGTGGAAGAGTTGGGTAAATTTGAGAGTTCTGTACCAAGTATGGGTAGAAATTTTGCTAGTTATACACTTGCATGCAACAATGTTATTCCACTTTGCGATGCATAAATATTTAAACGAAATTCAACTGATGGCAAGCACTTTCCTCTTTCAGAAGACTGGGCCGTAGAAACCAGTACTCAGTCTTTTCTTTAAATGAGATTTGTTCTGCAGTATCTAGGTACCCTTTATACAGGAAAATGCATTTGTCACACACCAACCAGACTCTCGGGTTCTGTCACTTACCTCGTCGATATCTTTCCAAGTTGCCCCTGCAGTCCTCAGGCTCTGCTGGTTTCAGACCTCTCTGTAATATGCCGCCGCCCAGTCTATCTGTACTCCAGAGATCCCTCCAGAGTCAGAATATGGGCGTGGCCATCTTTGATTCAGCCACTCGATTCCTCTTAGCCAATCAGGTGATAACAGCCTCCATTTCAGATTCCCTCCAAAACCAGTCCATGGGAGCTACCATCTTGAATATAGTCACCTGATCTATCTCAGCAACTCAGAGTGCTGCTTCTGCCCAGCTGATTGCAGTCTCCAATCAGGAATCAACAACAACTATAAAAGGACTTCCTGGAGCCCTTACCTGTTGCCAGTGCAATGTTGTATTTCAGACACCAACCTGGTTCCCAGCAGTTTGCAGTCTTGCTATTAATCCAGCTCTGACAGTGCAGTCTGCATTCTGGTTCCATTTCGGTTACAATCCGGTCCATCAATCCAGTTCCGGTTTGCTCTCCCCTGCTAGTGTAATCACCGTCTGCACCAGTCCATTCTCTACATGCAGAGGAACATTATCAGGCCACCCAGCTTTGTCCACGTAGTCACCAGTCCAGCTCCAGAGACACAACCCAGTCTGGGTACAGACAGATCCTCAGGCGTGACAGTATTTCTAGAACACTTCGACCAACATGACAAACACATGCAAACATACAAAGTGCCTAGTACTAAAGACACTCTCCATATTCCCACATTCTTGTGATGTATGTAAACATAAAAGGAGGCTAAACCAAAGCATATTTTAGGATAAAAATTAAAAAGTTATTAATGTAGGGAGGTGGCCCTAAAGTGACAGTAAGGTTGGACTTAAGGAGACTTTTTTTTTTTTTTTTTTTTTTTCTTTCATACTGTTTCCACCATAAATATTAAGCCAGACCTGCAAAATGTAGTGCAGAGCAGTTACTGGGCAGATCCAAGAATTGTAATAGAGCTCTGTAGGTTCCTGAATGAGCAATGAGACTGGAGACTGCTGTAACTGAGGACATCACAATGACTGTCACAACCAAGATAAGCACCAAGTTCCACAATCCAAGTTGAGGGGGGAAATAAAAACAGTACACTGAAATGATTCTTTTGTACACTATACAAATTTCGACATCATTCCATTACACTAAAGTTTCAGGCAAAAAACCACATACCTTACAACATAAGTTATTTGGAAAAACAAAATAAACTTGTCGCATACCTGACTCGCCCAAAAAAACAGTTTCTAGTAAGACCACACCCCTTTCCTGTCACAGCTTACTTGTCACCTGAGTATCTGGACAGGCGAGAGATCTGCAAAAATGTAATAGAACCTTCTCACCACCGAATAGTTTTTATATTTTCAGTGGGAAAGTTGGTGGGATATGTAATTTTGTACAGGAAACTCAAAACCCATTTTCTGTTACATCATTGTTTTGTTTGAGGCTTATGCCTCCTACGACAATTTAGATGACCACTGGCCATTGCAAAATAAGTTTGTAACGGTGATATTACAGTTTGCTATAGTGACCTTCATCTGTGGTTTGGTTTTTTGGTTTTTTTTTTGGTTTTTTTTTTGGTTTTTTTTTAATCTGGTTTCTGAATCGTTCCATGTGTCTCACCAGCAGTCACTGAAAAAAAGCTGTTAAAAGTCCCATTGTGAGGAATTAATAGACAGAACTGGCTTAGTATATAATTAGCAATACAGATGTGAAAGTTGCTCAATCAATTTAGGTATTAATTTAGGTTTATAGCAGGTGCTTGAAAGGGTGGGGTTATCCATATATAATTAACCAATCTTTGGACTTGGTCCTTAAGCTTAGGTTTGGTTCAGTGGTAGAAGTACCATTGGTGGGGCAGGTGCAGGCATCGGGGCCCACAGCTCATTTGTTCCGTCTATGGTTTGGTTGTACCATAAAGTAAGTAATGTGATCTGATTAAAGGTGACAGACTGGCTACTTCTGACAGAATGTAGGACCGGAATATAAGAGGTTTGGTACATGAATTGTGAGATGTATATTGGTGAATTGTTAAAACAGATTAGGTGCTTCCCTGTATAGTTATGGTTTAATTTAACATACAATAAATACATTTTTGACCTAGTTTTTCAGTCACGTGACAGAAGTGGTGATTCACTGGGGGCAGTAATTTCTTTTTTTTCTTTGGTTGTCGGGGGGGGGGGGGGGGGGGGGTACCTAAATTCAAGAGTTTGGAGACGGTACATTCATTCTGACAAGTGAGACTTTTAAATTCTGACTGTCGGGATGGTAAGACCTGGTGCAGATGCCTCTGCACTGTATACAATACACACCCAACCACTGACCAATCAGTGACATGGTCACCGGTTACTACTGCATTGATAGGCTGCATTCTCATGATTATTGGTGCAACCCACAAAATAGAAGCCTCCTCTGTGTATAGACAATGAGTAGACTTTGAAAAATTAATCTGTAGGTCATTGCTCCAAACTGAGAATTCCTGGCATGGGAACCCCAGAGTTCTTCTAGTTATTGAAGTGGGAGCCTGGTGACGGAAAATGTCCTTTTAGGGTGCACATGTCCTTTAAAGTCCCTTCTGTTACCCGTCACAATGGCAATTTAGTTTTCTATATGGTTTATTTAAGAAGATAGGACTCTCTCCCTTTTGAGGAATAGCAGAGGAAATGACATAGATTTAGGGATAAAATACCTAAAGCATCTTATAATTCCATCTGCGTGTACTCGATCATTAGTCACTACACCGCTTGTGTTGGTTTCATGACACGGTGCACAACGTAATTGATATATACACAGTACAACAGGACATGTAGGAGAAATTGGGGTTGGAGTCTTTTGTTAGGCATAAGAATAAAACCTTGAGTTTCCAAAAGTGACAGCCAATGAGAACGTCTTCTGTTTCTAAGACTTGTAATATGCATGTACCACTTATAATCCATCTTTGCTGCTTCTAAATCCAGACATCACACAAAGCTTCCCCTGTGTTGCCATTTTCCCCTTTGTGCCCTTAACCTCTTCATCACTAAAGCAACTGTCTGCATATGTCGGAGTCCTCTACAATCGCAGCTTTTGTCTGGGCACAAAGAGAGATTCTCTTCATGCCAAAACCCTCTGGCAATGCCATCCGGAGCAATGAACTCAGGGGTGGTGGGGGAAAGCCTGTACCGCAATGTCCTCTGACTATTGCTATGGGTTAGCTGCTGAGCAAATGGGCAGTGGAACCACCAAAATAGCTCAGCCCTTAGTAACATGCACTGAAATAAGTTGTTATTATTATTATTATTATTATTATTATTATTATTATTATTTGTAATATAAATATATTTATATGTTTTTAATAATACGGTACAAACATCTTATTGCATGCCATCTGTGGGCTTTTCCCCAAGGGTGAAAGAGTTAATGTGGACCGGTCATATCCACATAACATGACAATACAGTTTTGAAATAATTTAATAAGTACCTATATGTCTAGACGACTGGGACTTAAGACCAAAAATACCCTGTTGTAATTACCATTATTTATTTTAAACGGTGGTAGCGCCCATCTTTATAATGTATTAGAACTCCTCCTGTATCCTGTTAGCAGGAATATGAGATGTAGTCCAGAAATGCCTTTTTAAAGTTATATTTCATATAAGTATGTGTATGTTGTTGGACCGGAAAATGTTAAATGACATTGAAAAAATCGCCCAAAAAATATCTGTCATCCTGTGAGCGATAACGATGTAGTTCAACAGGAGGCCGAAATTGTAATAACGCTTCATTTACACTAGGGCTTGGTGCAATGTGCGGAAATGTGCTGTAACTGATAGCAACCAATCAGATTCTAGCTGTCATTATTAGTGCAGCTTAGGAAACTAAATCAAACATCTGATTGGGCGTTACACCATGTTCTGAAGTATGCCCCACAGCATAATTCTTCAGAGATTTATGAAACAACACAAAATACAGAATTAGTTTCTGCATTGAATAATATTAAAAGTTAAATAGTGTTTTTTTTAACATTGGTTAGAGTAAAAAAAAACACATTGGCAGGATGACCACAAGCCGCATAAACACATCTTGGTCATTACAGGAATAAGGTGAGCAGGTTTGTTACTGCCATTTGGGGCTAGATTTACTAAGCTGCGGGTTTGAAAAAGTGGGGATGTTGCCTATAGCAACCAATCAGATTCTAGTTATCATTTATTTAGTACATTCTGCAAAATGACAGCTAGAGTCTGGTTGCTATAGGCAACATCTCCACTTTTTCGGACCCACAGTTTAGTAAATATACCCCTTGGTGTGTGATGATTGGGGGTTTTTCAGTATATTTGCTTCAATTGGGAAAGAGCTAATTGTAAAAAAAATAAAAATAAATGGTGTTATGTTTGCCTAAAATCGGGATCCATGTATGAAGGACGGTGCATGTTGCAGTGCTTCGTCACAAAGGTAAGATTATTGCGATGGGAAAATAGTGAGTGGTTCTGGAAAATGATGCTCATATGTGGTTTAATTGAAGTAGAGGCGTGTACGTTTAATTTTGAGCTATACTTTTTTTCCTACACGCTCAGAAATTGTGATTATAATGTTTTTACATATCCCACCTATGGCAGGAACAGACAGGGCCTTCTCAACAAAATGTGTTTTTTCTTCTTCACTTTTAAGTTTCTGCTTTTTTACTTATTAGATACAAGCAGGGTCCGATTTGTAATGTGTAGCAGTTTTTATATATGGGCCAATTATTTGGTAAATAGACCAAAAATTATGTTTAGAAAATAAGATTTGTTGCATTGTCGTTGTGTTGTGTTAATGCGTGGTTTGCTTCCAGAAGTCAAACAATTGTTTACCAACAAAAATTATGTTTTCAATATTTGTTGCTCTGTCGCTATTTGGTCTAATAGGTTACTTTTTCAATACTAAATAACGAAGTAAGATTTGGCAGCTATTCCTTAATATTATACACACTTGAAATTTTAGAACTACTATGAAATGCGATTGATTTCACCAGTTGGATCGCTATTAACTTATATGCGATACATTCGTCTACAAACTTGAATCTTTGATGTGGATCTAAATTTGCAGCTCATGTTTGTGTTTGAGGTTCACAGTTTCTGTTAAAATTAGTGTTTTTAATTTTTTTTTAAACACTAAATATTTTAAATTATTTTTTTTTTAATTTTAAATAAACCTCAACCACAACTGTGTTCATTATTCACCTTTCAAGGTACAACTTTGCAACTAAAAAACACTGAAATGTATCAGATTTAGTTCAATCAACTTTTTTTATAATTTGGCTTAATTTTAATTTTTAATCCAAAATCTAAGCGAGCGTTCACATTTTAGAACAGATTAGTTGGACCGGTCTGAGAATCGTTATGCAGCTGTTTTGAGCTATTACTTATCCTTACTCTAACCTGGCAACCTAAAATGCTCCAGGGTTTCGTTCTGGTCCGATTGCATTACTGGCCACACCCAATTTGGGTGTGTCACATTCCCGTTGAGCATGCCTCTGTTGTCAGTGGGGCCCCCAATACAGACCTAGAGGAGGTATGTTATAGGGCACTCACTCTGTACTGGCAGAAGGCTGTATACGAATGTTATACAACATAACTCTTGTTATAAAGTACCTCCTCTGTCTGTATACAGTCTGTGCCTTATAACACACCTCCACCTCGTCTGTCCTGTCTGTAGCTGCTGTCATAGGTACCAGCAGGAAGAAGCCTGCACTCTGATTGGTTACCAGTACATGCGCCTTTCTACGGTGTAATCTAACTGCGGTAAACTTCGTTTCCTGTTCCCATATGTTCACCCCCATGATCTGCCTCTTGTACAGCCTGCAGGAGGAACATGTATCGCCAGGTGACAACAATCGGACTGTGACTGTTGCAGGGAGCCATCGCTGGTAACCAGCCACAGTGCATGCTGCTTCCTCCTGTGGACTTGGCGCATGCGTGGAACTGGCAGCGCCATGTTTATCGCTGGCAAAAAATCTCCTATTTATAGCAAAAGAGCCCAATCACCCTATGATAAATCTACCTCTAAATTCTATTATTATGTTTACCCCATTTTAATAATATAAAGAGACCGCTGGTGGCATCTTTTTGAATTTCAGTAAATAATGTACATATATTGTGTGTGGATCATTGATAAAGGCGTGTAAATGCGGTTTATAAATAGGATCTGCTTCATATTTTGACTTATTAAATGTCCTATGTTTCTGTATTCTTGGAATCAAGTTAAATATAGGTTTCTTGTATTGAAGCACTGGGTGACTACAGGAAACTAGCGTGACATGTATTTTGACTTGAGTGCCACTGAGAGACATTTTTCTTTGATTTCAGTTCTGAAATGTGATAGAAGAACACAAAAATAAATAAACCTAAAGTAGGAAATCTACTTTTAAACAAACGGAACTAGATGAATCGCACCTTGTACTGCTCAGACCTAATGGCATTCTGAGGTAAACCAAACTCCCTCTGAGAAGCCATCTTTGCCTGCCTCACATACCACAAAATAATAACATCCTGCAAAAAGTTAACTTCACTGCTTACGTTTTAGAATGCTGAGTAGCACACACTCATCAAATTCTGTGTGCCATTTCATTCAATGCTTTCATTATATACCAAGTTTTAACCCTATTTTATACAGATGTGCGTGTGACACCACAATCACCACCACATCAGTGTGAAGAAACATCACGTCACTACTTTGTTGGGGACCCTGCCTCTTTCACTAGCTTGCCTCCATTCAGGACATTTGTTGTGATATTTGTATGGAGGATTTAGATGGAACATGTTGCACTCTGCTGCCCTCTGATTCCCCTCTGAGTGTGTTTCACTCTTATATAAAAAAAAAATTAAAAAAAATTTAACTGTTTTATTTTTTGGGTTTTTGTGTGTGTGTGTTTTGTTTTATTGCATTGTTCATGCACTTTTTTTTTTTTTTATGAGATATACCATACTTGCCGACTCTCCAGGAATGCCTGGGAGACGCCCAAATTCCGGGTAGGTCTCCAGGACTCCCGGGAGTGCGGGCAATTCTCCCGCATCGTCCCCACTTCCTTATGAAGTGGACTGCATGGGACCCTCCATGACGTGATTCGCGGTGAATCTCATCATTTCGGCTCTGTCCCCGCTGATTTGGGGTTGGGGCCAAAATGATGCAATGCGTTGCACCCCGTCCCCTTACGTCCTCACACTTCACGAAGTTGGTAAGTATGATATATACCAAACCGGAGCATGTGCCTAATTTCCCCCTTTCTTTGTTATAGCCTGTGTGTGTGTGTGTTACTTTTTACGCATGACTGAGTGCCCCCCCCCCCCCCCCCCCTCCGTCGTTTGTTCTTTTCTATGATCAGTGTATTCCAAGTGATCAAAGTTTTGGTGTAACTGGCTGAGGGCATCCTAGCCCCCAAAGCTTTAGGGGTTTCGATCTTAAAAAAGCCCTAACTTTAGATGCATTTTTAACACAATTTAGCAAAATTCAAAGACCTATTAAGTGATCACACTTTTGTAGTTTACTAAATAATGTTAAAAAAGCATCCGAATTGTAAAGCACTACGGAATTTGCTGGTTGTATATACATTGATGATTATCTAAAATTAGGCATCTACCCCACCCCTCACGAGATCTCACACACACACACACACACACACACACACACACACACACGTGCGGGACACACATATGGGACATTTCAAACGTTTTAGGGGTCAGAGTTGTCCTTGGGAACTAGAGATATGCTGCCAATTGACCTATATATTGGGGAGAGTCTCATCCCAAAGCAAGATCCGAGTAAGGAAGGTCAGGCACAACCAAAGATAATTAAGTTGTAATTAGGATAAAGCAGAAAATAATTCAGAGCAAAGTGCTGTACCCACTATCTGTTGTGACCACAAATAGTTGAGTTCATAAATATATAGTAAAGAACTTTCTACACTTGCCTATTGCCAAAACACAAGTCCTCCACCTTCAAAACACCAATTAAACCATAGATATATGCTTTAGTCTTATGTTGCTTTATCATGGGTTCTTAGCCACAGATCAAAGTTAGTATTTAACTCTCTGAGACTTTTCACAACAATCTATAATATAAATGTCTAGTGGCGTGTGTTAGTCTGTCTGTCTGTGTGTGTGTGAAAAATAAAACCAAGCTGCAGCGCCACCTGCTGGGCGGAGTTATACACTGACCTACTAAATTCTTAGTGTGTGTGGAAAAAAAATTCAGAAAGGGCTGAAATTTGGTATACTAAGATGTTTTTAATTTGTTAATTTAATTTGTTAATTGTTAAAAGTGTTTATAAAGATTTAAAAAAAATAAATAAATATATATATATATATATATATATATTTCTTGAAGGAGAAGTGACAGTTGGGAGTGGTTGGTGGTTGCCGGGGGTGCCAGTGGGGAGTGGTTGGTGGTTGCCGGGGGTGACAGTGGGGAGTGGTTGGTGGTTGAGGCCTGGGCTATGGCCCAAATGCATGACAAGAACCTTTTTAACACCTTAAGTAGCTTGATTTGACTAGAATGCATGAGTATCATGCACGGGTTATCTTGTTATGATATATGTATTCAGCTATTTGTGGTCACAACACAGAGTGAATACAATACTTTTCTCTGAATTGTTTTTCTGCTTTATACTAATTACACCTTACTTATCCTTTGCTTGCGTCTGACCTTTTGGATATATACTGTATATGGGGCACGCAGATAGACACATAGACCCACCTGTTTACTGAGATAGATGCTGAGAATGGTGTTGAGTAATGAAGAAATAAATAGTAGACCTTGGTTTGTTCATTCTACTGAGGAAGTAAAGAAATAAAGTTGTTGTTTTTGCTTCTTTTTTTTTTTGTCAGAACATCAGTTGCAGATGAATTATTTTATTTTACATTGTGTCTTTTTTATTGAATAAGTTATACAAGCTGCAGACCTTTTTCTGTAGACCAAAATGCAATGACGCCTATGTAAATAGCTCATCCACTGTGATTTCTGCATTGGAGACTAATTTGATTGTGACATGACTGAGTGGTAAAATAAGTAAAAAGCATTACATTGTGTTTAACATTCCATAGTGCAGTTACTGAGACAAGATGAAGTATATTGTACACCTAGGGACACCTATAAAGTTCTGTGAAGTCTCTGCCTAACCAATTCTACCTCAACATTCAGGGATTGTTCACACTAAGTTAATTGGGGTAAAAATGCAATAACTGTGAACAAGACCTCAACCAGATCCACTGAAATCATAGTTGCCTACTCTCTCAGAATGTCCAGGAGACTCCCAAATAAGGGGGGGGGGATACCTCCTAGACTGCTGAGAGAGCAGGCCGTTCTACTGGAGAGAGCTTTCCTGCTGCACCCACCACCGTAAACACTGAGTGGTAGAGTCATGATGATGTGAATTACCCACCTCCTCTTTTCCGATCTGGCCTCCACATCTCCTGGAGATGGTAAAGTAGGACTAAAATAAGCATTTGTATGCTTACAGCCATAATCAGCCACACCACAATGACTCACAGATTTACCGTAGTTTGAGTTTAACAATAAAATGCATATATTACACACATTGCTTTGCTGTGTTCTCCTCATGAACCCATGTAATAGATCAAGAAGCCACTTATAAAGGGAATCTAGGCTAGATTTTGGAAGCCAGGCCTAATAAGTTCTGTCATCCCACTGAAATGGTTAGGTTCAAAGTAGGAGACTGTCCCATGAAAATTTCGGTAGTCACTTGCGTCTTAACATCCCTGTATCAGCAGTGATCATTTTCTTATTGTGTTCATGAACATGCCAATACTATGATCATCATCATTTATTTATATAGCGCCAACCTATTCCGTAGCGCTTTACAATTGGGAACAAACATAGTAAACTAATAAACAAACTGGGTAAAACAGACAAAGAGGTGAGAATGCCCTCCTCACAAGCTTACAATCTATGTGACAATGGGAGTTTGACACATGAGGTTAAGTCTACATTTTGCATTTCGGTCCAGCCAGACTGCAAAGGTAATGACTCCTAAGCTAAATGATCCTGTCACACAACAATGTTGGTCAAGGGGTAGTTGACTTGTGTGAAATTGTGTAACTGGTGGTAATAGGGTAATGTAGTGAGGTTAAGAGGGTGGTTGAGGAATATTATAAGCTTGTCTGAAGAGGTGGGTTTTCAGAGAAGGCTTGAAAGTTTGTAGACCAGAGGAGAGTCTTATTGTGCGAGGGAGAGAATTCCATAGAGTGGGTGCTGCCCTAAAAAAGTCCTGTAACCGGGAATGGGAGGGTGTAATAAGTGTGGATGAGAGACGCAGATCTTGTGCAGAACGGAGGTGTCGAGTTGGGAGATATTTTGAGACAAGAGAGGAGATGTATGTTGGTGCAACTTTGTTGATTGCCTTGTAGGTTAGTAAAAGTACTAGGAATTGTTAATCTGTTTTAACTATGAAAACAATGGCAATTCTCTTTCTAATCATTTTGTCATACTTCAGTTTTCACTACCAAATAGTTGGGCAGCATGGCGGTTTAGTGATTAGCATTTCTGCCTCACACATGGGATCATGAGTTCAATTCCGGGTGCTCCGGTTTCCTCCCACACTCCAAAAACATACTAGTTAATTGGCTGCTATTAAATTGACTTGGCTCTTTTAACCATTACTATATTGCTAAGGTTCTTTGCATCACCTGATCCACCCAAATATATTACAATTGTTGGGTTACTAAGTAATTCGTTCATAATTGCAGAGTCAAAAGACCTTCCTCTAGGGATTACCAAGTAGATACAAACGTTACCCTTCTCATTCATTCATGACCCAGTTCATACACTGCAGCTAGTTTCTAGAATACTCAACTCCTGCCTAATTTTATTTAAGTCTTATATCCTAAGGAGTCCTATATTGTATATTTGAACAGTATGTTGGTCTAGCGCTTATTTAGTAACCCAACAATTGTAATATATTTGGGTGGATCAGGTGAAGCCCAGAACCTTATCAGTATGTGAATGGTTAAAAGAGCTTATGGAAAACAAATCTATTAACATATCTATTGAGATTGAATTAGACATATATGATTTTTTTTTTTATATCCAGAGACTGCTCACAATCCTTAGACTCACCTTTACCAGAGGACTTTTAGGATACATCCCCAAGTGAAATACATAACTTACCCTTTAAGAGACTCAAAGCAATGTCCCCTACATTGCAGATGGAGGTCACTAATATTTGAACAAGTTGATTCTATGTGAAATAAAGACCAGGGGGTAAATGGATCAAGCTGAGAGTTTTCCGGCGGGTTTGAAAAGTGGAGATGTTGCCTATAGCAACCAATCGGATTCTAGCTGTCATTTTGTAGCATGTACTAAATAAATGATAGCTAGAATCTAATTGGTTTTTCAAACCCGCCGGAAAACGCTCAGCTTGATACATTTACCCGCAGAAATCAATACTGGATAATACTGAATTTATACAATTCCCTAAACTTAACGAAGTATAGCAATTTAATATTGCTAATTTTAGGTTATTTTTGTACTCCCCACTACTTATTTTAAAAAATATTTCCTTAGCAAATGAACTAGTAGAATATTTGTAAGCTCTAAAGTTTTAATATTAATGTCACAAAGATTATAATGTTTATTTATACAGAGTTTGATCACTAAAGTGCATCTCTTTTTTTTTTTTTTTGGATACATTTGAATTACAATGTGCGGCTGCACCTCCTGAGTGTATAATAGTGGTTGATAATCATCACTTGAATAATGATTTATATTTGGCTTAGTGACGACTTGGTACGGAGGGTAATCTCTTGCGTTGTATAGAGAATATAGATTGTAAACTCCACTAGGGCAGGGGACGATGTGAATGATTAAATAATCTCTGTCCACAATTGTAAAGCCCATATTACACAAATTACACAACGTTTTACAAACACTGTATTAAAACAAGACTTGGGTATTAATACGAACAAAGTGGTAAGCGGGCCCTGCTTGCAAAGTAACAACTATAGATGGATAAATATATATTATAGACTTGTTATCGAGGTAATGCAGTGACTGTAATCCCGGAATTCTACCCCAGAATATACTGTACAATGTTGAAGGTGTAGTTTACGCAATGTCTGAGAGTTATGGAGCACAGAGGATATCTGATCCAGGTGGTGTTAGCGCATTTATAATGGTGATCTAATAGCAGCTGACATGTGTCTGGCAAACCCATATCTAACACCAGCTGACACGTCTGGCAGCCTTCTGCCTAATATTAAGGGACATATCCAAGTGCTAAAGAAAATGGCAGCTAGCCAGACATAACTCGGTCAGTCTGCACTGGTTAAGTAACACTTTACAAGCCTTGATTTGTGGACTATAGGGATTCTTGGTGATTATATCCTATCTCCTGGTTTGTTAACCTTGTCCTTCTCCCATAATGGTTAGGAGACTCTTTTTTTTTTTTTTTTTTTTTTATGGAAAGCTGGCCGAGCCCAGGCTATAGAATCCACCCCAAACAAGTTTATTATGATTTTGGAATGATTTTAAATAAAAGATTAAGCATTAATGAGAACTCCTTACTTCCCCGAGGGGTGGGGGCAGCATGGTGGCTCAGTGGTTAGCACTTCTGCCTCACAGCCCTGGGGTCATGAGTTGGATTCCCGACCATAGCCTTAGCTGTGTGGAGTTTGTATGTTCTCACCGTGTTTGCGTGGGTTTCCTCCAGGTGCTCTGGTTTCCTCCCACACTCCAAAAACATACTGGTAAGTTTATTGGCTGCTAACAAAATTGACCCTAGTCTGTATGATAAGGATACCAGATGATATCAGACATGAGATGTTTCGTGATGGGCAGCACAGTGGGTTAGTGGTTAGCACTTCCACCATACAGCACTGGGTTCATGAGTTCAATTCCTGACCATGGCCTTATCTGTGTGGAGTTTGTATGGTCTCCATGTGTTTGCGTGGGTTTCCTCTGGGTGCTTTGGTTTCCTCCCACACTCCAAAAACATACTGGTAAGTTTATTGGCTGCTATCAAATTGCCCTCTCGGTCTGTGTGTGTGTGTGTGTGTTAGGGAATTTTAGACTGTAAGCCCTAATGGGGCAGAGATTGATGTGGGTGAGTTCTCTGTACAGCGCTGCGGAATTAGTGGCGCTATATATAAATAAATGGTAATAATAATAATGGTTGTGAGCCTTTTGTGTGAACCTATTCTGGTCATTTGGGAGGAGTGTCAGTAGTCTGACTGGAAAAAAAGTATTGTTCGTTAGATCTATTGTGATGGAGCAAAGAGTACTGTCCTGGTAATAAAACTAAACTGTTTTATATAGGATTGATCAGCCTATAGACACTGCTAATTTCTCTCCTGCCCCCCGTATGGACATGTGAGTCTACTGATCCACTTCTATGTAGTCTAGAAAATCACGAAGGTACTTTGGATAAAGAAAGTGATTTTACTGTGAGAGGAATTTAGACACCTGTACCTCAACCAACAACATTCCTGCAATGGTTGCAATTGAGACACCAATAAGATGACAAGTCTTAGAAGCGGCAGATTAACTCTGTGGCTACAGGCTTTCTTATTTGCAGCAGGAGGTGACCACCCCATCAACAACTGAATATGGGCCCATCTGTCTCAGGGCACATAGCAGATGTTACCATTCACCAGTGCCTCCCTCTCTATATCATTGGCTAATAAAATAATGGACTGAACAACAATAAAAAATGCTGCCAGCGAAAGCTATAGATTGTAGAGGAATAAAGTTTTAAAAGACCTTTTGGTTTAGGTATATAAATAAAGAAAGAGCATGTCACTGTATTTATAATGCCGGGTGCAATTGTGACCTTGAAAAATGCTAGTTATTTAACAGTGCTTTGAGTTTTGTCTGATTTGAAATGAATCAGTGAAAGATATAACCTCAGGCACAACACAAACTGGTTTGGTCAGATCTCCACAAAAAGATTAATATTTCATTCTGTATGTACTTTTTTTTTCTTTCTATTTTTTCCTGCAGATACAAAGTTTAAAGCAGTCACATTATGATTTAAAGACAAAATATGCCTGTCTTGTAAGTCGGGCCACTTTAATTTTACCTACATAGATTGTTCCCCAGAGAGGGCCACATTTCTCTGATTCTTTGTTGATAAATTAGCTTTTTGTGCTTGCATACAACAGAAACAGCCGGTTTGTGGGCTGCACCAATACTCCTAAGAATGCAGTATATAGATTTACTAGGAACCGCTGACGTTGTTATATGGAGTTTCCTTTATACCACACATTCAAGCAGAAGCCTGACCTTTCACCATATCATAAGACTTTCCTCTCTCCCGGAGGCAGCCACTAAGCTCCCGACGCTTGCCCTTACCCTATCACTCCTTCACTTTTTTAATTACTAACTGGCCTTCTGTTGCGAAACTTGTCTCTCATCCATTCAGAACTGTTATTTTTCATTCACTCTATACATCCCACCATTTCCAATCTACTGCTCCAATCTGCTTGTCATTGGCTTCCAATATCATCTCAAGCAATACTCTCAGCTAACCTACTAATTCATACTCTTGTCCTGCCTATATGTCTGACATTGCTAGAAATGCTTATCGGTCCCTCTTTGTGCTCCTCCTAATAACATTCTCCTTTCCCATAACTTCATCCTGCTACATGTCTTTTATCAGTATATTTGGCAGCTAAACATCTATGAAAGCTCTACCCAACAAAGGGTTAGTGTTAAAGCCAGGTAGGTAGATGGTGCCTTGCCCTTCTCAGTGTGAGCACCATCTACCTAACTGGCTTTAACACTAACCAATCCCACTCTTACTACACCACTTCCTTATCTCTGAAGTGGTCATCATTCCCCTTAAGCTGGGTACACACTACACCGTTTTCATCCAATAATCGGCTAAATCAGCCGACATACGACCGCTCTTTAAAAGTCAGGTCAGTGTGTGCAGTGACAAGATGGTCGAAAGTCTGCCCAAATGGACGATTATCGCCTCATTTGGTTGGTCGTACCATTTAATATTTTCGTTCCAATCGCGTTTCCGTTGTGTAGTGTGTATAAACTTCACAAAATCTGGAGGGCCGCAGGTTGGACAGGCCTGTCTACAGCCTACCCTGGAGTGCATCAGCCAGGGACTCCTGATTCTCCCAAGTACAGAGTTCTAGACACTGTGGTACTACACTGTATTCTAGCCCTGTGCCCCTGACCCCCACCCCTGGCAAACATTCGAGTGTGCTCACAAAACCCCATGGTAATCACTGGGATCCTTACTGGGCTTCAGAAGATAATTTCTAACTCATTCACATCAGTCCCTGCCCCATTGGGGCTTACAGTCTAAATTCACACACACACACACACACACACACACACACACACACGTATAAGGCCATGGTCGGGAATCAAACTCATGACCCCCAGTGCTGTGAGGCAGACGTGCTAACCACTAAGCCACCGTGCTGCCCTATAACCACATACATAGTGTTCTTCTATCAACAATGCAGAAACCACTAATCTACACTATTGCAGCTAAAGAAGAATTATGCCAGCATTTTTACTGCCGCAGCTTCCCCCTGTTTTAGACCCTATCTTCTAGTTTTATGCAAGGGATTATATTTCACATTTCTTGCTCAAAGCTGGCAATGTGATAAATACATATTTGATAACAATGGTTCTCTGTATAGAATAATTTGAACTCATGAATAAAAAATAATACTGTGTATTTATTTATTGTATTTTCTATTCAAATGTAACTTCACGTTCAGCTGAAGTATTAGGCATTTCCAGCACTGTAATATATATCTTGTTTTTAGTTTTTATTGTTTGTGTGATTATCGATTCCCATTTGCTTAGGTAGATCTGACAAACTTATCATCGTCATCACCATTTATTTATATAGCGCGACTAATTCCGCAGCGCTGTACAGAGAGCTCATTCACATCAGTCCCTGCCCCATTGGAGCTTACAGTCTAAATTCTCTAAAACACACACACACACACACACACACACACACACACACACACACACACACACACACACACACACACACACTAGGGTCAATTTGATAGCAGCCAATTAACCTACTGGTATGTTTTTGGAGTGTGGGAGGAAACTCACGCAAACACAGGGAGAACATATAAACTCCACACAGATAAGGCCATGGTCAGGAATCAAACTCATGACTCCAGTGCTGTCAGGCAGAAGTGCTAACCACTGAGCCACCGTGCTAACCACTTAGCCACTGTGCTGCCCATATATATCTTATGCCCAGTTTTTGATTATTCTCACCATACATTATTATAGAACAACATTGCAATGATAAAGTATTCTTTAAATAATGCCTTCCTGAAACATTTCCATAGCAGAGTCTCTCTTTAAAGAGATCTACACTTGTTTGCCCACCTATTTTATATTTTACCACTGTTGCTTTGTCCATTGAAGTCATTTTTGGTCCCCACTAACGTGTATCATTGTGTCTTGCCCTATTTCTTTCCCCCTTTGTGTTTGTCTAATGTGGAATAGAAGAGGTGACCACATACAATATTCATGTTGTAGGACATTATCCTGCCTCTGTGTGCTATGCAGCTTCCTGGTAGGTCATGCCATTCACTACAGAAACCTTTTCTCTCAGTCTAGCTTTGTCTTTTAGATAGATCAAAAGCTATTCAGACTGTCACGCTGTTCGTGAGCGTCTAGAATCTTCGGGAAAATAAGATGTACAAACTTTTATAATTTATTTGTAGGAAAGTTGACTCCCGAGGGTCAGCTGGCTGCTGAATATGTCGTATAGAACATTATTGTTGTGCACTACCTGTAGCTTGTGGGGAGCTGGATGAATACTGGCTTCATGTCTATTTCATTTCATCCCGGCTTGTTCTAGAAGTCCTCACAATTTTACGTAGGTCTCATTGAATTTAGGAGGCGATAAATCTTAGTTCCTCTTTATTGTATTATAATGAAGAGTGCGCCATTGTCTGTGCAGTCTTTTTATCACCAATAAACGAGCTGTCCCCCCTGAATTATAGACCCCCCCCCCTCCCCCCAGCTTCCAAACTCCTTCCAAATAGCCGGATCAAAAAGGTCCCCTTTCTAGGACCTCTGATGTTTAGGGAATAGGCTGCTGGCATTATAGCCATGTAATATTAGATGAAGTTCTCCGATAGCACTCTGGTGAAACCTTTGCACAAGTTTACATTGTGTTGGTGCTCTGCTCACTTAAGGGTGTTAATATACATTACAAACAGCATGTTTCACAATCTCCAAGTGAGAGATATGACCTATTGCTGAATTTAATGGGGTTGGGGAAAATGCAACTTTTTTTTTTTGTTTTTTTTTTTTGTACATCTCCCCTGTGGCAGAGATCACAGCTACCAAACATGTCTTGTAGTCTGATAACAAGCTCCCTGTTCTTTAGGATTTTCAGGACAATCTTGATAATTGCTCAATGTTATAGTAAATACCAAACCAAGCTATCTAGGGCTTGTTGAGGATCGTGGTTGGAAGGGAGTTGGGCGATTGGTGGCATTTTTTTTTCTTTAAAGAAGTTATGTAATTTATTACATAGCGCGCTGTGTCGGTGAATGTTTTGTTTCATTAAAAGTATAGGACCAAACTGCAACTGCAAGTGTCTCTGCGTCCTCTGTCCCTTTATCTTATTACAATAACCTTGAAACACAAAAATGAAATCCGTTCTGCTCAGCAAACCAAGGCACATCAGTATGCCCCTTCTGTAACCCCGCCCAACTTCTCCCTTCAGCCTCTGCAAACTTCCACTGCTATACAAACCTATCCCCTCCAAAGGAAAGATGGTTGTGAGATGGGGTATTGTGTAAGAGGTGAAACTGTTTCTCAGCCCTGCACACTAAGGGGTGTAGGGGAAAAGGATAACATTTTACAAAAGAGGGCATTTAAGTTGTTTGTTGGCCTTTTAATACTTCTATAACTCATACACACACACATCATGGCAGCTCTCACTCGGCAATTGTTAAGCTTGTGCGAACTGATGCGAATATAAAATACCCATTGGTCAATGTCGTATATACGTACAGATACGTCCTAAAGAAACTCCCCTCTGTGGCTAGCGGTCACTCCCCAGATCTCGGAAAGCTTGGGGAACTTTGAATGAACATGTTGCTCAGAGAAAATGTATTGATTAGGCTGATTAATTATCTGCCATGGCTTGGCATTTTTGTCTATTCAACGTTGGCAATATATCTGCATTAGCGCTGAAGGCATTCAAAGTTTTCCAGGGTGCCAAGCTGTGAAGTGTGAGCATTATTGTCAAAGGCGCCAATTTTATGGTGCCTTTGACATTCCTCTGGTGCTGCTGGGTTTCTGAAGTAGAATGTTGTGATCCTACCAAGTGGGGGCTGTACTTGGGTTGGTAATATGGGGGGGGGGGGGGGGGGAGAGAATCATTTGCCTGCAGGGTATTCCTATCTTTTTACTGCATTTATTTGCTGAAATTGATAGTTTCTGTATCCGTAATTGATAAGTAATGAATAAGGTGTAATTGTTCAGTGCAATAAACTCTGTTCCATCTGTATGTAACATGCATGCAAGTTTACCAGCACATCCAACTCTTACTTTATCTGCTAACTTGCAGTTTTTTATTTTTTCAGGAGACATGACGAAGTCACACACATCAAAATCCAAAACACGGGCGATTTCTATGACTTGTACGGTGGCGAGACGTTTGCCACATTGGCTGAGCTGGTGCAGTATTATACAGAGCAGCACGGCCTTCTGCGGGAGAAAAACGGAGATGTGATAGAGCTCAAGTACCCACTGAACTCCCAGGATCCAACATCAGAGAGGTGAGTGAGACAATGGGTTTAGTGGGATGATAATCTTTCTACCACACTGCTGCCATCTGCTGGACATAACCAGAATTCATGCTGGGTTTCTCCCTTGATTTCAACCTGTCTATATATTTCATCAAAAAAAGTGCCTGTTATGTATGTACTTTCCAGATTTATCCACCTTTCAGAAAGTATTCTGATGGTTGGAGCTGCAAGGAATTTGTCCTGGTCGTATGCCAAATTTTTGCTATTGGATAACTACATAATAGCACTTAGTTTACTATGTCTGATAGTAATTAGGAATCTACGGTGCATCACACTGAGTACTGTGAAGTATGGTCTCTCTCCTAAAAACAGCGTCACATATGAGTTTGTTCAATAAACAGTAAGGGCTCACAGCGTGCTGAAACCACCATCAAGCGATAGCCGCCATGTTGGTACCTACGTCTTCTCTTGTTAAAGGTCCTTCTGCTTCGTAACGTAGGACATAGCACAGTGGACCTGTCACAGCCAGTTAACATTCAACAGTGCATGATGTGTGATTCTGAAATTTGTTGACTGTCCCTCTCTAATTACTGCTGACATCCTTTGTAGATGAGAGAAGGTGGACAGATTGCGTTAAACATTGTAGAAGTTTAAAAAACTTCTAGCTTTGATGTTTTAAATGAAACTATCTGGTAGTAGGCTGACAAGGCTAGTTGAATACACAATTTCCCACTGCCGTCTTATACCTTGTTTAGCAATCGTTCTATATTGAAAGTGCAGTGGGAATATTTGTACACTTAGAAGACTTGCTCATATTAACATTGGATCTTATATTTCCAGGCTTAGCGACTTCGCATTACAAATTGGTAGCGCAGTATAAGTTCTATAACTGGCCTTGCTGTTTTCTGGAATACACCATTGCTGTAATGTAAATGTTAATACACCAGAGGTACTGGAGTTGCTGTCCAGATATACTGTGGCATGTCCACCTAACACAACCCTGGTGTCAAACAGTGAGCTGTATTAGACCATCATCTACTTATATAGCGTTTATTATGTATAAGCAAGTTTTATTGCAGCTTCTTCAAATAAGTTCAGTCTCCCAACGCTACCCTCAGCCAAAAAAGGTTTTGCACCCGGTTTAATGTAATCATATCCCCACCATCTATTTATATAGCGCCACTGATTCCCCAGTGCTGTACAGAGAACACACTCACATCAGTCCCTGCCCCATTGGAGCTTACAGTCTAAATTCCCGAAAACACACACACACAGACACACACACAGACACAGACTCAGACACTAAGGGCAATTTAATTGCAACCGACTAACCTACCAGTATGTTTTTGGAGTGTGGGAGGAAACCGGAGCACCCGGAGGAAACCCACGCAAACACAGGGAGAACATACAAACTCCACACAGATAAGGCCATGGTCGGGAATCGAACTCATGACCCCAGTGCTGTAATGCAGAAGTACTAACCACTAAGCCACTGTGCTGCATGTATAAAGTCGAAAGAACTGGTTCCTTTCTTGATCTCCCCCCCCCTCTTACAGAGCCCAATGACAGGTAAAATCTATATATACTGCTTGGAGTCCCTTCCCACTGGCGTCAGGCAGAGAAGGGAAAAGACCGTAAAGTGACATATCTGAAACCATATAAACCGTTCTGGAACAATTTATATGTCCTGTACCCACCTTATAATGTTGTTGTCCTAATCCACTTTTAATTGGAGATATATTACATTTTACGACATACATGATTTGTTTTAAGGGCTGTAGAAATCCTAAATATATATGTTTTAGAATCCATTAAATACTTTAAATGTTCTTTAGTAATTATATAACAAAAAAAAAAGTCACTGGTCCTATTACCCATCATTCATTGGTGGTGTCAGTCTAGCATCCAGCTGGTGTCATTACCTCCCAGAAGCCCCAGGGGAATTTATTTTACAGTCTTTACAGCAGATACATCTGCGAGGTCCCTGGAGTATGGCAGATCTGTATGGTTTTTCTCACTTCCCAATGAATAAATAAAATATCTCGGAACAGCTTCATGAAGTTCATAAAGTAAACTGCAATATTGATTTGGAAGTGACTGTTCTTGTTCAGTCTCTGTGTGAAAAGGGTTATGTAAGCCTAGAAATCAATAGGAAATTTTTAACATTTTTTTTTTGTTTTTTGTTGGTAGTAAATAAACTTTTCACAATGCATTTCTGAGTGCTTGTTGGGAATTAGAGAAGAAGCGATGCAAATGTGTGTGTGAGGAAATAAAGGGCTCCATTTAAGCTTTAATTTTACGAGGCTAAATATTGAGCGATTTCCTTCTGCATATTTTTGGCACATCATATCTCCAGTTTCCCTGCGGAGTAGTATAAAAGCCATCCACATCTCGCTTTCCTCCCGTTCTCCACCAATTTCATACATTAGACGTTATTGTACTTTCCCCATCCAGAAATATTAACCCCTTGTTGCAACGTTCCCGTTCTTTCTGACTGTTGCTGTGGTGAATGTGTAACCGAAGTCGCTGTAGGAAAAATATGGCAGTGCTTTACGGTTTAAAATAATAAAAAATGTTGGTGCTATATCTAATAATAATTTTTTAATATTATGTGGTTCTGTGTTGTTGCTAGGCAACCTGCAAACAAATTGTGTAGGGTTTTCGGAGGCTTAGCATGCCTTTCCCTCTTCTCTCCTATGCGATCGTGTTACAGAGCAGTCTGAGCAGCATAGCTGGAAGTATGCACAGGCATTCTGGGTCTATCAATTCAAACTCCTGACTACTTCCCCTGCTGAAGAATTCCCAGCTATGTATAGTGTGCCAGGATTTTTTTTTTCTGCGTCGTCATGTTACAAAGACTGAGGTTTTATGGAAATAGTTCTGCTTTGCAAAGGATCTGTGGATCTAGACTGGTGGACAAAATAATGTAGAATTCGGGAGACAAACCGTCACATCTAGGATCCAGGGAAAATGTACATCTATTGGCATCAATAGAAATGACTCCCAAAAGCTTCTTTGGCTACGTATCTCTTGTCCCGCCTTTGGGGAGTTGAGTTATGTCCTGGCTGCTTTTCTACCCCCCCCCCGTTTTTTGTTTTTTTCGGAGATGTAGGTTGGGGCAGTCTATTGCTTTTACAGGGTCACTCCCCGGATATTGGGAATATTGCTGTATTCACACACTGTGTGTACTGTATTTGTATATAACATATTGTGCTCACCCTGCTCCACACATATATACACACTCTGACTCCTTGAATGCAAATTACAAAGATAATATACAAAGTATTTTAAGTATCACTCATGTTAATGCAATTTGATGGCCTTTATATATTTATACCCCTTCCCATCTTACCCATAAAATGTATGTAATCTGTATGTTGTGGAAAGAATCATCATCATCTTCTATTTATTTATATAGCGCCACTAATTCCGCAGCGCTGTACAGAGAACTCATTCACATCAGTCCCTGCCCCATTGGAGCTTGCAATCTAATGTTTTTGAAGTGTGGGAGGAAACCCACGCAAACACGGGGAGAACATACAAACTCCACACAGATAAGGCCATGGTCGGGAATTGAACTCATGACCCCAGTGCTGTGAGGCAGAAGTGCTAACCACCAATATATATAATGAATACCCTTGAAAGCAATCCATCATTTTGCAGCAGTCATAATGTAGAAAAACAAGACTTCCTTGGAATGAAAGCGCACACATAGAGCGTCACCAATGGGTTAATTAAAATGTCGGTTCCGTCTGATCCATGGAAAACTCTTTATATAAGTGAGCATATAGTGTACCTGCCTTCTTACACCACTCAGAAGCAGTTGCCATGTCAGGAAGGTAGTGCCTCTCTAGCTGAGCATACAGAATGTGAGCGTCAGACTTGTAGAAATGCACAGTGTGTGGGCAAGTGATGTCACAGCAGCTTACTAGACTGCAGTCTCCGCTTTGAGCGGCATCAGATCCAGTTCAGATGCTGTCATAAAGGTCAGTAGGTGGCTTCAGCATTCTGAGTGTTTAAGTTTTTATTACTTTGCAATACAATTATTGTATTTGTATTGCACGGTAATACAAACTTAAACCATACATGCCCACTTTTAAGATTTCTCCCCCGTCATGTGACATGGGCTAGCAAGAGGGCGTAGTGAACATTTCGCGTCGCCATTGAATGGAGGGGGTGGAGCTGAATGACGCGATTAAGCCCTGCCCCCTCCATTCACTCCCGTGAGTTTCGCCAAATTTCAGGAGTTTTGCCTACTCGTCTGGGAGGACTCCCTGAAATTCGGGAGCCTCCCGGAATTCCCGGGAGAGTAGGCAGGTATGACTTAAACACTCAATTTAAGTTTTTAACAGAACTGTAGTGAAATATTAGATTGAACATGACTATGTACCTGAAATGTCAGTCTTAGAAGACATTTAAGGTTATTCTAGATGCCTAACTTTGATCATTCCTATAGTTACCAATGTGTTTATAGGTCAAGGTGACTATTTGGTTTGCCTCCTGAATTGGGTATATGGAGCTTGTAGTTAATATATACTTCTATACCACAACTCTAGTGCTTCCTACGTAATGACATTGCTAATCACTAATTTAGAAAGAATGGAGTTACAGAATAAATGTGATTTCTTTTAATTTTATTTATTTTTTTCCCAGGGGGGGTGACGTATAGTATGGGGTAATGTACTTTTTAACTGAGATCATCATGTAATGCCATCACCTGCTTTCAATAGATATTGGTGATAGAGCAAGATTGGTGACCACTCCCCGGTTTTGATATATACCAGTGTTGGCTAACCTGTGACACGCCAGGTGTTGTGAAACTACAAGTCCCAGCATACCCTTCCAGCAATAAGCTGCTATATATTGGCATAGCATGCTGGGACTTGTAGTTTCACAACACCTGGAGTGTCACAGGTTAGCGAACACTGATATATACTTTTACATTGGATGAATCTACGAAGGGAGATGAGCAGATACACTCCTGTAGGCACTTGGGAACGCAGTTGGGAGTTGGGAGACTGTTTTAAGTGTGCCGAGTCCAATGCATTTTCTGTGTTATCTGAATGCTTTATGTGATTAGATAATTACAAACAAACTTAATGCATGCAGTGAAGTTGCTGGTAAGACAGTAGAGGAAGATGTTTGAGCTCAGAGGTCAGGAAGCCTTTCTCACCCTAAGGGCAGCGTCCCGGTTGTGATGTCAAGACTGTTATTTGGTATACACTAAATAAAGAGACAAAAGACTCGCTTGCTCATAATAAGAACACAAAATATAAAGACGAGACCTACTCGTATTTCTTAACGTTCATATTTAGTTGGTCTTTCATCCTTTCATTTGCATTGTTAAACTTGCTTTGCTGTAGGTAACAAAGGTCTGTTAATCTCCAGATTCTCTCTATATTTAACGCTGCAAGAATTATTTGCTGCAAGTACATTTTCTTTTTTGCTTTACAACTGAACCTGACTGGCAGAAGCCCGTTAGCCACTTTGGTAAATAGAATTACTGCTGGTTAATCCTAGGAAAGAATTCTTGACTGCTACAGGCAGCCTGGATTAGAGTGTGCTGAAGCTGTGTGCGAGTCATTCCCTAGCAGAGCAATTAGCTGGGCACGTATTCTGCTTGTATGCTTCTGTGTAACAATAAAGTTAAAAAACAACGTGGGGTTTAAGCCACGACCTAGGTTTTGGCAACCTGTGGGAACACTCTATAAAACAGCCTTTATAGATTTTGTGGTTTACAGCAAGGCATTACTTAGAATTGATCTGCAACACAATACCGCCTCTCCATGTGGGCTGATCTGTATACTTGTATTAATTTGTCGTTTTCTAATAAATTGATAGAGCTGTGCTTTAACTTGTTTAACAGTTTGCACCGACTGCTGTTTCTGAATTTTTTGACACATGGGGCTAGATTTACTAAGCTGCGGGTTTGAAAAAGTGGGGATGTTGCCTATAGCAACCAATCAGATTCTAGCTTTCATTTATTTAGTACTTTCTACAAAATGACAGCTAGAATCTGATTGGTTGCTATAGGCAACATCCCCTCTTTTTCAAACCCGCAGCTTAGTAAATCTAGCCCATAGTCTGTTTTAGATCCCTTTTCTCTGTGGTCTTTGTCAGTAAGTGTAGTAGACAAGCCAGCGGATAGCTGGCAGGATATGCTGGGATTTGTAGTTTCACAACATCAGGAGAGCCACAGGTTGTCCAACCCTGAATTAGATCATTAGAGAAAAATATAGATTATTGAAGCGAAAACAATTCAGAAGTCCCTTTCTATTTAGATGGTACCATGGACATCTGTCAGGACGTGAAGCCGAGAAGCTGCTATTGGAAAAGGGAAAGCCTGGAAGCTTTCTGGTGCGGGAAAGCCAGAGCAAGCCGGGGGACTTTGTGCTGTCTGTTTTAACAAGCGAAGAGAAGCTGGAGAATGGGGAGCGTAAATCTCGTGTCACTCACGTCATGATCCGGTTCCAGGTAACAATCGGGAGATTCCACAGATGCAAAGAAATAAAACCTTTTTATAGTCTCACTGATTCAACTTGATCTGTCCCATATTTCAGCCCGACGGTAAATACGATGTAGGAGGAGGTGAGCGCTTTGATACACTGACAGACCTGTTGGAGCACTACAAGAAGAACCCAATGGTAGAGAAGTCAGGAGCTGTGGTGCATCTTAAACAGGTAACTCAAACGTAATCTCCTCATGCAGTAACGCTACAGATAGCTACCATTGTTTACCTCCTTGTAAATAATCCGCCTTTTAAACTCCTTTATAAACTAAATTTTTCACTTTTCAGCCATTCAATGCAACACGGATCAACGCAGCCAACATTGAAACTAGAGTACGAGAACTTAACAAAATGGCTGACAACACAGAGAAGGCCAAACAGGGATTCTGGGAAGAGTTTGAGGTAAATTTTGTTGTGTGGGTCTGTGATAATCTTAAAATTATGCTCTATCATTAGGAAAGTATAGGCCCTAGTTAGAGATTTATTTGGCAGAATAAAACTATGTATATAAAACAAGATTTTCTTTCTAGTCTCAGCTATGACTTCAAATGACTAATCCCAAGTGGAATAGAACTGTTCTAGCTTTGAAATGTCACAGCACTATAAATATACTGTGAAACGTACCTGCCACATGTGAGAGAAAATGCCTCAAACACGCTAAACATTGTGAAATTGAAGGTGTTATGTGTGTCAGACGGACAAAATGCTGCTATGAGAGAATTCTTTGGTGATGGGGGTTAGATTTCCCATGCCCTGTGTACAGATTTATACCCTGTCCCGTGATGTTATGTCTTGTATTCTGCCTCTGTGCATTCTTGTGTTTTTCTGGTAATTCGTGTGCATGTTCTAGTGTGAAATATAATTTTCTTCCCATTGTGCAGATGCTTCAGCAGCAAGAATGTAAACTGCTCTATCCCAGAAAGGAAGGACAGCGGCCAGAGAACAAAAGCAAAAACAGATACAAGAACATTCTACCTTGTAAGTGCGGCGGCCATCTTTCCCCTGGGAACAGCAGTGTACAAAGGAGAACGGAGCTGTATTCTTATATCTTCTTTCAGAACTCTCTGTGCTTTATTGAGGTTCAGGGCTGCTTGGGCTGTGTAGGTTTTAATTTGTGAAATAAATGTGTTCAAATTGACTTTTCAAGCAAACCTCATGTACCACACACCACGTTATGTTCTACTTCCTCTGAGGTCAGATTTTTACAAAATTCTGGATTTACAGATATACAGGATTTGTTTTTACTAGTAATGTTACCTGACAGTTCTGTAGTAGAATAGAAGCATACCTATTACAAGCTTATACATGTGCAATGTATGCAAACACCTCTTAGGAATTAGATGGAAAGTTTCAGCACTCTGGAAAAATCTCTGTGCTGCCATGTACATAAAGGGAAAACGGCGCCAGGTTTGCCAGGACATCTCCTGCTTTACCAGTTTTAATTGCAGCGGCCATCTGCACACAGCGGTGGCAGCCATTTTGGGCTGGACCAATACTGATGAGAATGCAGGCTAAGCACTTCACTAGGAGAACCTTGTGAGTATTGATCATGAAGTGCCGTAGTGATGCCACTGTTATCTAGTGAATGAATTGGTTATTTTCCTACGCAAATTCGAATCTGCCCTCGAAATGTCCATCTCCACTGTGTGTAGTGGTGGGATTTAAATTGTCAGTAAAGGAGGTGACTGTGTAAACTTGGAACATTCATGTAGGAGCGGCTCATAGGTTCATCAACACAAACAGCATGAGTGTTTGTACCTGATTGTGAGGTGCTGCTGGCTTCCACTAGACAGCCGTGATCTGTGCAGATAGGCGTACCAAATGTGGTTGGGGTGCATTTGTGTGCCCTGAAAAGAATTTAAAATAAAAGGTTAAGCGTTAATGAGAGCTCCTTATTTCCCAGAGCGGTGGGGGCAGCACGGTGGTTTAGTGGTTAGCACTTCTGCCTCACAGAACTGGGGTCATGAGTTCAATTCCCAACCATGGCCTTATCTGTGTGGAGTTTGTATGTTCTCCCCGTGTTTGCGTGGCTTTCCTCCCACACTCCAAAAACATACTCGTAGGTTAATTGGCTGCTAACAAATTAACCCTAGAGTCTCTGTGTGTGTGTGTATGTTAGGGAATTTAGACTGTAAGCTCCAGTGGGGCAAGGACTGATGTGAGTGAGTTCTCTGTACAGCGCTGCGGAATTAGTGGTGCTATATAAATGGTGATGTAATATAAGGGTGAAGTGGGCACTTAAAGGGCAGTGTTTTGGAAAGTTGCTTATATAAAGAGGTTGGTCCATCTGGTTTGCGCTCAGGGAAATCCCAGTCCCAGCTGACGGTTTTTGTTTTAGGCAAATATAAATACACTTCTCTGTGCCCTTTGTAAATATAATCCAATGGTAGATCCTTTTAACGTGCATGTTTCCTGCAAGCTTTTCTCTGAGCAGTGTAACCAGTTTCTCCCCGTGAATTAGCGATTTCTCACATCCTAACAAGAACCAGACACGGGAGCTTCAGCCGTATCACGTTACAGAGCAGAAACCAACGCAGCTGCTTGCTCTTAATTTCATTAATTGTTAATTTTCATTCCTGAAAAACTCAGAACTATAAAATAGCGATAAAAACTAAACCTGATCTCCTCCTCTTTTGTGCAGTTGACACCACAAGGGTGGCGTTGAGAGATACAGATGAGAGCGTTCCAGGGTCAGATTACATCAATGCCAATTACATCAAGGTAACTGTGTAAGACATTATTGAGCACTTTCATGTGAATGTAAGAGGGGGGAAGATGTGGGAGACTGTTTAGGGAAGAGTAGCGTCTGTGGGCTGAATGAGAGAGGACCAGAAGGGCCCAGAGGGGGCGGGAATGCAATACCCAGGGCCGTTGAGGAATAGACTACAAGCTGGGGGTTTTTGTGACAGAAAATGTGTTAATTAAGTGTAGAAATGTGTAAATGAACACAATAAATTAGTGATGATATTAAATTGTGTTTTGTGTTCACTGTTCAGCAACACCTGAGTGATGTCATAAGTGGGCGGAGCTTGCTCTGAGAACATTTGGACACAATAGATGAATCAGATGAGTGAGACAGTTCTTGTCTTAACTAATGAAAAAAAATCACATTTGTGTTTCCCCATATAAAGTGAATGAACACAAAGCATATATGCAAAATAGTATATGCTAATGGTAAGAATATAGGGCCTCCTTCATGTTAGGGCGTAATATAAACTTGTGTTTAAAAAAACAAGCACGGAACTTGAGCATAGTTCCGATCATATTCAAATTCACGTTTCAATTTGAATCTGGGTAAACGTACGGTCTGGCTAGACGTTACGTGCTGTATTTTAACAGACAGGACACAATGCAGGATTCACACATGCATATGTGCAATATAAAGTCCCATCAGAACGCAGGCAAAAAAAAATAAAACCATTCTATAAAATAAATGAACTCTTAATACTATAGCCATTGATAAAAATATTTTGTAAAAATATATATATTTTTTTACATTAAATACATAAATCAAGATGTTCTTAATGTGTACTGTACATACAATGCGTTTTTATATTCTCTTGCATAGAAATGTTATTTGCTATCTAGTAGTACTCATATGTGTCGTTTTTAATGCAAAGACGGTGCCGTGACACCTGCCCTATAGCTGGTGAAAATGTTACGGCTGAAAAACCAAAACAAAAAAAAACATAGACAAACCCAGGACTTGAATCGGCAGCATCCACGTTAGCATGGCCTTACTGTACATTGCCTATACTTGTGCACCCCTTGCTACGCCCATTCTGCCCTTCAGGTCATGGGCAGCCGTAAGTGTCCTTTGCGTTCATTGGCATAAGAAACATTTCATGCTAGATATGCCATTTAAAGGGACTTGGAACATGCATCAGTCTCACTGTGCTTTTGCCACTTTAGATTATATTTTATTTGTAGTTGATTTTGTTATTGTACTATTTATAGAAATGAGCATTTATCACGTCCTCCTATTCCCCAGTGAGAGATGTTGTGGGAAGAGAGAAGACCTCACGTATTATATTTATTTGACCGTAGATCTGAAGCACCAGAAATGGTTAGGAGTATATTTAGTAAACTGTGGGTTTTTAAAAGTGGAGATGTTGCCTGTAGGCAACCAATCAGAGTCTAGTTATTTATTTTGTACATTCTACAATGTGACAGCTAGAATCTGATTGGTTGCTATAGGCAACATCTCCACTTTTATAAACCCACAGTTTAGCAAATATACCCGTTAGACTTTATAGAACCAATATGATTTGACCCAGCAAGCTTGCAAAACATTTATAAAACTCAAGACATTATAAATGGATTGCAAGCTTTCTTTTCCTTTTAAAAAGACTCCTATCATCCAGGGAATAGAACTCTGCAATAGTACAAAAAAGGTTTCTTTATGTTGTGGCGATCCCTTATAATGTCTGTATTGTATTTATCCACAGAGTGCTCTGGATGACTTCCGTGGTACCCAGCCCTGTAAAATGTATATAGCCACTCAGGGATGCCTGCAGAACACGGTGTGCGACTTCTGGTCCATGGTGTATCAGGAGAACACGCATGTCATTGTCATGACCACCAAAGAGATGGAGCGCTCACGCGTAAGCTGCGTAGGCCTGTCTGCCACTACTGGACCTTGTAGTATGGGGAGTTTTGGGTACTTAGTTGACTTGTTTTAGTTTCCTTAACTCCTATAGTTATTCTCTGGCTACATCTGCCAGGACTCATTAGCCACCCAGGGATTCTGAGACAATCTAGACCAGTACTGTCTAAGTGGCGGCTCTCCCAACTTTTTTAAAAACAATTTTGCGGCCCCCAACTTTTCCCAAAGCATCATTTATTGAATAATAATAATCGCTAACATGTAGTTTTGACAATAATGCATCCTCATGGAAACACATGAACAGTCCAAACGAGAGCGAGTATATGGTAACTATACTTGCCAACTCTCCCGGAGTGTCCGGGAGACTCCCGAAATTCGGGTCGGTCTCCCGGTAAAGCAGGCAAGTCTCCCGCATCCCGTAATTACCTGACAAAATAACGCGATTCGCGGTGAATTGCATCATTTTGGCCCCGCCCCCCACGGCAAACCGTAATTTCCGTTTTTTTCCCGTTTACCAGATACATTCTCTATTAGCTAACATGAAGTTTTATTTGGTGTCTCCTGATGGTCACTGACACCTGGGATCTGGGAACAGTGACACACTACTGCTGAAGGATAGTTATACTTTACTTTTGCATTCCTTCCTCATCTATCAACAATATATATTTTAAATCGAATTAGGAAAATTAAATCAGAATAAATTATACCAAAGTCAATAGTGCTGAAAATATTATGGGGGGCATTTATTTAAAACAAATAAAGGGACATTGTTTACCGCTTATATTCTCCAGGAGGCTATTGTTAGAACAGTATGAGGTTAGAATTTGAGCCTTAGGGCTAGATTTACTAAGCTGCAGGTTTGAAAAAGTGGGGATGTTGCCTATAGCAGCCAATCAGATTCTAGCTTTCATTTATTTTGTGCATCCTCTTTTGTTGTCGTCCTGTAATGTTTAATCCTGACCTAGAATAATAAGTTCAGATGTAACGGGGGCGGATGGTTAGTAGTGTCAGTAAGGACTCTACAAGTTCAGTGGTATGTTAGAGACTCGCAGTCGCCCCCCCAGTAGTGTTGGAATAAAACCGTGAATACAGGGCTGAAGATCCCTACACACTGAGCAGAACACTGAACAGAGTAGATGATACACAGAGAACATATACTAATGCTATCCTCTAAAAGCACTTTTGTCTCTGACATTTCAGAAAAAATGTTTTCGCTATTGGCCAGATGAGAACTGCAGCAAGGACTACGGCTTCATCCGGGTGCTGAGCCTGGCCGTGCACCTAGAGAAGGATTATATTCTGCGGGAGTTACAGATGTCACATCTGGAAAGGGTAAGCGGCTAAAGCGCTTTCTAAGTGGAAGACCTGTAACCTGAATTACCATGTTTGGATGCAGCTGTAAGACAGCCGTCACCTTCTTCTATCGAACAGTTTTCTGGTGCTGCCTTCTCCTTCTCTGTAGCTCTTTCTTAATACCGGTGGCATTCTGTATAAAGAAGGGGGCGGTGATTGGTCCAGCAGCTGTTAAAGTGACGCTTGTCTTTCAGCAGACGCATTGACCAGAACTCATTTGCAGTTTGGGGATACAAATAACAAAGGCTTATTGGTCATGGAAGTGAGGAAATCATCCAGTATTTTGCTATTCCTCATCTGCCACTCTCGTCCCCCTTGATTCCCTACATAGGGGTGCTAGGGAAAGAGGGAAAGTATGTGTGGTCTATATGATATTAGGACATTCTTGTATCTTGCCACTGAAATCTTGAATTCCTGAAAGCGAATCTGTCTGCTAGATTCCAAAATGCCCTAATTAAACAAACCATGGTTTTATTTAATTTTATACCTTTTTTTTTTTTTTTTTTTTTTAATCTCTTTTCACACAGTAGGCACCATTTTGAATATCCATTAACTGGGCAGGTAATAGATATCTATAAGTACTGGCCCGCGCAGGGATTTGAGCTCTGCCTTCTCATGCTCAGTGTCATGTTGTTAGTATGTCACCTTGCACAGTTTGTTTTATTTGAAAGCACATAAATAGTTGTTTGTGCCTGTAATGATATTCAGTAGGCGATCACTGCCGGCCTGTAACGTAACCACTGATCACAGGACCGGTTATCTTGCCTGACTACAATAATCTCATACAGTGTGCCTTATACAGTTTGCTTACTGTGTGCCTGACGTCTGAAATGTTACCAGGCGTAAAAACAAAGCCATATAAGATTGTTTTAGTACAGGGTGAACTCCTATTAAATGAAAGGACACCACACAAACCTGTTCTCTTCTGTGCAATGAGGAAGAGGATTTCTTCCGAATGATATTACGAGAGCCAGACAATTTCTCTTTTGATGTTGCAATTATAAACATTGTCTGGGCACATGTGATGTTTGGCTGGGAGCACCATGGTATGAAAGGCAGTTGGGCTACATTTGAGAGGCGCTTATTAAGTATAGTTGTGATTAATAGCGTTCCCTCTGCCTCAGGTATGATCCATCTGTCTTCCTTCTGAAGAATGGTGGCTTTTGCCGCTGATCGTGTAACCACCCTGTAAGGAGATGCACCGCGGCTCTGCCGGTTACTCTGACATCACCAGTCGGGTCACTGTGTTAGCGCGTCTGCTATCCCAGGGCTTTTATGGTATTTATCCAATGTGGGATAGGAGAGACTCTGCCCCAAAAAGTAAGATCCGAGAAAGTCTTCTTACAGGGTAGTACATGGTCAGTAGCAACAACCAGCAGTGGAACACAACGCTGGGCCCCATAGCAAGGCTTGGGTCTGCTCAGGGCCCCATAGCAAGGCTTGGGTCTGCTCAGGGCCCCATAGCAAGGCTTGGGTCTGCTCAGGGCCCCATAGCAAGGCTTGGGTCTGCTCAGGGCCCCATAGCAAGGCTTGGGTCTGCTCAGGGCCCCATAGCAAGGCTTGGGTCTGCTCAGGGCCCCATAGCAAGGCTTGGGTCTGCTCAGGGCCCCATAGCAAGGCTTGGGTCTGCTCAGGGCCCCATAGCAAGGCTTGGGTCTGCTCAGGGCCCCATAGCAAGGCTTGGGTCTGCTCAGGGCCCCATAGCAAGGCGTGGGTCTGCTCAGGGCCCCATAGCAAGGCGTGGGTCTGCTCAGGGCCCCATAGCAAGGCGTGGGTCTGCTCAGGGCCCCATAGCAAGGCGTGGGTCTGCTCAGGGCCCCATAGCAAGGCTTGGGTCTGCTCAGGGCCCCATAGCAAGGCTTGGGTCTGCTCAGGGCCCCATAGCAAGGCTTGGGTCTGCTCAGGGCCCCATAGCAAGGCTTGGGTCTGCTCAGGGCCCCATAGCAAGGCTTGGGTCTGCTCAGGGCCCCATAACAAGGCTTGGGTCTCCTCAGGGCCCCATAACAAGGCTTGGGTCTGCTCAGGGCCCCCTAGTGGACGCACCCACGGCAATTCTGCCACTGGCGACGTTCTACAAAAGGGAGACAGATGAGGTGTAATCATCTCTGCGCTATGGGAGGGTGGATGATGCGGGCAGGGCGGTGTTAATGTAAATATTATAAATGTAGTGGGTGTCCGTCTGTGTGTTTCAGTGTGTACCTATCTCTACATATTTGTGTGTCGGTGTTCTTGCGTTTTCTGTGGTTTTTGTTTTGTTTGTATTTTATTTTTATTTTATTTTTTTACTTTTTGTCAATAAAAATATATTTATTGTAAGGGATAATGTACCTCTTACTACTGGTTGCGACCATATATGGTTAAGTGACTCCTCTGTAACTACGTTTATACCTATAATTTACAGTATTGGGGGGGTACATTATGCCATATATAGTAAACACAATAGACTGTATATAGGGCATGTGTCATACTGGAGATACCTGTACACACAGAGTGTATAGAGAATATAGTGACGATTCTTATCTGGAAACGCGATAGACTGTGTGCAATGAACCTACAAATGTGCTAGAAATCACTGTGTATTAAGCAGTACCTATAACATAATGTACAGTCATCACGTTCGGTAAGGACAGCACTGCTTAGCCTGCAGGAAACACAAATAGTCATGGAAGTCAGGCGCCACACTCTCAGAATCGAATTTTCCATTTGTGTAAATTGTTTTACATTTTCCAGAAATATTTGCAGATAATGACTGGATTTACAGTCAGTGTTGTGACACTTATGTCAACTTCCGCAGCTTATTTTCTGTCATGGAAAATGGCAGTTCCTCTGTAGTACTGCTCTCCCCTGTGTAATTGGATAAAAGACCGTCCCTCGTTCACGTCTCATCTGTGTAAGAGCGATCTGGCGGGTTCAGGGGCTGGAAACCTGCTGCCGACATCACATCTCTGAGACATTTCTGTAATTGCCAGTGCCGGAGAATAGAGAGGAAGGAATTACAGTCTGTTGTATCATTTTATATGTTAACCATTTTGTCTCTACATCCAATTCTCCTGGTTGGAGTAGAGGGAACTGCGCCTCTTATCTTGTCAGAAGAGCTCTGTATTTTGTTTTCGCTCTTTGCTGACAATGGATGCTGTCATATTCCTGAGAGAGTCTGTCACAAATCACTGAATTCAGTAGTTATTTTTACTGTAATATATACTTGCCAACTCTCCCTGAATGTCAGGGAGACTCCCTGAAATAGGGGTGATCTCCCTCACTCACTGAAGAGTCTGGCATTCCTCCTGATGCTGAGCCAGTACAAGACGTGGTTGGCTTTGCAATCTGTGGCATGATGACACAGATCAGAACTTGTGTCCTATGTCCATGTATTGATGCCCATTGAGGTGGCCATTTTCATGGAGACTTACTTTGATTAATCTTACTTTGATTAAAACTTAACTGACAGGTAAGACAACATGACTTCAGTAATGGAGACAGAAATGTAAAAGACATTTCAGTCTCTAGAGATTCATGAGCTGCTTTTCCTTTTTTTTTTTTTTTTTTTTTTTTAATCCAGTATTTTTATTGTAATTTTTCATTGTGCAAACATAACAATCAACAAAGAGAAAAAAAAGCAAAAAAACAATCGCATACATATCAGAATTAAATGACGTAATCAACGTACAGTTGCCTACTCTCCCGGAATGTCTGGGAGACCTCCCGGGAGAGCAGGGCAACCTCCCGGTTCTCGCCCCCCCCAATAAATAAGTGGTGGGGGCGGGGCTTAATGATGCAAATATTGTCATCGTAGCCCCGCACCCTGCTGTAATTGACCAAAAGTGTGACAATTATTTAAGGGACGGAACCAGAATTATGCGATTCGTCAAGCCCTGCCCCCACACGCCCACCTTCCCTGGGATCTCCCTGAAGCCAACGAGGGAAAGTTGACAAGTATGGTGTATAGAGATTCTTCTAGGTGGGTCATTACAGACCAGTGGAAATGTAGAAGTATGGAAAATGTTATGGGAATGTAAGTGAGTGGAACGTGATAGTCTTACAATGCAGGTAGTAGGAGAAGTGGCGGTATGGCATACCACCGTATACACAGCTTTACAGACCCTATTGTCAGGATATTTTCTGAGCACATCTGACATATTGGAATGAACCATATAAAGACTCTGCAATGGTAATAATTTGTATATTTTTTTTTTAAAGCCAACTTATTTATTATGTACCTTTCTAGCTCTGGCAAAGGACCTATACAGCGTAGAATATATATGCATTAAGCCGACCATCTTAGTGGATTGGTGTGGTGTGATTTGGTGTGTGCCTTCAGCGTGCTTTGTAAATAGGTCAACGTGTGTAGGTGACCGATATTAAATTATTTGAATTTATAAAAGTTTATAAAGTGGTGAAGCCGACCACACGGCTACAAGAGCCCCTGTAACACTGGTCCAGGTGTAGTCTCCATGTGAGATACTAATTATCACAATTTTTGCTCTTTTTCAGGAGGAACCCCCAAGATGCATCTGGCATTATCAGTACCTGAGCTGGCCAGACCATGGTGTCCCGAACGAGCCAGGGGGTGTGCTATGCTTCCTGGAAGAAATTAATACAGCTCAGCTTAGTACCCCGCGGTCTGGGCCTATCGTGGTGCACTGCAGGTATTAAATCCCCTATGGGCAGCCAGTAGGCAATGCTACCCCGTCATGTGACACGTTGGATACAACAGCGTTTCTGTTCTCTTACAGTGCTGGCATTGGCCGTACCGGTACAATCATAGTGATAGATATGCTGGTGGATATTATTAACAGACAAGGTAAACCACCCCCCCCCACCCCCCCGAGCTCATCTTGAAAACGGTTTCCCTTTGTATGGCTGTGACCAGCTGTCTGCAGATTGTGTTCTTCATTTATCAGTTATTCTTGTGGTTATCGAAAGGTCTATAGTTGGTCATGTGCTCTCTACTGCCACCCACAGGTTTGGATTGTGACATCGACATCCCGAAAACCATTCAGATGGTGAGACAGCAGCGCTCGGGCATGGTGCAGACCGAGGCGCAGTATAAATTTATCTACATGGCCGTGCAGAAATACATTGAGTCCAGGAAGAGAAATCTGGAGGACGAGCAGGTGAGGGGCTGTCGTGTTCAGAGATGGCAGCAGAACGTTTATTTGCGGAATAGTCGAAACTGAATTGCTGGTGAACTTACCTTGGCTCAGGCAGCGACCTATACAATAAAATCCGTAAATAAAATAAGACTTAAAGTATTTGCCCTGTAGAGGTTTATGGGAACTGCACCATTTGTTGTAAAAAATATTTTATATTCTCTAAAACAAGAAGCTAAACTTTTATGTGTTTTAAATCCTCCTTCTAGTTCTTGGACACAGTTTCATGCTCGCTGGGACAAATATAGAATTCAAAAACGCAGTTCTTTGTGGGAAACGAAGAGTTTAATGTTCTAACACACGATAAATTCTGTTACTGAATCAAGTGTTGTAATAAAAGATACTTTTTCAGTGTGTGTGATCCGTATAATGGGACGGCCTCGATTTTGACCTGTACAAATCTCATACAGTTTGTTTTAAATGTAGGATATGTGCTTCTATTGAAGACCCCTTAGAGAACTGCTTACTGAACATGAGATTGCTGACTAATGGAGACAGAGGCCAATCCCTGCTGCTGACCTTGTAGAACACTGCCACCTTGTGGAACATGCTAATAAATATGGCTGTGTGTGTGTTGGGGGAGGAAAAGTCATGTCGTTTTCTTACTGGAGTAAAATAAAGTTTCATGGGGGGAAAAAAAAAAGTTAACTAGTGGTCACATTGCAAAATGTTTGCTTGATATTGTTTAAAAGAAGATCTAGGGGTATATTTATTAAACTGCGGGTTTGAAAAAGTGGAGACGTTGTCTATAGCAACCAATCGCATTCTAGCTGTCATTTTGTAGAATGTACTAAATAAATGACAGCTAGAATCTGATTGGTTGCTATAGGCAACATCTCCACTTTTTCAAACCTGCTGTTTAGTAAATCTAGCCCCTTATGTGGAATATCTGTACAATAGGTAATTCCTCAGTGGGTCTACCTCCTAAAATGCTGGGGTTTTGTCTATAGTGTATGCATACCAGCTTATGCCTCAAACTCTAAAGCCAAAATAACAGACCACGTTGGATAAAACTACAACACATTTGTGATTAACCTTTTAATTGCCTTCAATGGTCTATATGTGCAAATAACGTACTGATCCTTTATACATACAATTAATTTCCATATATGACCAGATAACCTGGCATGTCATTATAGGTAATATACTAACCACAAAATAAGTGGGCACACAATACATTTCAGTTTGTGCAAATCAAGTCCTTTTCTGTGGTCTCATGCTAAACGGGGAATGCCTGTGAATGTTATGAGAGGTTAGCTCAGTATGTAGTGATTAGTGGTCCAAAAATGTGCGTCCGCTATGAGACAACGTACCCATTATTATATTTTAGCAGTGTGTATTTTCTGTGTCCTTTTTTTTATTATTAATATTTTTAAATGTTTCATTACAGAGGGGCAGGACAATGGAGCGTGAATACACCAACATTCAATACCCACTTGGAGAGAAGTTAAAAGCTAAAGCGCCCTCAGCCGCAGCACCTAGCCAGCCTCGGTAAGCATTCTGTCTGCGGTATTCCTGGTAGAGATAGAGAAGGTTGGTAGTTAAAGCCCTAGTTATGATTTACCTCCTGATTGGGTAACCTGTGACTTTCTAGCTGCTGTGGAACTAAGATTCCCAGCATGCATTGCAACAGCTGGAGTACCTCATACCCCTGAAGGCTGGTACGCAGTATTTATTCTCCTGCCTCTCTTATCTTTACTTACTGACAAACTTGTTCCTTATAAAATAATTCAATGTCCACGTGCATTTTTCTTCTTGTGTTTTGTTTACAGAGTGAACGATGATTCTACCTGTGTCTATGAGAATCTGAATATTAGAAGCACACACATGTCAAGTACAAGCAACGCTGGCAGATAATCCTTGGCGGTTGGTAGAGATGCACCAGTGCTGAAAGAGTAAGAGCTGCTCTCCTGGGAGTCTGAGTGATGCTTGGCAGGGGCACCTGTTCTGGCCATAGGGGCTTGTTCTGGCCATAGGGGCTTGTTCTGGCCATAGGGGCTTGTTCTGGCCATAGGGGCTTGTTCTGGCCCATACAGGGGAAGGTCTTTCAGACCGCTCGGCCCTATCAGATATGGAATCTTCATTAAGTGAATATGGATTTATTTATTTTTCTAGATAAATACATTTTGTTCCTTTAAATACTATAGTGAAAGTTTAAGGAATTGCTGTGGCAGGTAACGTCTAGTATTTTTTTATTTGTATCTCATTCACGGGATGGAGAGTTCAGGTGACGTCCTACAGCAGGTCTGGACACACTGTCTCTCCAGGTGGTGCTGTGAAACTACAAGTCCCAGCATGCCCTGCCAGCTATAGACTAACAAAGCATGCTGGGGCTGTAGTTTGACAACACCTGGAGAGCCGCAGCTTCTTCAGCCCTGGTCTACAGTTTGCCACAACATGGAGAAAATGTCATTAAAAAAAAACCACATGATAGAAATATTTTTGTTTAGGCAATGCTAAATAGAGCGTTCTTAATTGTTCTTTAATTAAATTTCTCATGAGGCTAAAATAACCATCTTTTAACTCTGTTTTTCATTACCTATCCTGTGAGCCCATCTAAAGGTTTTAAAGGGAGTTTTCAAACTTGGGAGCTGATAATTTATTATTTTGTTTCCACCATCCTGTGACTTTTATTAAAAGAGTTTTTTCTTCTTCAGTGCTTTTTGTGACTTCCTCAGGCATAGTGTATATTGTTGCTGCCCTTGTATAGGACACTAAGCTGCTAGACACATTTGTGTCACACGGAGAGTATAGCAGGTCTGTGTCTTAACCAAGGGCAACGAATGTAAATGACTATAATAAATGGCTAAGGAAGGAAAGTGGATATATAAATCAATATCCCCTCAGTATTTGTTGCAGTAAGGCATGTACAGGCTACAAATTAATGTCGCCTCAAGCTGGAAAAAAAACCCTTAAGTATTGGGCTTTGTTTACAGGTCTTTTGATGTGTGTCAGAGGTCTCTTTCAATCTTCCATAAAGGAAATATATAATTGTGTGCTTTTGTGAATCCTTTTTTTGCAGGACAGCAGTTTTTGTCTCCGTTCCCTGGCCACGGCTGTCTGGAGTTGCCCCCAGTTCTGCAGCTTACCCCTGCCTAGCCCCCGAGCCAGCTCCAGAAGGAGGTACACAAGTGTGAGAGAGAAGAGAGTGAGAACGGTGCACTTGTGAGGGGAGAGCACACCTACAGTAACTTATTATGACAGAACAATCTTTTCTTTTTTTCTTTTTTGCCTCAGTGTTTTGGCAAACTATTTATTCAAGTGCCTCAGAAAAGCCACTGAGTTTTAGATATTTTTATTTTTTTTTGTTGTTTTTATTCTTTTTTTTTTTTGTTTTGTAAAAACGTCTAATAAATTTTTTGGTCTGTAAAACAAAAGAAGGTTATCTTTATTTTTTTTGAGGGTTTTTTTTTTTTCCATACAAAGTCTATATGTTCACTATAACAGTGTTTAGCTACCAGGGGAAAAAAATGGCTTGGGACACCTGAGTCATGTGTGTTCTGATTAGTCCAATCGTGAGATGCGTGTTTTGTGTTGCTTAGCAATAACCGAGCATATGCGTTGCGTACTCATTTTATGCATATAAAATTTGGAATAACGATAATGGTTATTTGTAAAGTATAAAGAAATAAATTTATTAACAGTCGTGAAAATATACATTATATAATATACATAAACAAAATACTGAAAGACCATGTTTTATGTACAATTTGACACAGTGTTGTTGATGGTCAATAAGTGCTATTAGGCAGGCCAAAAATAAAGTAAATAAGAGATCTATGGTTCTCTTAATAATCGTACATCATCAAATATAAAACTGCATTCTGCTCTTCTTTAATTGTTTCTTTTCCCTCTCCCCATTAATAGAATGCGCAGTATATTCTGTCAGGGGCCAAATCCTATGATCAGTTCTTTGTTGTCGACACACATTGATTTTTGTGTTATAAATCTATGAAATTTAAGTGACACATCGGAGGTTATTTAAATAGCATAGGTGCAATTGTGCATAACCTATAGCAATAGGGAGATGTTTGGTTGCTTTTTATGAAGCAAATATTACGGGGTCTATTTCTGAAGTATAAACTATGGGGTTTTTTTCACATGATTTAGACATTTTTTATAAAAAATGTTAACTTAAGAATAGCCTGAATCGAGAGATATTGGAGAGATCTCCTGCGTTAGGCAAATTACAGCATTAATCGCAGTCCACAATACTCACTGGGGACTGCGGTCTGGGCAGTTTTTTTTTTTTTCAAGCTCCGAAAAGCTAATCTTGGCCCGATGCCTGACGCCATCTGAAGATGACGTTAGCCATTCAATTCTATGGGGAGAGCATTGCGGTAAAGGGATCTTGGGATCCCTCTCCACAGCCTTCCTGATCTCCCCTTGCGTTAACATACATGGATCACACCTCCTCACCTAGGGTCTTGTATGCGCAGAAAAGACTCTGGGACCCGGTGTTCACTTTATAAAGCAGCCATTCTACCGGAAGCATTGTCCCTACATGAGTACAGTATGAGTTGACCCGTTATTTCATCTGCCATCGGTGCAATGAAAGATGATAATTAATAGGGCAAAAGTCTGAATGTAAATAAATAGCCCCCTATGTTAGTAAATGGCCCCCATTTGAGTATTTGGCTACCCGTAAACAAAAACTGATAACTGCTGTGTAAGTGGTTGGTAGAATCACTGCAGAATAATAGACTGAAATAGGTTATTTCTTTACAGTGAAATAACATTACAGACAATTACTGTTAATGATTTCTTGTATTTAAGTGGCTCAGGTTTTACAAGGCTTCACATTAATCCTTTTGTAGACACAGCAGTAAATGTAGTGAAGATTATTAAGTAAGAAATAGGCAACATGGCTCTTAATCTGTTGTGGAACTACAAGTTCCAACATGCATTGCCAGTACAAAGTTTAGGAGGAGGGGGGAGTTGTCCACCGTTGAGCAAAGCCGTCTCTTAAATACTTTTTTGTTTTAACATTTACATATTACAATTTTTTTTTTATAAATCATATTATGTTTCCTAATCACTTAGCCGTTTGCCTGCCCTATACAGTGCGGCCTTCGGCATTTGTCTACCCTCTAATAATTTATGCTAAATCACAGTTCCTCTAAACCTTCAGTGATGTCTGGAATCCAGAGAGAGACGTTTACATTCTCAACTTTCTTCCATAATAGTTCAATAAACCGAACAAACCACAGAATCATTCCATTTAAACAATCGGTCATCATGGTTAAAAATGTGCAGTATAGAATTTTTTGTGTAAGTCATTTGGATACTCAGGATATATTTTTAAAGCCTCCGTATGAGGTGGGAACATTCCGTACATATATTACCACCAAAACATTTTAGTCTCTTAGAGCCGTGCCCTCTTGTTCTAATCCTGATATTCCTCACGGGTATTCCTTAATGCGTTTGATGGTGTTAAATGCATGTTTACAGCTCCATTATTGTGAGATTCAAGATTGCAGTGGAACCTGGCATTTTAGGAGCATAAAAATCCAATTCCTCTCCTTAATGATTTCCTTCCACTCAACCAGTTAAATGGTTATTTGTAGCAAATAAAATCCACATCTCGTCCCTCCTGCTGTACTGCTATATACCACTTTTATGACTTGAGATTTTTTTTCTTCGTTTTTTAAACCACTACTACGCACAGTGGCTTTCGGCCAAGACCTGACATTCGGTTTCTGAATACTGATTATAAACCATTGCTTGCATGTAGCGCAGATGAGGTGTCATGCTCCAGCCGGTATGTAACCGTTAAGTAATACTGTATTTTTTTTTTTGTCACTGTATCTCGTAACCGCATATCGACCCATATCTGTCACGTGCATTTTCTAAGTGCCCTTCTAATGCACCCTGTTGTCCTTTGCCTGGGACCATTAAGTGCAATCTGTCTAGCTCCCATTGGAAGGGAAAGCGTCCTCAATTTGTTCTGAAGTTGGTACATTAATACATGAACAGTGCATTTACCATTAAGGGATGCATGTAACAAGCTTAAAGCAGACAGGCAAGTCCCAATCGGTGTAATTCACACCCATATCACTGTCGCTCTGTCATTCTTTACATGAGCGATGTAAGCATCAGTCCTGTAGATTCCGCTCTCATAAGCCAGGTGTTAGCAGTAGAGCAGAGTGGGGCATCTTAGTAGGTGCCGATTCTGTTGTACACCGCAGGTTACCCGTCTTCAAGATGCACTGAACTGGCCAAAGGAGGATGCAAAACAAAATGACGACCATGAAAATGATGACCAGGAGTCTTTTCCAGTCACTGCACCCACAGCAATACCTCTGGAGTCTGGTGCGTGGTGGGGGCTCTGGGGGGCTTTCTTTTTTGCTCAACCCAATGTCAACACAAATGCACAAGTCTGAGTTGCTGGAGTTAGACTGTGGATCCTGTTTATAACAAAGCTTGTCCCCCTCGATCCAAACCGGCTCTCCGTGCTGTAGGTGGGAAGGTAGGTTAGACAGTAGTTCCTGGCTTGTCTGTAGAGCGGGAACCCCATTCTCTGGGATTGGCGTGGGTTGCCGGCAAAAGGGGCACAGGACTTTATCGTGCTTGTTTTCTGGTGGGAGAGAGGCCACTAGTCGCGCTACGCACTCCAAGCAGAACGTGTGCGAGCACTGCAGGACTTTTGGGGTCTTGAAGATGTTATCATAGCTGTTGAAACAGATGGAGCACTCTGGTCGGTTGTCCGCCCCTTCCTCTGGTTCCACCTGAGTGTGCCAGACTTCCGTAACGGCATCCATGGTTTGGGCCTGTTGAGGCAAAGAAGACTTTATTAGACACATTCGGTAATTTAATGACAGAAGTTAAATCACGTTTTCAGTCTAGGTGGTGTACGGCACTCGTTTTGCAAAAGGTTACTGTAGCGTTCTCTTATTTTAGCTGCTAGTCGTTGACTAAAGCTTAAATTCTTATCTACGTCTGATGTTTACAACTTTATTTAGAGGTGTTACTACTGTTTAATAATGACCAACTTTCTATGTTTGAAATAAACTTCTAAGTTGAAATATAACATGTTAAATGTCAATCCACCATCGGCAGCATCTTATCTCTCAGTAAATTTCTATGCCACCATCCACTAGAGGAGGAGCAAACGCAGGATTTGTAGAGGGGGGTTTCCACACCACACGTGACCAGCATGCATGGGGGCGTGGCTATACTTTTAGACAGTGCATGGCTGCTCTCCAACTCTTCCTATCCCCATAATATACATGGGCAATGCTGCGTGCACTACTGTTAGGTGCACGCAGCTCTCCCTTTTCAAGTAAAGCTGTGTGAAGCGAAAGCAGGGTCCAGCCACCTCAATTATACAGTGCCACAGGCTTGAATGGGGGTTTCCAGGCACTAGAACCCCCACCCCCCTCCTCCCCATTCGGTTTGCCTATGTAGAGTATGTACAATCTGGCTTTCTACTGTGAGCAGGAATGGTTTCAGAGAGATGGGTTACTGATGGTTTTAGAGATGGGTTACTGATTATGCTGCTTTCGAGCATAAAAAGGTTATTCTTTAACTGTAATAAAGGGACCTTCCATACAGAGAAGTTTAGAGCCTGATGTAGTGTTATTATTCTCTGGTCCAGACCTATTTACACACCCACAATCCAGAAATAGTTGCATTAAACTGCAATGTCACGAATGATAATGCAAATTTACCTGGCACCACATTCCGGTATTTTCCCCGCAGTCATTTCCTTGTAATATTTATGGAGTTGGAATGATTTCCCTTTATTTTGTGTAAAGCAATTTGTTTATATAATATATATGCACATAATAATTCTGTTGAAACACCACGAGAAATGTGAGCATTTCTTAATTTTTACTTCTAAGAGCTGTCTTTCATCTGTTAGAATTAAAAATGTTAATCTGTTATTTATTAATTTTGTAAACGAGACTCTGGTGGAGAGATTCAAAGCTATAATAGTCCTGTGAGTTTTAGTGTATCGTAGTGTTTTTATGTTCCTTTGTGTGTGGAAGTCGGCTAATTATTACCAGCATGAACTATGGCCAAATTGTGTTTTGTTTCCGCTCTTCTTAAAAAAGATAAAAATGCATTATGTTTATCTGTGTAATTCAATTATAAATCATGATAACATTAGGAACAGTAGCACCATTTTGACAACATTTAATGTTTTGTTCACCCTTTAGTATGTATCGCTGTCTGTATATATAATTTAGTCACAGGCTAAGGTGTCGCTATAAAAGCAACTTTAACTATTCTCTACTTACACCATGGGGTAGATGTGGTAAAACTTCTAGAAAGGAAAAGTGGAGGTGTTGCCCATAGCAACCAATCAGATTCCAGCTATCATTTATATAGTACATGCTAGAAAATGATAGCTAGAATCTGATTGGTTGTTATGGGTAACACCTCCACTTTTCCTTTTTTTAGACATTTTAGTAAATCTACCCCCAAGGTATAATGACTGGATGATAATCGTTTTTACCAGGCCAGTTGAGCAAGGCAACATCTGTTATCCCTAATCCTGCCTTTGAAAAATCAAAGCTGAATCAAGATTGTCTTCTTACCAAAAATAAAAAACCTGCATAGCCAGTTAACAAAATGGTTAAAAACTCATTCTAGACGCACTGTAATGGTATTTATTACTAGCATAACTTCAACATTTTATGTGTAACGGATGGTTTACATTTTTTAGCTGTTTATGTGGTGAGTTTCTCACATAAGCAGTAATTAGATTCCTGGAGAGGGAACGTGGATGAGTGTGGCTGTGTCATGTGACTGGATGAGTGTGGCTGTGTCATGTGACTGGATGAGTGTGGCTGTGTCATGTGACTGCTATTAGCTGTACATTGTCTGCACTACGTGTCTCTCGGCACCACTACATCACAAGCGACTGGGGAGCAGTGTCAAGGTCCAGACGATGACCTCACACATTCATGTCCCTGGTGAGAAATAATAGAGGTACTTGTTTCAGTGCCTTGATGATGACCCGTTCCTTATGGCTCACATAATGTGACACACACCACACACACCTTCCTGCCTCACTTGTGGCTTTATCACATGGCAAGGAAACCTCTAGGACAGGGAAATATACACGATGTTGAAATGCCTACATACTGCAGTCAGCTGTAATCCCCAGATTACAATGTTTGGCAAGATGTTACAATTCAGCCTTAAGGATTTCTTCATCCAAACATCAAACCGCCAATCACAAATGCTGTTTTGCTTTGAGTATGACCGACACAATTTGAGGCTTCCAGCATTTATATTTGTGGTCTGTGGTGCATTCTAACCTCATCATGGGAGGATATGGGGAGCAAACTATAGTTTGGGGTAATCTTGAAGATCCGCGTGTGCTACTAAATTGGTACAAAGGAACAGGTTATTTATAGTGTTAGGACTGCAATAAATGGAGACGGGACTGATTGGAATGTATGACCTAAGGGGATCCACATTCATACCTCCCAACGTGTTTACATGACATCATATTGGTAGAACACTAAGCACCTAGCTGTCAGGTTCTCACTATTAGATGGACAGTTTAGCCCAATATCCCTGCTAAACACCTGGCACCTAGTGACTGAGTATGGAGATTGACAACTTCATGTATAGTTAGGCAGGATTACTTCAATGTTACTTGCATCAGTGGACGTTTTACGTCCCGTGTTGTACGGTAATTCTCATGTGGAATGACCTAGCTATTGCTTGGATTACCCGCAAGTCAAACTAAGCAGGTGCCTATGACCTGAAACCATAGGCCTGGAAATCACTTTGTAGATCCCATATATGTTGACAGTCTCTGCATTGATTTATAATGTGGTTTTGTTAATATAGTTTTTAAGCCACAGGTCTTAATATCATTTTGAACATGAGGTCATTAGAAATAGGCCCCACACTTTTAGCCAGAACGAGTTCTACTCGTTAACTGTATAATTCTATTTTAATGTAATTTTTATTTTAATATATTTTGTTGTACATTGTTATTGAAAGAACAATTCTATGGGAATTTTGTTTCAACAAATTTTACACGTTACAATATCAAGTTTAATAAGACTTTTAGCTATTTGTATGATTTATTTAGAAGAAATAATATATGAAAATTTGGAAACTATTTAACCAACATTCAGAAGATTTAATACATTTATTAGCTAAGCTTTGTTTTCTTAAAGTAAATTAGTTTTGTCATGATATATTAGTCTAACGTGCTGAATGAACTGGATTTAATACCAGTCACCAGCAGGGGGCGTTTATGTGGTGCTCAAGCCTCAGACATTTCCCAGAACATTAGTGGTGTTGCTGCTGGCTAACGCATGCTTACTGGTTTCTCTTGACATAAAAAAGGATTATACCCCCCACAGATAAAAAAACAAAAGCATGCATTAGGACTGTGTGTACATTGTGTCTAGGCCATATGTTTATCTGCAAACAGTTCTACATGGCTAACGTGATGGTCATTCAGTATATATCAGCGTGGTAACCGTGATTAAATACGTTGTAAGATTTGGCCTTGCAGTAACGCACCCCATGGAGTGCTGCCTATAATGTTTTCACATCAGTTTCCTCAATGTACCTTAGGGTGCAACGTATCACACTAAAGCTAGGTACACACTACAGAATTTGCCACCAACTTTTTATGCCGATGGATGGTCCGATCGCTCGGTCCATGGACTGCATACACACTAGCCTTGTTTAGGACGATAAAGGGAAGAGCGGACGTCCCTTTAGCGACTTTTTACAGCCATGTTGTCGTGAGCAATGACTGTAATTTCGTACTCACTGTTGTGGATCGGTCGGAAGTTTATACACACTACACAGCGGAAACGAGATTGGAACGAAAATATTAAACGGTACGACCAACCAAATGAGGCGATAATCGTCCATTTGGGCAGACTTTCGACCATCGTGTCACTGCACACACTGACCCGACTTTTGAACGAGCGGTCGTATGTCGGCTGATTTAGCCGATTATTGGATGAAAACTGTAGTGTGTACCCAGCTCAAGATTTCTCTAGTGATGGATAATTATAATTAAAGTGCATATTTCATGTGCAGGTGTATTTGTTATTAATGCACAGATTATAATGGGTGGAAACATACATTGACTAGCTATCATAGAAGTGTGAAGTTACTTTAAATAATAGGATCAAACCTGAAAAGAACTGGTTCCTAGAGCACCTAGTGTACTGTATATGCTCCAGTGACCATTAATTGTGGTTGTGCATGCTAATCAGGCTGGATTAGCTATAAGTATTTGTATGAATCTGCAGAGAGACTGTGTGTATATATAGTAAGGTTATTTCATGTTTACAACACATATGAGTGGCTACTAGCATTCTTTGTTGTGGTTTATAAATTACTTGGCTTTAGAATGGTTGATTTTTTTATTTGCATGAAAATATGTTGAACTGATTTCACAAACTAGTCCAATGCTGCTCGTTCCTCCTGTGAGAGCTCCGGATAGGACTGGTTATAAAATGCTCATTTCGCAGTCAGAGCAGCCGATCTTATCTGCTGATAGGGATGTATGTGTTTTTGTCAGCTCTGGTTCACATTGGAGCCATAGTAAGGATAAGGCATTATGTTCCCAGTTCTGACACACCTAAACCTTATATCTCTGTGGGGTCAATAAGACGGATTTTCCTCAGACAACAAGGGCTCATTCAGATGCTAGTTAATTGCATTCTGTAGAGAATGCACTGAAAAAATGCAATAAAAGATTAGTTTGTCAAAAATGTCAGTTACTGTATGTAAATGCTGTGTGCACATGGTACCAATAATCTAATTTTAAAAGGCAGTAATTAGACACTGGTTGTGCAGCATATCTATTGGACTACGTGAACAACTGCACTCCCGGTTATATGGTCTTACAAAATTGAAAACTGATTGGCCACTCCCCACCTGTGTCAGCCAATCAACACAATCCCGATACATACGGCTGTACTCGTTGAGTCGGACTCTTAAGGGCTTATAGAATAGTATTATGTGCTGTCATCCATCAGCTGTTTGAGTATGTGTTGTGTGATATGGTCTACAGCACATTTGTAAACACAATTTAATTTATTAATTATCTTGATGTTTGCATAAAGCTACACATTTTGGTTGTATTGGGAAAAGATTTAAAGATTTTGTGTGGAAAAAAAATGGGACTGTTCCTGTAAAGCCAGGACATATAGGAGCCCTAAATTTTTCCAAGACTGGCCCAATTTTTTGACTCTTAAATCTTAAAATTCGAACTTTCCTAAAATATAAACACCTCATGCAAAATATAAAACCGATATTTATTTTACATCAGGCCTGGCCAACCTGTGGTTCTCTAGGTGAAACTACAAACCCCAGCATGCTTTTCCAGCAGATAGTCAGCCGATTGCTGGCAAGGTATCCTGGGACTTGTAGTTTCACATCATCTGGAGAGCCACAGGTTGGCCAGGCCTGGTTTACACAATATAATCCCTATTATGTTTGTTTTATATATTTATTATTTATACAATTTGAGGTCCCTTTTAATAAAGCTATTTGACATGGGTTTAGAACTATGGACAATTGGGCTGACCCAGTTAAACACCCAGCTTGATGCTCCGTTTGATGTTGAGATAACTGCAGCTATGTTAAATGTTTCATCTTTCAGGATGAAGAGCTGTCTGTCTAACTGTTCCAAACACGTTCCTAGAGAACCATAACACACTTTTATTAGGATCCTGTCTTTATTTAGAAACACTGCCACACCTCAGATAAAACTGCACACACACCCCAAAAATAAAACACGCTTCACAAGCACTGTTCAAAACAGAACCAGCGGGCGTTCCCGCAAGGCAGGGGACTGAATGCAATACCTTAATGAAAATAGTAGCTAAAAAGTTAGATTGTAACTCAGCTCAGTCATTGTTACATTTTTACATAATCTGTGTATTGCATAGATTATTTTATTGATATACTAGAAAATGATGTAGTTGTCACTAGGTATTCGAATATGTTAAATAGTTTATCGATTTGTAGTACACAATATTTTTGCAAATAGGAGGGTAGCATATAAATAGCAATGGTTAAGAAGCCTTTCTTTAAAAAAATATCTTCTGTTGAGGAGGACTTATGACCACTATAAAATAATTTTGGTAACTTAAATAATTTTAGAAAATAATTGTGGATGCCAGTAATAACGCTAGACATACGTGGTTGACTAAATCAGTGAAGAGCTAGGCGTTTACGCCAATAGTCCTTATTGGCCGAGAGGCTAATCTGTTTCCCATCATGCCCTATGATGATACTCTCTGTTTTGATTTCAACGCCTTAGCACTGCGATATTGGGCCAATTAGCTGATCTAGATATGTATGGGCACCTTTAGTTACAAATGAGATCCATTTAATCATGATGTTACAACTGATGGGTACAAACATGACCAGTTGAAATATTATAAATAGCAAAAAAAGCAAAACCCCACAACAATAAATATATAATAAAGAGTACACCGCAAGAGCATGTACATATAAAAGCCACACAACTGCATTGACTGTCACCATGCAGGGAAAACTATACTTACTATATATACTAAGTAGCATAAAGCGATTTCATGTACTTATGTGATCCCTAGCTTAGACTAAAGCATTTTCTTTCTAACTATTCATTTTATCTGCTTAAAATGTCCAAATCTTACAGTTACCATGTATCACTTGCAGACGCTGTGCTTTATATAATGATAAACTAAGCCCTTTAGATTTCACACCAATTGTAACTTTCAATTGTTCGCCCAGCAGAGTAGAACAATGTGCAAACACAATCTATAAGGCACAAGGCAACTGCAAAAGAAATTTATAGTTTAAAAAGAAAAAAAAATCCAACTTTTTACACTTACCAAAAGTTTGCTCTGGAGTAATATTATCTGTGAGATTCCTTTTGGGATGATGTGAATGAGCAGGATCACTTCACAGCAGAGCAGAATCTATTCTGTTGTTGTTCAGTGAACTCTTCCTGAGTCATTTAATCAGTCCGCACTGTGCTGGTTGTAGAATACCAAAGTGGTTACACCTCCACTGTTAGGTGCTTATGTAGCTTCACTGTAAAAAAAAAGGTGAGTCAGCCAGGGTGTTCCTCTCGTACCTGAAAGAGGACGGACAATCAGGTTGTATTTCCAAGAATCAATACCTACATGCTGAACGGGAGCTGCTGTTTGTAGTGTTCTGTATTGTAATCAGCTTCCATGTACTTATTCGGGAAAAGACCGAATACTCAGAATAGAGGTGCTGTTGTATAACCAGTAGTACTGGGCACCCACAGTTGCATCAAACAGTATCTTTGGTGTCTCCTTCTGGTATTGTGACAACATGCAACAGCAGACTATCTGCACACATCAGCGTTTTATTTAATGCATTACGGGGGCAGTGTAACCCAAGGTATAGTCTGACAGATTTTAGGCAAAAGTGTGTTCAAGATAATCATTTTTTTTACTCAAAATATGAGCCTTTAGGGATTCATGTAGAGACAGGAGTAAGGCAAAAAAAAAAAAGAGCAAGTTTGCACCTTGCAAATCTATGTTGCACTTCACTGGGGCAAATATAAAGTATAGGGAGAGATTTAGAGTTGTGATAAGGTGTGTTCTAGCTCATCTCTAATTTGCAGTCTAAAAATAAAGCTGGCCAGTATTTGTGTGCTACGTGTAAAAGCAGCCAGTATTTTTTTTTTTTTTTATTCAGGTCACAGAACTCCAAGGTGATTACTGCTATCCGTTATAATTTACTGTAAGGCATGGGTTATTCCTTTATAATACACAAGGTTTCCCGATAAACACTGAAATGATGACATCATAAATCACGTTATACAGATAATTACAGGAGTTTATAGACCCATTCACATCAATAACATTTATTGCCCTCTGTATGATAAGGATACCAGATGATATCAGACATGAGATGTTTCGTGATGGGCAGCACAGTGGCTTAGTGGCTAGCACTTCTGCCTTACAGCACTGGGTTCATGAGTTCAATTCCTGACCATGGCCTTATCTGGGTGGAGTTTGTATGTTCTCCATGTGTTTGCGTGGTTTTCCTCTGGGTGCTCTGGTTTCCTCCCACACTCCAAAAACATACTGGTAAGTTTATTGGCTGCTATCAAATTGCCCTCTCGGTCTGTGTGTGTGTATGTTAGGGAATTTAGACTGTAAGCTCCAATGGGGGCAGGGACTGATGTGAGCGAGTTCTCTGTACAGCACTGCGGAATTAGTGGCGCTATATAAATTGATGATTATTATATTAAACGGTACAAAACCTTTTGTTGGCTGAGGGTCACATTTTGAGATTGAACTTGTTTGAAGAAGCTGCAATAAAACTTGCTTATACATAATAAACGCATAGGATTTACTCAAGGAACCTCTATACAGTTATGCCATGACTCTCAACATTTTTAAAACCATGGATACAGAAATGTGTGCACTACTAGCAGGAGACAGACCATTCTGTGCAGTGGGTGGGGTCTTACACATTTCTTCCCTCATGTTTGTAATAATACATCCCCCCCCCTCATCTCTATAATAACATCCACCCCTCACCTCTGTAATAACAGCTGTCCCTCCTGCCTCCCTGTGACACATTACCCTCCAATGCTTATGAAGGAGCAGTAACACTGCTGGTACTACTTTTCCTAACTCCCCTCCTCCTCCTCCTCCTCATCCACTGCTATTACTACTTTCCCTGACCCTCCTCCTCCTCCACCGCTATCACTACTTTCCCTGACCCTCCTCCTCCTCCACCGCTATCACTACTTTCCCTGACCCTCCTCCTCCTCCACTGCTATCACTACTTTCCCTGACCCTCCTCCTCCTCCACTGCTATCACTACTTTCCCTGACCCTCCTCCTCCTCCACTGCTATCACTACTTTCCCTGACCCTCCTCCTCCTCCTCCTCCACTGCTATCACTACTTTCCCTGACCCTCCTCCTCCTCCCCCTCCTCCACTGCTATCACTACTTTCCCTGACCCTCCTCCTCCTCCCCCTCCTCCACTGCTATCACTACTTTCCCTGACCCTCCTCCTCCTCCTCCTCCACTGCTATCACTACTTTCCCTGACCCTCCTCCTCCTCCTCCTCCACTGCTATCACTACTTTCCCTGACCCTCCTCCTCCTCCTCCTCCACCGCTATCACTACTTTCCCTGACCCTCCTCCTCCTCCACCGCTATCACTACTTTCCCTGACCCTCCTCCTCCTCCACCGCTATCACTACTTTCCCTGACCCTCCTCCTCCTCCACCGCTATCACTACTTTCCCTGACCCTCCTCCTCCTCCACCGCTATCACTACTTTCCCTGACCCTCCTCCTCCTCCACCGCTATCACTACTTTCCCTGACCCTCCTCCTCCTCCACCGCTATCACTACTTTCCCTGACCCTCCTCCTCCTCCACCGCTATCACTACCTTCCCTGACCCTCCTCCTCCTCCACCGCTATCACTACTTTCCCTGACCCTCCTCCTCCACCGCTATCACTACTTTCCCTGACCCTCCTCCTCCTCCACCGCTATCACTACTTTCCCTGACCCTCCTCCTCCTCCACCGCTATCACTACTTTCCCTGACCCTCCTCCTCCTCCACCGCTATCACTACTTTCCCTGACCCTCCTCCTCCTCCACCGCTATCACTACTTTCCCTGACCCTCCTCCTCCTCCACCACCGCTATCACTACTTTCCCTGACCCTTCTCCACCGCTATTACTACTTTCCCTGACCCTCCTCCTCCACCGCTATCACTACTTTCCCTGACCCTCCTCCTCCACCGCTATTACTACTTTCCCTGACCCTCCTCCTCCACCTCCACTGCTGTTACTATGGAGACTCTTTCACAGCTCTGTAGTCTACATGAATTTAATTCAGATAGAGGGATAGTATAAAGGCTGTGCCCCAACATGTTTGTCCTTTTTATTATACAGGGCTTCCTCAGGTTCTCCCCTGAGGAAGTAAAACAGATGAAATGCGTTGGTCAATACACTTCATACTATCCTTCTATCTGAAATAAGGTCATGTAGTCTACAGATATGTGAAAGTCTTCATGCTGTTCCAGAATCATCATCTTTAACATCTGGGTTCAGCTAAGTCTATGTTCGAATTTTATTTGATATCTGCAATATTTTTAGATTTTCTTAGAATAAACTTCATAGTTCACATAATGCAGTCAGGCACGCAACATTCTCCTGGCATCCGCCAAACCCAGACTTGTCCATCTGACTGCCAAACAGAGAAGCGTGATTGGTCACTCCACAGAACACATTTCCACTGCTCCACAATCCAGTGTCGGTGCGCTTTACACCACTCCATCCGACGCTTGCAATTGCTCTTGGTGATGTGAGGCTTACATGCAGCTGCTCGGCCATTGAAACCCATTCCATTAAGCTCTCACCGCACCAGTTTTGTACTTACATTAATGCCAGTGGAAGTTCGGAACTCTTCAGCTATGGAATCAGCAGAGCATTGGAGACTTTTATACACCATGCGCCTTAGCAGTCGTTGATCCCACTCTGACTTTACATGGTCTTCCGATTCGTGGCTGAGTTGCTCCTAAATGCTTTCATTTTCTAATAATATCACTTACAGAGGGTATGTAAACAGCCAGCCAGGCAGAGCAGAGAGTTGAGAAGTCATGTCCTTTGAAATTCCAGGACTATATCTCAGGAAATGGATAACTGTTTGAAAGCCCTGTGTCATTCTGGGAACTAGTCTACCCTGACATTGAGAGATTTAATTTCCAAAGGTGGGGATAGGAGCAGTATTTGGAAGGTTAAAATCAGCTACCTCAACCCGTAATGGTGTTCATTCTATGGAGAGACTTGCCTAGTTTGGAGTGTGCCATTTTTCCCAAGGTGTACTCCTTTCACGCCAAGTCTTAAAATAGTAAGTTAGCGACTGCTTTTATTCCTATTTTATTTATGAAACTTATTGGTGCAACCTTTTTATGTCTTGTTATCAACTGTTTTGTACTTAAACCTTGGAAACATTTTATGGATTAAATGCATTTAATCTAGCATATTCTCCGTGATTCTTTGTGAATTTACGAGATCAAGTGATGTTCATGTGCATGTGATTTAAGTGTGAAATATTAAAAACTGGTTTTGGTGAACTCAAGAACGCCGAAGTAAATTCTTTCTGGTGGCAGAAAAGATATATTCATCGGTAAGTGACAAAGGTGACTCCAGTCACGACCATGTGTTTCAGATTGCTGTACCTTAGGCAGGCTGGACGTTCGTGACAACACATCAACATCATCACCATTTATTTATATAGCGCCACTGATTCCGCAGCGCTGTACAGAGAACTCATTCACATCAGTCCCTGCCCCATTAGAGCTTACAGTCTAAATTCCCTAATATACACACAGACGGACAGACTAGGGTCAATTTTGATAGCAGCCAATTAACCTACTAGTATGTTTTTGGAGTGTAGGAGGAAACCGGAGCACCCAGAGGAAACCCACGCAAACACGGGGAGAACATACAAACTCCATACAGATAAGGCCATGGTCAGGAATTGAACTCATGACCCCAGTGCTGTGAGGTAGAAGTGCTAACCACTGAGCCACCGTGCTGCCCAACACATCCTATGCAACTTCTAGTTTCTACAAAAATAATACAAAGATGTATAGAAATTGAATTATGATCAATCGTAAAGACAAAGGCTGCGATAATGTAAATTAAGGGTTAGGAATTCCACTGAACTATTGACATTGTGAACATTGGAGCCGATGCAGAATTGGCTGTAAAATGAGCATAAATGACTCTTTAAATCAGTGCATGCAGCAACGTACACATCTTGAGATGCTTCTGGCTCCACATGGGCAGCGTATATATGCTTGGTTTACGCCAACTCATCATTGGTGAGCATTTGTACCTGCCCTCTAGCAGGTGCAAAAGATATGCCTCTTATCAGGCTTACATGAGTGTTTATGCAGATCTGCATGAAATGCATTTACATGAAGACGCCATTACTGTACGCAGCGTTTGTATGTCCCCCCTCCCCCGTTCTGCCTCTCCAGTCATAAGTAGTGTAAGTGTCCCATGCACCCAACGCTGCCTGCACGCTTATATGTATGTTCGCTGTCTGAACAGGAGCAGAGCTAAATAAAGTTATGTTATGCAAAGTGGCATAAGTCCAACTCTATAACAGGCCCAGTATGTCTAGCTTAGTAATGCCAGCAGGTTGCATTTTTTTATTTTTTTTATTTTTTTTTACTGACAGCGTAAATTATACATTTTTACTGACTGTCGGTAAGTTCACTGTTGGATGACAAACATGGTGTGGAGCTACCTTTACAATGGCAGAGACTTTCACTTGAATGGAAATACAGACCAGGGGGTAAATGTATCAACTGCCAATTTTTTTCTCCAACAGACATTGTTTTGCCTTAAAAGCCATTGCCGCTTTAAATTTTCACTGCAAACTCACCGAATAGCGGCAAGTTGAAAAAAAATCAGCAGTTGATACATTTAGCCCCAGCTGTCAAGATTTTGCTATTTCACTAAACGGATTTATTAACCTGGTGAAAAGAGCATATACGTGCTGTAAACCATAAGAAGCAGATATTGGCTTTACAGTGCAAGCTATTATCCAATATCTCTTGCCGTTTGTTACAGGGAACCATGTTCCTGCATTGGTAAGATAGCAAAAGTGATTCATAGCACTATGTATGCAGAATCCAAGTGTAACCTCCTGCCTGCTTCCACCTAATCCTTTTACATTGTTAAGCGAAATATGTTATTGTAACTTGCTTTTGGGCTTCACGGAAAATGTCCCCAAATCAGTGACATTTTTTCCTTTTGTAGGATTAAAAAAAAGTTTATCTTTACAATTCAAGAATTCTTCCGCATTATGTCAGAGAAATTAATTGTTGACAGCTTTCTACCTTTGTCTGTTAAGAGCGAGAACTTTTCTAAATGATGTATACATGCAAAAGAACATTTGTGTTGTTGAAGCAGCTTTCTTGCTTTCAGCAGGACAGGGATCCTGCATAATAATTCAAAATCACATGGTCTTTGAGCACGCACAGTTCACAGATTGGGCAGAAATCACTTTACATTAGAATGGATACAGGAGGCACCGATACACTAGAACATATGAAGGATTGGTTCATATTTTGATCAAAACATTTAAGCCTGATCCCTAATCCACCCCCTGATATCACTGCAGGCTTCAGCTTAATCGACACCCAACTGCAGGATGGCGCTTACGGTATCTGAGGTCTGATTCACAAGGAAATGATGGTAAGGAGGTAAATGGGGAAAGAGAATCAGAACTCACCGGATTAAGTTAATCAACCAATGTGAGCATCATTTTCCCCAAAGCTGGGGTCAGCTCTACAGAGACAGGAGATGAGCAAGGGATACTAAGGTTCAAGACTTTAAAACTTTAAGCCCCCCCCCCCCCCCCACACCACCCTCCAGATAAGAAGGACCAGTAGGAGTTAACGTGGGACAAGACTCCTTGGTGGTGATTCAGGCAAGGACGTGGGAAACGGGAAGACTATAAGAAGCGAAGCCACAACACAATGGAGTAGTTTGGGAAGTACTCCTGGATGTTAAAGATCCAGCTAGACTGAGGGCACCAGTTTAGAAGGGACCACTAATTACTGCTGATCTTAGGTAGTCATCTGGTGATTGCTGAAAGTAGGGTGACCGTGGCAATTACCAGTACATGACTGATAAAAGGCAGCAGTTCCAAGATGCCTGTAAGAGGGCCCGATATCAGCTCCTAGGTAACTGGGGTAGGTCTCTTGTACCCCATTTTATGTTTATCCCAATATCACTAAATACGGTAAAGTTGGTAATATAGAGATTGTACAAGGGAAGGGGGCATAGGCTACATATATACTCCAAGCAGGTGCCTCATCAGCACTGGAGACTGTATCTGCAAGCCTCAAGGTTACTCCATACGAGTGGGCACAGGGCAAAGAGCCATACATTGATCTAGTTTTGTAGCACCCTCAGTATATGCACACTTCTGCCAAGGGCCAAACATGCTCTTTGTAACTGTATATAATCCCCTGTTTGCCTGGTAGGTAGTAGTGGTGGGCATAGACATTAGTTTCACTTGGCATAAGAGCTGACACACTCACATAGTGGGACTATCTCGCTTCTCTGTGGTCACATCAGAAAACTCACACCTCCAAGTGCCACCAATATTCACTCCATTCGTGGTCAAACTTGGGACTAGTTTTAAACCTCTTGGGTGTCCCTTAAAGCCAGCTCACACTCTTCAACCCACATGCTGCATCCTTCCATGATTATGTTCTCAATCTTAACACTCCCGAACCTGCGAGGCATCACTGGCCTCTCTCTGTATTGTGAAGCCTGCCTTGTAGAACTCGGAGCATTGGCAGCATCACAGTAGATTGGACTCATACAGCATCGCTCAAACAGGTGAGTGTTTAAGAGAAGCAAGATTAGACTTATAACTGGCATCACTCTCCATACATGCTGTTAACTTCCCTGAACAACTTACAATTAGATCTCAGGACATCTGAGACACTTTTTTTTAAAACACTAAGATCCCCTCTTTCCACACACCCCTTAAGGTCGTACACACCTCACATGTCACAAATGGCATGACATTCACTCTATTTTAATGCTTATGGGGCCCCACATGTACAAAACCTGAAAAGCATCTAACAAGGTGTCAATTTTCCTGTATTTTGTGGGCGTTGACGACAGTAACACCAAGTGCTCTTATGATTACAGGACCAGCACTATATAGCCTGTGTCTCATCTCGCCCACCTCATGTACTTGTGCAGGCCCGAAAAATAAATATTAGGGGTATATTTACTAAACTGCGAGTTTGAAAAAGTGGAGTTGTTGCCTGTAGCAACCAATCAAATTCTAGTTAGCATTTATTTAGTACATTCTACAAAATGACCGCTAGAATCTGATTGGTTGCTATAGGCAACGTCTCCACTTTTTTTCAAACCCGAAGTTGAGAATATATAGACCATAGTCTCTTTTTAGTTTCCCATCTTCCAGGCTTTGGGGGGGCGAGATAGAGATAGAAATGGTTATTGATGCCATGAAAGCTGTGACAACTTTGTGTCACCTCCAAAGTATTTGTAATATTCCATTCTGTAAAGGAATGAGCTATTATTCAATAAGACTTCTGTTCAGCAAAAAAGAAAAGGGATTGAGTCTAATTTAGGGAAAAGTGCATAACATTTACTTTCACTTTTTCCCAGTTCTCCACCCATTTATTCATAGGTGGGGTTTTTTGTTTTGTTTTCTTTAAAAGTAACTTTCCGCTAGAGTCCTACCAGCATTATAGGAATATTAGAATATAATGTAGGAATATTAAACAGATGTATGTACCTTGTTGTAGAATTTAATAGTTAACGTAGGTACTCATCTGAATTTGGTTACCTTAATGCTGTAAAGAAAACGGACCAGTATACTAAAAGAAGACGGGTAAAAATGCAGACGGCAAAAAAACATTTATATATAAAAGCCCTCTTACCTAACATTATTTTATGCACCATCAAACTAGACTCTTGGTTTTCATGTTTTAGTTTTAATGGAGTCATTCTTAAAATAAAATGCAAAAACATACAAAAAAAAGAGTGTAACTTCTCAAACACATATATTACTGATTTTTATATATGATTTGAGGAGCAGTCATTAAAGTTATAAGCTTTACTAAGCTTAGATGCCATGTCAAATTTTCATCTAATGAGAATGTTTTAATATTTGCAGTTACCATACAGTAACCACGCACACTTTCCCCACCACTAGCTACAATTTTTGTTCAGTAACCTCTTAAGATTGTAAGCTCCTGTGGGCAGGGCCATCTTTACCCTGCATGTTATTTATTGGTATCTCGACTCCCTCTACATACAGCGCTATGTAATACGTTGGTACGTTAAAAATAATTGTAGCAAGTGGTGGCATTTTTCAACCTATCGCCAGGTTTCTGATTGGTTGAAAGTGTTATTATATTGAAACAACTTTGAATTTCCTTAACTTAGCACTTGATGGTTTTTAGATTAGTACACAATAAGCCTTGAATATTTGGGACATAGTTGAGCTAGACAGTTGGTTATGTTCAATACTGGTTTGCTGAAACCGTCACTATAAAAAAGAAAAAAAATGATATCACCAGCATGATAGGGATGTAATCTGCATCTGTATTTAATGTACATAACTTTCACAGTTTGCTTATTAAGCATTTTACTTTTCAAAGCAGCTTCCAACCTGATAGGGTGCAATCAATATGCAACGCCATATATGGGTAACCGGTCCTGTGGGTCACTCCTGGGCAGGTTAATGATTTGTGTCTATGCGACTGAGATATGGATTGAATTAGATATTTCTAAAACCTTCAGCATTGTCACCATGACATCATCCTAATGATTCATAAACTTACTCTGCACCCTGAGACTCGGTGCTAATAGTGAAAATAGTTTGATAGCTTAGCTCAGTGTCCATGATTAGCTCATGTGTTTGTTAACTGCTGTTATGGTCACTATCTATGTTATAAAAAATACCAGCAGTAGTTGGTTGGTGGTTTTCCTGGAATACAGAATTGACTTGTAGGGAGCCTGAGGAATCGGCAGGTTGGGAGGTGTCACTACTGGGCTCTACACCTCTGACCAAGTCCTGCCTCTGGGTGATGTCATTAACAGCTAATAAACACCCTGATTGCTTAATAGGAATAGGAATCTGCCTATATCACTTCCTGTCTGGCGCTAGTAATGATTTAGAGGGTCAGGTAATGCCTGTTAGTTGATCATTACAGCTAACAGCTGCATTTCTCCTAGCAACTAGTGACAACAGCCACGAGGACCAGTCTTTGGACTACATATCATACTAGCCACCAGATTAAGCTATCCGATGAGTTTTTGTCAAAATAACCAAAATCACACTATGTATGGCCAAATGAAGATCTATAACACTGAAGGTTCTGTACAAACCACAAAAGTGCAATTTCAAGGGCAAATGCTCTTTTGTGACACACCTGACACCTACTTTTGCACAATTGCATGTGATTTTATGGGGATAACAGTAAATCTGCTGGCCAGAGATGGCTGATGGGAGGAGAGAGCTCTCCTTTTAAGCACAGATTTTAATTTTACTGGATGTGGTTATTTAAATGAGATTAGGTCCCCACACTTGGGTTTTGAAACTTTTAAAGACATCCAGGCAGGCAATTAGGTGCCGGTCAACAGGAAACATTCATCAGCGGCTGTCATCAAGCTCAGCGGTCTGTGAGGTCTACACTTATGTAAGTGAGTGTGTGATCACGTCAGTGGAGCAGAGAGACAAATGTCTGGCAAGTAGCTGTGGAACCGACCATAGTGTGAAGCGGTTTTCTACAAATACACTGTAAGCAACCAGTAATCTACGGCGTTGGTAAACATTATGGGCTCCTTAACAAACAAGGAGCGGGTCTGAAGATACATCTGTTAGGGTCCCTCTGCTCTAACAGACAATAAACTGCACTATACGTCCAATATATATGTGGAATATAAAGTCACAAAAGGAAAGCACAGAAACAAAACAACTATTCAATGATTGTTGCCTGTTAATAATATAGTCATTAATGACAACAAATTAAAAAAAAATACATTAGGGGGCATATTCAATTGTTGGCGTTACTCGGAAAAGTAACGCAGCGTGTGCACTATTACCGTCATTACGGTAATAGTGCACGTAATTACCGTTATTACGGTACCTTTAAAGCTGGATTTCAGGGAGCTGCGAGCTGAAATCCGACTTAGAATTACCATAATAACTGTAATATTTTTAACGCTGTGGGAAACGCCAACAAGTGAATATGCCCCTAGGAATGTCTACTGTACATAAAATACATTTTTGCAGTTGCTCCTGATTACAAACACATGTTCTACATACATAGACTGCTGTCCTCATAATCAGCACTTACACCCAGCTTGTAGCTGGAGCAAGAGTTATGATAGAGAAACACGTACCTTTGAGATGCCCAAAGCTTGAATCAGAAGCTGCTACGTGTGCTCGAGCTTGGCGCACCCTTAATGTACATTGACTACATGCAATGGCCAATCCCCTCGCCTTTCAGCCCATGAAATAGTAGGCTGTAGTACGGGCCCTTTGCGCTCCTAGATGAATTGGACATTGCTGCGTGCACTGACATATGCATCAGTTCTGTGCATGTGCAGAGCAATTTTATGCAAAATACCACATATATCGGCATTTACGCTTCTTAATGAATCGGGGCCTATAAGAGGGAAAGTGTATGTGGAGTATTCAAGCGCCATAGTATTGTGTATCAGAGTCTGTTCTGATACAGGTTATGTTTACGTGCGGTTACCAGCACTGGTAGATGTCATAAATATGAGGAAAAGTGTACTGAACTTTGAGTGTTTCATCACCACTGCATTATGGATTGACTATAAAAAAAAAAATATATAGATCTGAAATGTGTACTATCTTTTATATGATAATAAGCAAAGTGACCGCTTAGATAATTGCATATAAAGACTGCTTTGAAGACTCAGCTGTTTCTATTTGTTCAGTGTAAAGTAAGAAAAGTGCAGGTCTGATGTGACGCACGTTACTCTGAGATGTCCAACTTTCTTGGACGGTATTATTTATGAGGTCTAATGATACCAGATAGGTTTTAAGGTGAAGTATCCTTTTTCCTACAAAAATCCCTATACATAAATCCATGCTGAATGAACTGTAATATGTCTTACTTACTAGTGTATTCTGCATCAGAAATAACAGCATCATTGGCTTTCTGCTCTGTGCTCATAACATTTTGTGTAAAACACTCATTTAGGAGGTCATTTAGGAAGGGCAAAATAGCCGCTCTGCAGTTCTCCTTAGTTTTGTGCAAACGCGCCTTCATTTAGCATTGCGCACACAGGTTTGTAGCGCAAAATGGCTGCACAGATGATATTTAATTTTGTGGAGTCAGGTGACTGTAATGAGCTAAAGATGTGGATTCTGCACCAGATGAGACATGGCTGATACCAGGTCTTGTCTTATACTTTGAATGGAACAAAACACTTCCTATGCAATGGGCATTCTGCAATTATTTAAAAAATGGGCAGTAGAACCCCTTTCCCTCCTCCCAAATCCTAACCAGCACCAGCAGTAGACAGCCTGGGATAACAGAAACCTACTATGCATTGGCTAAAGATTTTTCAGCTTCTCTGCACTTTCAGTGTGCGGAGGTTGTCCCTTAGTGGTCTGTCTGGAGCAAACTAAGGTCCACGCCTAAGACGCATTGAAGTATAACTGAAGTACTTTGCGGTGCGCATCAGGTGCACTTTGTAAATTTGCTCTGCACATTCCCCGGTCACTAGATAAATGTGGTATCCATGTAATGCTTTTATTTCCCTATCCTACCCACTTTCTACAAGTTATTATTTTAATGTTAGACACTACTTATACTTATCTTTATAACTGCGGGGTACAGGCTCTGCACGGCTTCCGTGTCCTGTTCTGTGTAGGGCTCCCCACAGTCTTATGACTCCTATGTCTTACACTGGGATAGCACAAAATAAGAACTCTACTATAATCTAAAACAGAGGTGTCCAAGTTCAGTCCTCAAGAGCTACCAACAGGTCATGATTTCTGTCTAGAAACAGGTGGACTAATTACTGACCCAGCCAAATAGATTAACTCGCCTGTGCATGATTAAAGAAATCCTGAAAACATGAACTGTTGGTAGCCCTTGAGGACTGAACTTGGACACTTCAGATCTAAAGGATGTCAAAGTGATGTGGGGAATCCAGAACTTTGTTATTTTCAAATATGATTCTGTGTAATGGGTTGTGGAGTAAGGAAAAATAACAAGAGACCCCCACATAATGCATTTCATAGCAAAAAAAAAGAAGTCACATTTGCAAAAGGCCCAATAATAAAACAGAACAAAACAAAAAAATATTATAAATGACCAAAACAAAACCTATGACCTATAATCATTAATGCATTTTTTTATACATAAATCATAAAACAAATATTTACAAATTAACAATCAACTATGAGAGAGAGTGAGAGCCTCCGGGAATAAACTCAATACCCTGTATAGATTGTCCCAGCAATTATGATGCAGGACTTTCTATATTCCTTCTTACAAACAAAGCAACAATAAGTATGTGTTAGCAACAGTTATGCATCATATGAAAGTGATTGTGCTGTTTGCAGCCATTAAATGTTTATTGATGCGATTATTGTTTTAAAAATATTTTAAGCTTCTTACCAGTAGTGCCTTATAGTGCCTCAGTGGGCACATGAACCTGGAGTATGAGTTTCTTACTGATAACGAATCCTCTTGGCCAGCATGTACATTGGAAACACTGGTTCATGACTCTTTGGCATCCAAATTTAAGAGTATAAAAGGCTCAGTGCTCAGAGAAGATGCTGCGTTCATAAATAGACTATGCAAAAGTCTTTTGGTAAAAATAGGACTATTTTTTACAAAACATTATTTAACTTGTTTTTGCTGAATGAAAACACAGTTTTACCATACTATTTCCTTGACAATTCATAGATATAGTGTTATAATACGTATACAGATGTTTCCCATCCTATTAGAGCCTATGACGATTATATTCTTTAATCAGGTGGCTTATTAATCTTACTGAATAGACTTTCTGCTGGTTGAGCAGTATTTCTGGCTGCTATTAATCCTCAGTTGTTGTATATTACTATTTCTGCCTAGAAGACTATATAAGGTCTTCCAAAACAGCATGGTTTCAATAGTTAATTATGAGATTTAACTGATTCCAGACCCTATCTTCAGTCTGGTTTATCTATCTATATGCATTTTATTCTGACTTTTGTCTTGTGGCCTCTATTCCTTCTTATCTTGCTTTGGCTTCTGTCTGCTTCCTGTTCCTTCTGTTCCTCTCAGTATTCCTTTGAAAAAGCCTTAGCGAAACGCGCGTCGGCGGAAGCCGCGCTCGCTGCTCCTACCACCAGTCCCTGCTATTTAGCCAGAAACAAACAATACAGACAGTTAGACAATCACGCTGCCCGCTGAGTTAGAAGGTAGCACTAGCGAGACAGAAATAGTGCAGGATAGCTTTATATTATCAATTGTATCCTGCTAGGGAAATCAACCATTCATTATAAGGGAATATCATTCCATTCCTTTTTAGTGCCTTTCAATTATTCCAAGCTATTTCCTTTATAGTGTTGTCATTCGACATGATGTATGAATAAAGTTTACCAATTTCACACAACTGTCTTTCATTGGGATGTGGTGTTAATAGAAGACTTATTTATGTGTATTTTACACTCAAGGTAATAAAGTTAGGTCCATAATGGAGCAGTGTCGCGGTTAGACAAATTGATTTTTGTCTTTTTATCAGTTATTTCTATTCAGGCTGGTATCTATATTCAATTTTTATATTTCGCTAATGGAATGTTTTAATTTTAAATCAATAAAGACGTATTTAACAGATTATCAATACCTTAAATAAATAATAAAAAATATTTTCTTGCCCATTAGAGTGCCCCATTAGATCATTTCTTTTTTCTTTTACCAAATATGTTCCTCTCCGTATGTCTGCCTATTGTGTTATTCTGTACCTGTGTCCTCTATCAATTATCTAGTTTTACTGCCTCAACCTCTATGTGCCTGTGTTACACTTAGTGTGTTTGGGCATCACAGTGGCTCAGTGGTTAGCACTTCTGCCTCACAGTGCTGAGGTCATGAGTTCAATTCCCGACCATGGCCTTATCTGTGGGGAGTTTGTATGTTCTCCCCATGTTTGCGTGGGTTTCCTCCGGGTGCTCCAGTTTCCTCCCACACTCAGAAAAACATACTAGTAGGTTAATTGGCTGTTATCAAAATTGACCCTAGTCTCTGTCTGTCTGTCTCTCTGTCTGTGTGTGTGTGTATGTTAGGGAATTTAGACTGTAAGCTCCAATGGGGCAGGGACTGATGTGAATGAGTTCTCTGTACAGCGCTGCGGAATCAGTGGCGCTATATAAATAGCTGATGATGATGATGATGTCGGTCTGTAATGGCATGCTTGCTATAGAGGAGTTCCAATCCCTTTATTTAAATAAGTATTGGGGGCATCTGAGTACTGGAGGATTCCTTTTGAAAAAAAAAATAGTTGCAAAAGGTACATCAATTGGCTGTGGCAGAGTCTCTTTGTATCTCCTCTAGTAGTCAGTGAGTGTCACATCTTTGTATCTTTATCCAGGTTCTTTTTATGTCTGTTACTATGTTCTTTGCAATATTGAATAGTTTGTTGCTACTTATTTTGCTTGTATTAGCTCCGAACTTTAATTTTCTGTCCTGTCTCCTTAACTCTTAGTTCTAATCTATCTGTGCTCTGCAGCTGTCTCGTTTTGGCTTGTCCGAGTTTTTATTCTGATTTTCAACATGTCCTCTGAATTTTGCTTAAAACACAGGTCTTACCCCTAACTGTTTTTGTGTGCCTAATAAGGAAAACGGGTACAGGAACTGTGACAGCATGGACCTCCTATGGCACTCTATCGTGTTGCTTGGGTCCGGTTGGGGCTGCCTTGCCATCGTCCCCTTTCTTTACTCCATATGCGCCTGCTCTAAATGATATAAGGGGAGCTCTACTGCCACCACAAGGCTCTTTCACCAGCACCAGGAACCGCTTCCTTCTGGGCACACACTTGCTGCTAGGGCATCCCCTTGTTGGGCTTTGGGCTAGTAATCCCTTCCTTCAGATCAGGGTTGCAGTGAATGGATCCCCCTGGCCTCTCACAATGGCTAGAGCTGCAGAGTAGCAAACAGAGCAGGCAACATATAGAAGTAGAGTCCAGTAAATAATGTGCGGCCAGGGGCAGGCAGCATATAGCAGTAGAGTCCAGTAAACAATCTGAGGTCAGGGGCAGGCAGCATATAGCAGTAGAGTCCAGTAAACAATCTGAGGTCAGGAGTTGAAGATTAAAGCAACATTCAATTCACAGTTTGAGGACTCTTGTAATTATCCGCCAGCTTGGGGTAGCTTTGTGCCTTTTGTTTTTGTTTGGTGCAACTTTTGCAGCTGTAAACAGAGCCAGGACAATTATTCTCCATGTTTGGTGGTAGTTGCTGCCACCAAGGAGGCAGTGGAGATCACAAAAGGAGGAACAAATACTGTTACAACTATGACTGTTGACAGCAAAGACAGTTAATATGAAAATATTCAGTAGATCTTTAAAACAACCTTGTCCTTCGTGTGATGATACTCCTCGACACCACCATGCAATTTCCCACTGCCTCACAATAGTTGATCTGTTTAAAATTTACGGGAAGTTAAGCACAGAGCTGATCTAAAACACAGCCGTCCCCAAGTGCCGTCCGCATGCTGTCTGTGTCCTGAGTTTGTCTTGTGGTTGGGAAGGGGCCACATGTGCAGGCAGTAAATGTCAAGGACTGCAAGGAGGAGGGGTTCTCTGTGCAATGTATGGTTGGCAATGGGAGTTACTTCAACAATATGTGGCTGGCAATGAGGGTATTATTGTGTGAGAGGGTGTCCCCCGCATCTGGAGCTTGTGAAGAAGACGAAGAAAAGAAGAAAGAAGCAACCAGTTCTGGGATGCAATGACGGTAAGTGTTTCTCTTCTTACTTCACAGATCCCGGTGTTGGCGACAGCGAATCAGTAATGATTTTGTATTAATTCAGCATCCAACCAGGTTTCATATACTAGGATTCATTATTTGTTGTTAATTCCATTTCCTTATTAATGATAACATCACTGTTTTTTCTTCATGTCAACAATTTTATAAATTTTGTAGTGTACATAAGAAAACGTCTAAAGAATTTGGACTTGTAACAGCAGACACTTTGAGATTATAAATCAAAGGCTACAAATATTAAAATTGCTGAAAAAAATTAAGTTGTTACAATGGTTATGAAAAGGTTTTGGTTTTTGTTCCTTATTTGTTATTTAATTGTATTTAATCTACTTACTATTTAAAGAACTGACATGATGCATGGAACTTTCAAATTACAAAAAAGGGCCTTGTATACAAAATAAAAATACATGTGCAAGACTAGTCTTTCATTTAGGTACTGTGAAACTTATTTTTAGAAACATCTTTGAGACTTGCAGTATGGAAAAGAATATAGAAAATGACAATTTTTGTCCTTTACTCTCAATATATAGTTTTCACAGGAGTCTACTTTACATAAACCAGTGTTAAATATTCAGCAAATTGACTTGAATTGTTTCCTCTGTGGTCTCCTGGGGCAACAGTGTCTCATTATCAATGTTGTGTAACCTGCAGCTTGTACAGTGTCATCTTTCAGGTACACAGCACCTATGAAATCATTAGGGACCAGTAACTATGAGAGATATTTTTGAAATGTCTGTCAACGTCAGACAGCGGTGTACTTTAATTATTAATTACCTATGGGTATGTACGTATGGGTAAGGTGGTTTGATACATGAGGTTAAGTGACACAGATTGCAATGGGAAAAAGTGCTTAGTAGGGATTTATTATCAAGTCTCACAGCAACATGGGTATGGGGTTGGGAGGCTGTGTATAGATACAATAAATGTAAGTGTTGCAGGAACTGTGTAGTGGGGGTGGTAATCAGGGGTGGATCTAGAATTTTGTTTTAGGGGGCAATTTTGTCTCCGCCTCTTTTTTGACAGGTACGACTGCCTGCGGCCGCACACTATGCGCAGGTCTGTTTGGCAGAGACAGGCAGAGTATGCTGCCCGGCCGCTGTTATTGTGTTTAAAACACAATCGGAGCAGCCGGGCAGCTTTCTCTCTGTCTCCGACCTGCGCATAGTGTGCGGCCGCAGACAGCACACCCCTGCTACGATTGCCCCGATCACCCCCTCACCCCCACCCCTGGATCCGTCTGTGATGGTAATTGGGTGGCTCAGGAATTTTATAAGCTTAACTAAAGAGGTTAATTTTGCAGGGAGGGCTTGAAACTTCGCAGGTTAGGGGAAACTCTTGCTGAACAATAAAAGGGATGGGTGCAGCCCAAAAGCGTCCTTTAGCCAGGAATGGGAGCACAGATATTTGCTACACTGGAGGGGCTGAACTGGGATATATTTTGAGACAGGTGAAGAGATTTGTGCTGGAGCAGTTTTGTTAATGACCTTGTATGCTAGAAGTATTTTATACTGGATTTGCCATAGTGTCGTGCAGTGGTTTTACAACTTTGATTACTTTGCCACTGTCATACCTCACTTGCCACCATCGGTGCTTCTACACTACTTAGGCCCAGACACCTTCATGGTCCCTGTTCCTTCTAGTCCCCTGAACCATCCTAGCTACTGCCCAAATAGGCCTCTGCAACTTCTGGGTCCTCCAGGACTCAGCCCTTGACTCCATCATGATGCCATTTAGACCTCTATACATCATGGCCTCAGTATCTTTCAGACCTCTACACCATAGTGAACCCCACTATGTCTATTGTCCCATTTTTCTCCTTTTGTCTCTCATTAGCCCTTCTCTTTAGAATGTAAACGCTCAAGGGTCGGATCCTCTACCCTATGTCTCATGTCTGTATCCTACATCTCATGTCTGCCCACTCTCCATCCTCCTCGATGTCCCAGATTTGTCTTATGCTAAATTGTTTTTGTTTGCTATGCTATTTCTTCTTTTAAGTGCATCCATGCATTTATGATGCTGCCTATATCTACATATTATTTTGTCTGTATGTAATTTTGTTGTATGTTCCAGCCTTCTATGTACAGTGTTGCCGATGCCTTGTGGTTCCTTATAAATAAATTATTTTATTAATAATAATAATAATAATAATAATAATAATAAAATAACTGATGTAGGCAGAGGTGTTCTGCAGTAGAACAATGTTTTTGTGATGAACATTAATCTAACTTCTGCATTCAAAGTAGATTGTAGGGGTGAATGTAGGTATGTAGAAGGCCAGTAAGAAATAATCAATGCTGGAGATAAGTACATCTGAGGTCCATAGAGTGCTTTGTGTGAGATATGTGTGCATTCTGGAGATGTTACAGACATCCGAGTAACAAGTTGTGAGACAGATTGGGGAACAAAGGACAGTCCTGGGTCCAGGATAACCAGGCAGCGAGATTGAGGTGTAGCTTTTATCGTTGTGTTGTAAACAGGAGTACATCTGTCCGGTAAGTAGTAGCTTCTGTTGAATGATAGATTATTAGCCCTGTTTTTGAACGATTGAGTTTGAGGTGCTCATCCAAGATGTGGCAGGAAGAGAGTCAGTATGGTATTTGGGTGCCATGCACAAAGAAGTGATAGTGACATTCAAACTAGCTTATTAGTTTCCCTAGAGAAGGTTCATAGATAGAGAAGAGCAGAGGGCCCAAGACTGAGCCATGTGGTATTCTATTAGGGGAAGTGAATAAGAGGTGGATCCAGAGAAACAGTCACTGAAAGAGCTGTTTGATAAGTAGGGTACAAACCAGGTTAGAACACGGTCTTAAAGAGCTAGGTCAGTGTTTCCCAACTCCAGTCCTCAGGACCCCTAACAGTACATGTTTTCCATATCTCTTTTGCACAGGTGTATTCATTACTAACTGACACATTTTGAAAGATCCACAGGTGGTACTAATTATTTCATTTGTGACCTGGAAAACCTGCACTGTTAGGGGTCCCTGAGGACTGGAGTTGGGAAACCGTGATCTAGGCAATGCAGTGTGTGTAAGAAATGTGAGTAGTCGATTGTGTCGTATGCAGCAGAGAAGGAAAACTAAAAGCGAGTCGCGTCCATTAGAGGGAGTAGTGATCAAACCATTGACCACTTTAATCACAGCAGTCAGAGTGGTGTGTTGGGAACACAATCCTTCCTGAAGACCATAGGCAAACCGAGGGGGGGGGGGGGTTCCTAGTCCCTAGAAACCCCCTTAGAAGCCTGGGGCACTGTATAATTGAGGTGGCTGGACCCTGCTCCCGCTTCACATGGCTCTGCTTACTCATGTATATTATGGCGATAGGAACAGTTGGAGAGCAGCCAAGCACTGACTAAAATTATAGCCACGCCCCCATGCATGCTGGTCACGCCCACTGGCGGCATAGTGTGGAAACCCCCCTCCACAAATCCTGCGTTTGCCCCTGAAGACGGTTCAATGTGTAAGAAAAGGAAGGATGTGAGGAAAGTATAGGCTAGCGCTAGCCTCTTCATTATATGACTGTGAAGTAGACGTGTTGTTTAGTCCCCAACAGATGCATTGTTGGGAAATTTAAATTATATAATGTAAAGATCATAAAATAGTGCATGATAATCTTTTCTTAAAAGGATGATGTTGGTGGTAATACCTCTGAAGAGCCCACTATTGCATCACTTGTGATTTTCAGTACAGTTTATATGGCACCAGGAGCCCACCACACCTGTCCCTGAGACCAGACATTATGCTATGTCGTCGTCTTGTATGCATCTCGGTGGCATGAACAAAGCTCTTGCCAGGTTTTGTGCTAGTTTACAGCTCTGCTTCAGATTTTGGCAACAATAGTGCCAGCCTTGTGTACACTGCCAGCTGCCTTTCACCTTTAGGATTGCCCATTTTCATGACCTAATTATAATACCAACATTAAATTGCTTTGTTTTGGACTAAACATGTTGAAATAACACTTTATTGTTGCTCTCCTTGGCTTCCTGTCCTCTTTACTGACATCACTAACTCCATCACCTTTACACTCACTACGTTACTCTCCTGATAACATTCCAGTTCTATCCTGCAACAAAGGATGTTTCAGCCACAATGCAGTAAACTTAATGGCATACTCTACGTGACGTCTCTGCGATTGTCAGGTTAATCATGTGGTTACAATCCGGAGGTATTTTATTGTACTCACCATTTTTCTCTGTAAGTGCTCTGATATCAATTTAAGTGGGCAAATGTAATCCAAGACTTGTCAGTCTTATTCAAAACAACACATAGCCTGCTAGCAGTGTCCCATGTCATTTTTCGTAGCATAAGGAAATTTTAATT